>NC_133770.1:57077537-57183527 GCF_003597395.2 Chelonoidis abingdonii
CAGCGCTGCATCACCAGCGCTGCATCCGCTACACCCGTATACAGGTATACAGCCAGCACTGCAGACAGGGAGTTGCAGCGCTGGCTGAGCTTTGTAAGTGTGGACACCGTGTAAGTTGCAGCGCTGTAACCCCCTCACCAGCGCTGCAACTTGCAAGTGTAGCCAAGGCCTCAGCTACAACAGGCTTCAGGTCTCTTATGGCCCAATGCCAGAAGGTCCTTAAGCATTTGCCTAGAACAGCACAGGCTAGAATAGTTCCATTGATTTCAGAGGGATTAAATACCTCTTCGAATTGGAGCATTAGTGTCCCCTCCTTTCTTTCTTTCTTCCTAGTGGTTTGTGTGTCAGATCCCAGAAAGCAGTCTGACATGGCCCACTTTCTTACTTGGCACAGACCTCTCTTCCCCAGCTCAGGGGTTCCTTATTATGGATCGGACCATGGTACTTGGAGCCAGAAGTCTCATGACTGCAGGCTACTGTCTAGCTCGTGCTGTCCAAAACATTTAGCCTACCCCTTAAATATTAAAGAGGCCTCATGTCCCATCTCCTGTCATCAATCCATATGCCTAGCATTTCTACTTTAAATGCTTTTTTTCCCCCCAGTGGAGTGTCTTTCCCTCTCCACAGCAACAGCTTATATGCCATTGGCAATGGCTTTAGGGACTATCATGAACGATATCATGCTATAGTGACGGGGCCTTTGGTTTCAGTTTGTCCCCTGCTTCCTACAACCGAGCAGCACTGTTATTCTCCCTTGATCTATTGCTCAGTTTGAAATAAGTTTTAAGAAAGCTAACAGTGATTTATACTGCCAACAGCTGTTTTGTTGTTAAACTCATATTCATAGTTTCTTGGGCTGGGTAAGAACATCCTGACAGATAAAAATGAGAGCACAAGAGCTGCATAAACATTGCAGAAAATATATGCTCATGAGTATTTGCTTTCGTTGGTGAACAAATTCTGTGTGTCTTTTTTTTGTTTGTTTTTTCCAGGTGTATTCTAGCAAGTGAGTTCACAGGCAATGGAACGGGTGATGCAGTCTGTTTGTAGACACCACCAGTATTTAAAAATTATTCTTGGAAAGTGAATTTGCACAAGAAATTTGTTTCAGTTAAACTCAGCCAGTTAGAACAGAAACAAAGCCACGCCCAGTCCAAAGCAGTTCATATTCTGAATATCAAATACTCCCATTGAACTGCTTACAGATTTACAAGGGTTGGGGTGTGTGTGAATTGTTGTTGTTTTTTGCAGAAATTTATTTTGCAAACAGTTTCAAATTCAGGAAAACTGTAAATGGTTGGAAGCCTACTCTGTGGTTCTGACCCTGCAAACTCATGTGCTTGGGTGAATCCCTGCAGACATGTGGATACTAATCACATAGCTCCACCTGTATGTAAGAGCTTACCTCAGTACTGCCTACGAATCCCCTCTCTAAATAGTGGTGCTAACACAGTGCACCAAAAATGGTGTGAATAAAGGAGTTCATGCAAACATATGCAGGGAAGAAGGCATCCTCCTTTTGTGGTCCCTTGTGAAGTATCTATTCTCCTTGTGATCTTAATAGTGTTCCCGCTGGAGGCCTCCTACAGAAATAATCCTCAGTTTTGGATATTCCCTCTGAGTGACTATACAGAAATCGGCTTTGTTAAATTAGAGCCCTCTCTTATTTTTCTTTCTTATCTCACATCAGATGTAAGAGAGACTAAAGAGAAAGTAGTTAAACTTGGGCAGAATCAAATCAAAATGCTTTGTAGTTTTCTGACAGAAATTCTTCCTGGCATTGAAAAAGGGGGGGGAAAATTGGATTCACTTCACACAGCTCTACTGCAGTCCAGCTTCAAAGACTTTTACAAGGCAAAGAAAATGTGCATGACTCATCAGCTCTCTGGCATGGTGTGAAGGTTGTGGAGGTTGATATAGTAAAAATATATTATTTTTCCTGGGAAGCATACAGAATAAAATTTTTTTATAATTAGTTCATACTTAATGTATCTTTAGACATCTGTAACCAGCCTGCATATATGATGCAATATCAGGCAGTATATACTAGCCTATCATCTTCAAACCAATACATGTCTGGTGACAGCTTCAGAATATGTTCAGTGACACTAATTCACAAAACCAACGGAACAGATTTATTGAAGGATTTATAGTTCCTCTGGGAAACAAGGTATTCATGGTCTAATGCTCTACAGGACATTAAATCCCCTATTTCCACTAAGAGACCCTTGAAAGCTGGAGACATCTGTGATCAAAATTACCATCAATGTTGTAAGTCAACCGTGTTATTGGTCAAGGGTCATATTTTCCATATATTTCCAGCTTGGACTCATCACACATTCTGTCCCAGAGCCTTAAGAACATGAATTATAGGTATCTGTTCCTAAATTCCCTTTAGATGGGATATATATCACTACATTAAAATTATTTCTAACAATGTAATTTATTTCCCCAGGGAAGAGAGGAAGCTCTCGCTTCTTTACTTGTTGGATCATTTCCTTCAACTTTAAATACTCTCCTCAAGACTTGCTTTGAAGACCATCTGTGTTGCTCCCTAATTGTACTTTAATACCTTTTCGAGAATTTTGGCCTTAGTTCTATGTTCATCGTGCTTTATTCATGTTACAACTAACTTACAGAGAAAATAGGTTTTTTATTAGAAGTTCTTTCCTTGTTGTTTGCTGGGAAATCCGAGCAAACCATTTAACTGCTGTTCATGAAGTGACTGGGTTCCTTGTCACCTACGGATGCATAAACCCATCTTGCAAGAGACTATAGCTACTTTATAACTTTTTTCCTTTTCTTTGGCAGGCATCCATAAAATAAATCACCAGTGCCCCATGTGGTAATTATGGATAGACTTCTTTGTTCTGTATTAAAAGTGATTCATCATTAAGTGGAATCAAAGACTAACGTTTGGTTCAAGTACTGATTAAAAACATGGCAAATTGCTATATGCTATACTCACTCATTTCTTATGTAGATTATCATAATGTTTTGAAACTGACACACACACACAATAGACACAGGCAGAAGACAGATAATTACAAAGGAAGATTTTCTCTGTAGTCCAAGTAAGAGGAGAAAGTGTAAGAAGAGTCGACTGATATATAGAAACTGTTGGGCAATCCACAGTTCTAACTAGTACCGTTATTTTATTTAGGAGTATTTTGTTTTCCAATATACAATTATCCATCAAGAATTAAGATTTCCTTAAGGACCTGTGAGTGAGACTACCGTTCCGAATTATTACAATAGAATAGCAGTATTAAAAAAAATTAGTCCAGATTTACACTGGTGGGATAGTGAGGAGAATCTAGTTCAATGAGCCAAATTCTCCAAGGAGAAATATTGTCCAATATGTAGATGAGGGAAACAGCAACTCAATTGAGAGGAGGACAGCATGAATGGAGTTGCAACCTGCAAGCTCAAAACTGTTCTCATATAATTAATTTATAGCTCATGGGTACGTATATACACATTCACAAATAAAATAGCACTGCTGTGTGGTAGTGCTTGTAACACTTTTGTTTACATAGACTCCTCAAAAGCCTTCGTGCTTTCTCTGCTTACTACTTATTCAAAAGAAATACTAGGGAATATTAGATTCCAGATCTTCAGCTGCTGTAAATTGGTATATCTCCATTGATTTCAATGGCTCTGGCAATGTATGTGGAAGCATATTTTGCTTTCGTGTTCTTTTTTTCACAGGAATTCAACACAACAGTTATTTTATATATTAATGTGGCCAGGGGGAAAAAACTAAACAGGGAGATTTCTCTCCCTGTTATTCCATAAAAGTGGAATCTATTGTAGCTTTCCCATTAATGATTATAGAAAACCATATCGGAAAAATGCTTAACCACAAGAGGTATATTTTTAAGTGTCATCACATAAGCTGTAGTGCAATGGTGCACAAATGTACAATTCACAGCATACAAGCTGTTATTTCAGGGCAATTTGTCCAATGAAAAAATGCATCATGCTGCTTGAAATGTTTAATTTTACAATGAAATAGGTACAAGCTTCAGTGCTAAATAACTGGCAGGCATCCTACTCGGCTGTACTTCATGTGTTGCACTTTGCTTCATTAGCCTGAGTAGATAATTGGATCAGGGGCATCTTGTGAAAGAATGTTTGGCTGTTCCTGGAATGCACGAAATCTTCAAGGGGCTGGGTGGGCAGCAGGCATTAGAGAAAAATTCTAGTAGCAATATACATATAAAATGTTTCCTAGGCAACCAGTTAAGTGTGCAGCTGGCAACTGGTATCATCTTAGATCCTGTTACAATGTACACTTTCTTATCCTCCATCTAACCATAGCACTAGCAATGGGAATTAGTATTAAATATCTCTGTTGACCAAGTATAATTGGGACAACTGTGAAAATATTACTAATTGCTGAAGTGTTTGGTAATTTGAGTAGGAACCATTTGGCATTATGCAGTTTCCGCTAGGGCATTCTGGCGTTTTCCCCCCTAACCTTTCCAACAACATTGGGGTTCTCCCCGAAGCCCTAGAGGAGTGTTGTCCTACTATGCTTTCATCCTTTACTCCCACACAATCCATTCAATGAATTTCTTTCCTTATTTGGGCACAGTTAGGCTTTGCAGCTTGTCGGTTCCTAAAACCATGGGATAAAGCTGTTTATATATAGTGTTGCTATGTTATATTATGATGTTGTTTTAGTATAGTGTGCTATGCTATTAATAATGGTTGCAACTGGGGAGAAATTCCAAAATATTTAACAACTGAATAGTGCTGGGTATAGGTTAGAGTTCAGTTTTGGTTACCAGTTTCTTAAAACACACATTTGTCTGAATATTTTTTTACCTACTGTTGTCACAAGTGACTCCTACAGCTTCCTAAGCATGTGAGCGACAAGCAAGAATATACTCTCTCTCTCTCTGTTTTTTGTTTGTTTATACTGTACTTTGTATCTAGGCTGTTGCATTCATTCCCAGACACAACCAGTTAGGGCCAGATTTTTAAAAATGTTTGTGCTTATAGATGCAGATAAGTGCTTTGAGGTGTTTATAAAAGTGCCTAGGTGCCCAATTCCCATTGCATCTATCACCATCTGCATCTTTAGGCACATAAACACTATTTTAAGATCTGCCTCTTTAGCCCTTGTAGCTACTAGGCTTCCTCCCGAAAACAACCTCCAAAATGCAAACTTGCTACCACTGGTTAACCTCCAAAAGACATATAAGAGGCAGTGCAGTCTAATGGATAGCCCTTGCACTTAGGAGACAGGTTCTATTCTTAGGTCTACCATTGAACTGCTGTTTCACTAGTGAAAGTCATCACTTTGCCTTTCTGTGGTTCTATTTCACTTGCCACTCGACATATGGTTAGACTGAAGCTTGTTGGGTCAAGGACTATGGGTGGGCACCCTCAATTCCCAGTCCCATTGGACATTACAAGTGTTCCACACCTTGCAGGACTTGACCCTGTACAAGGAAAAGATTTCTCACGAGATTTTCCCCAGCCTCTCCTGCTTCTGGTTGGACTGGACGTATTACCGGAACTCCCTTTCATGTTGGGTTTTGGCTGTTCTGGTTCCATCCATCTTTTCTTCGAACTAGTAGGGGTTGTTTTGAGTATCTGGTGAAAGATTCAAGGATTGGCAGTGAGAAGGAAGTGGGTCTTGTGTGAAATAGTTTGGTTAAAACATCAGTCTAACTTGATTTCTCAAAACCTTGATAAATGCATGCCAGCTCCTCACCTGCTGTAGATCAATGGTGTTCCATTGACTTCAGTGGAGTTGCTCCAACTTGAACCAGCTGAAGATCTGGCTGGTGAGGTTTGGTGAAATAAAGTTGTGTTACTGTATTTCTTATATATGGCACATTGGGTCAATTTTTTTATATCATTCTCTAGGACATGATTCAGCTCTTTACAAATTTATGTAAAGAAAAGAACTACCCAAGTGAGCAGAACCTAATCTTAAAATGCTATGGAAGGTGCACAGTACTGCTAACTTCATTAATGTTTATGCCTTACATCCTACAGGTTTCTTTTATCTCCCGCTCCCATCCCTCCCCCCCTTCCCCCCCAGAAAAACACCTCTGAAGCAGATGCTTCACATCTCTGCATTCTAACTAATATAGATTTTTTTTCTTTAGGACACTTTAAACAGCCTGTATAGGTGGGCTGGGAATACTCTTCCAGGGAAATAAGCAATCCCTGTAACTGTTAACAGCTCATTACTTACATCCCCTGCATAGCTAGTATAAAACTGTCTATTTATAATGATTGCAGCATAATGCTGATCATGCTTGCAAATCAAATAGCAATAAATACAAGTAACCCTCTCTGCCTGGTACACGATGAACTGAATATAAAAAAAAACAGGGACAGAGCCCTTGTGTAAGGTTTCAGTCTCTTTTGTATCCTATTTTTTTCTAAACTGATTTCACTCGTTTAACAGTCTTTAATAACAACCTGAGTTTGGCCTTATAGCTGACTTCCAGCCAGAAAATGCTGCTTCATGTCTGCTTACACAAAACGCCAATACCCATTGCAATTTATCAGACTGTTGTGTTACCACAGCCCACTTTTTCTATTCTAATCATGCAGCTGTAACCGATGAGAGAAATAATGGCAAGGTTACTCCCTGTAAATTGCTGTATGCCCTTTGTGTGATGGATTGACTTAATTTCAATAAGTCTTTAATGAAAGAATTTAATCATGGTTTGAAAACAATTTCTTCAACTTCACAAGAAAATTTAAATCCTTTGGGGTGAGGAAAATGGCAAACTCAACAGCCCCTTTTAAGCCTATGTGCACGATTGATAGTATATTACAGGATATAAGATGCTTTGCATTCATTCAATTTAGTTTTAATTTGCTTATTGCTTTCAGTGACCTAAGTAGTAAGTATAAAATTAGGACTCGTATCTGTCATTAAATTCTATATGCTGCCATAAACACAATAACTGTCTATCCCATAGCCAGCAATGCATCCATGCTGTGCAGGAATTGTGACATCAAATGGATTAAGTAAATGTTTTGATTTTATTAAAGGTGCAGTCTTTCTCCTGATCAGGTCATTAGGAAATTTGCTAATTGACTGGAATGGAAGCAGGACTGAGCACTTGAGTTCTCTTGCTTCTCTCTCTCTCTCTCTAACATGACCAAAAAATATTAAGTGCTTCCTCAATGATGTGATCATAGAAGTTTGTGTCTGATCCTTATGGGTCATATTGTGGAGGGCTCATCGTGTACAACTGTCTCTTAAGAGAGAAGTGAGAGAGTAATACACATAGAAATTGTAGACAGAGAGGCAAGAAACAAGCGCAAAGCTGGAATTCAGCAAACCTTTTATTAAGGAATGCTACATGTGCTGGATGGCTTGTAAAGTTACAATAATGAAAGCAATACATGTTTAGGATTCAAATACATTAATAGTGCCCATTTTCATCTCTGAGAGGAAGAGGGATCAAGTGGATAGGTGCAACTTACCTATGTCTTGTTAACAACAGTATGGCGATATTGCCATAATGATGCTTTCCCCCCTTACCAGTTGCATAAGTTTGTAAGAAGACTACAGTTGCATTGTACTTGCATGAACAGGCAGAACTAGACAATGGTAACAATACAGCTTGATCACATCATACTGTCATTTGCCTGTCCAATGAGCTTTAGGAGCAGGACAGGTTCTGCATCTGGCTGACTGTATTGGAATGAAAAGGATCTTTGCAAGTACACTTGGGAGATTGTCATGCTTATGCAATGCCAGTTTGTCCTTGTAGGCTGAATGCTGCAAAGACCTGTTATTTTTTTAAAACCTGCACTTTAGTTAGATTTACTCTTCTTGGCCAAATCTTAACCCAATGGCAGTCATGAGAACTCACTAAAGGTAATGGTAGGCAGAGCCCTGTGTCCTTGTGCAAGTCTGAAATAACAGAAATAAAATTCAATGCAATCTATAAACCAAAATATCTCCCCCTGCAGCAGCTGCTGCCATCCGGTGGCAGTGGGCCAAACTTCCTACTCTGGGTATTGTAATGTGGCACACAGGATCATAGTGCCAGGAAGGTTTGGCTCGTCCACCCATCCATCATGACAAGAGCAGAGGACCATCCATGCCAAATTGAGTGAGAGACCTTGTGACCTGTCACATGGAGTTGCAGCACCACTCACTCAAATTTGGCTTGGATGCCTGCCCTGTCACAAAGGAGACAAAGCTCAAGTGACTCTAAGCATTGTGACCTCACATAAAGGGGTGGAGTGGGGAGTGAGGCCCAGCTCTGTGGGACAGGAGCTGTTACTGCAGGGAGAGTGTGGGGCAGAATCAGTCTGCAACCCCTCCTGTCCCAGGCCACCCTTCCCTTCCTGTACCAGGATCTAAGCCCCTCACTCTGCTCCCACCAGCCAGGCCTCCCACAATAAAATGAAATAAACCAAAATTCCCCAGAAATAAAACAAAGTTATAGATATATATTTTTATTAAGTCATAGGGTTCTAATAAGTCATAGGGTTCTAATAATAGGGTAAGTTGCTTGGGCAAACCCTGATATCCTAGTACTCTAGTAGGATTGCTCGGCAGCATGATGGTGTGACACAGGTAGGTTATAAGCAACACTATCCCAGAATACATGGTGACATTTTTGTATTATACCATCCTAAAGTGTAAAAATGTGCAGAGGAAAACCCCAGCCATCATTGCCTCCCTCCCATAGATGAATTACTTTCCTTGTGTGGCCTTTCCTTCCGATATCTCTTGGATCAATTTACTGGCAATGGGCTTGAATTTGCTCCATTGCAATCAAGGAGGACAAATGATAGGATTTAGATATCTACATGATTGTACCCATAAATCAAAGGAGTGAGATGTCTAAATCACGTAAGTTGGGGTCCCTTTAAACATTTCCATCCCAAAAAATATACTAGAGCACTGCCTCTCCGCATCTCTTCCTGTGGGGATTGTACTTGAAATAAGAGCATTTTGTAATGGCATCTTTATTGATTTATGAATAGAGGGATGAGCAAACCAGTTTGTTTAGAATCCAGCATCCTCTGAAGGTGTGAGTGGAGGGAGAAAAGTAATGAGTGAATGAATACAAGCATTAAACAGTCACCTGCACATTACAGCGTTGTCATGATGTCAGGCATCTACTTCACAGCCCTTGGAAGTACTGCATAACTCTGTCTTCTGGGCCTCTTTGCTTCTCTGGGACCTGCCTCATGGTTTGACACTGGAAAAACTCCGTACAGCACTGATGTAAACATGAGTCCACCAATGAACTGTAAAGTTCCCACTACCTCTGCTGAGTATTTCTCCAGTATCCAGGGCCTGCTCCTACACCTACTGAAGGCAGTGGCAAAACCCCATTGCCTCAGTGGTCCAGGATTAGACCCTATTTACTGGAGAAAACTTTACAGTTTTTTGACATCTCACTACTTGCTTGATGGCTGCAGTCAGGTAGATATTGACATTCCAGCCTTTGCACCTGCAAGTAACTGTGACTACATCTGATTGCGGCCACAGAATGTTGGGGACAGCTGCTAGGAATTAGACATTTAGCTTCTTGACTACATTTGCTATTTATCCAATTTTCAAAAGTGGCATCTGATTTTGGGTGGCTCTATTTTGGGTCACAACCTTTAGGATGCTGGTGTTTGTGTGGAGGTGTGTGTGCTTGTTTTTTTCCTTAAGTCAATGTGGTGCTCAGCCCTTCTTTAGAGATGCGAGGCCTGATTTTCAGTTCTGAACTCAGAAAAGAGAACTGCCCAGAATTGAGATCACTTTTGAAAATGTCACCCTAGTGCTGTCTGTGCCCTGAGATAATCATAAGCACAATAGCAGAGGTGGGGTTGAGGGTCCTTTTAAAATTAGACCCTTTACATCTGGTTTTTGCCTGTATTAAAAACAGCGTAAGTGCTGTGAAGTGGTTGCAGGCATTCTACCAGGCGTGCACATAACTGGCTTCTTTTTTAAAATTAGCCCCTTTATTTGTGTGGGGTTTTTCTTTGTTTCCTTCCATAACCTGTGTAATTGCTGTAAAGTGATTGCAGGCATTTTACTAGGTGTGCCCTTAGCTGGCTCAGATGTCAAACAAAGTTGACTTTATATAATAGGATTAATAGTAGAAATACAAGTGCTAACTAGGTCTTTCTTAATCTGAGCAGGTAATACTTTCCCCCTAAAGAATAGGGCAGCAACAATGAGTCACAGCACTTACCATCTAGTTGTCCACACCATAGCAGGAACCAGCAACATCACAGGGTTTTAGCCTGAAGCAGATTTTGTGTTCATGCTGTGCAAGGACTGCAGCTGGGCCCAGCCCCTGCTGGGAGAACAAAGGACACATTTGCCCTGCAGTTTGGACTAAGGGTGTGTGCACAAACTCCGGACATTTAAATTCATGCCCGCAGTGTCCAGATATGGGGAATTACAGCACAGCACTTTAGTTCACACTGCTATTCACATCCCTCTAGTCCGAGCTGCAGGGCAGTATAGATGTGCCCAAAGAGCAGAGACATAGAGCAGAGGCTCCTAGCAGAATTTTCCCTTTCTGCCCTTTGCCCGTCATTGTGCACCTGCTCAGGAACTGGGCATAATCTGGCCTGAAGAGTTTTCTGGTGCATATCTTGATAGTTTTATCTTCCCAATTGTCCATATGTTTGGGTAAAGTTGTCACCTTCTGAGTGAGAGTGAAAGAAAGGTAACGCAGCTCAAATCAGGTCTGCTATATGCCAGTAACTCCACAGACTTTGTCTCCTCCCCTCAATCCTTCTGTTGCATTCCTTTCTGCTGTCCAAATTCTGGGTCTCTCCTAAAACACAAGCTGCCAATCATATAAGTTTTATGTTTTAATCAAACACAAGTTTTTGGGTTTAGTACAGAGGTAAGTAGATGAAATGTAATTGCCTGTGATAGTCAAGTCAGACTAGATGATCTAATGGTCCCTTCTGGTCTTAAACTCTATATGGCTCTGTCTACACAGCAACTAGACACCTATGGCTGGCCCATGCCAGCTGACTTGGGTTTGCGGGGCTTGGGCTGAGGGGCTGTTGCATTGCTGTGTAGACATCTGGACTTGGGCTGGAGCCTGGGCTCTAGGGCCTTGCAAGGTATAGAGTCCCAGAGGCTGGGTTCTAGCCTGACCCCAGAAGTCTACACAGCAATGAAACAGGCCTGCAGCCTGTACCCTCCAAGCCCGAGTCAGCTGTCAGGGGCCAGCCATGGGTTTTTCTTTGCTGTGTAGACAGACCCTATGACTCAAATATGCCATGGCCTTATGGCATGCCAAGACAAGAACCTGCTGAATTTTTTTTTTAATTAAATGGAAATTGATGAAACCAGGATTTTTTTTCATATAAGACACTTGTGGGGATTCATCGAAACCCAAAAACTTGATCATTTTTTTCCAGTTTAAAACCCATGTTTTGTTTTTGTTTTCAGTCATTGAAAATGAATATTTTTCATTTTAAAATGAAAAGTTTCAGTTTTCTGTCTCAAAACTGAAATTTGGGGTTTTTACTGAATTTTTTTTTGTCCTCATCAGAAGGTTGAGTGGGGAAAATCATCCCTCAGTCCAGTCTAGCCCAGACCTCTCTTTGGAACTCAGATAATATCCTTCAATTAAGATCAATTATTCACACGAGCTAGTGGAAAAAGACTGTGACACTGAGAAATTTGACAGATGCAGAAATATGCAATGATAGAGTCAAGCTGATAGGAACAGTTTGGAAGATCCCATTTGTGTGAGCCTCATGTGTCTGCAGCTGTTGGCTAAACATGTGGCAATGCTTAGAATTTAACAACTGACGTACAAGGACACATTTTTTCCAGTGCAAAATGAGGATGTTAGGGGAATCTGAACTCTGCTTGTTTGCTAAATTAGGATGTCAGTGTCAACATGTTTATGCTTTGGATTGCGTGTGCTGCTGTGAAATAGCTCAGATTATGAGAGGATAGACAAGACCCCATACTTAGCACGTTAGTTTCCAATTTAGCTGTGCACTAAAAGAGTCTGCTTGTTGCAACATGACCAGTGCATCAAAATATAGAACAAAAAGTGAAGTGATTGATAAAATGCTTTACACTAATTTTAACCATCAAGGATTCTTCTATACAATGTAAGGACAGACCTACTCCTGATCAACCCATTAAGGGCCAGTTGTTACTGGTCCATGTACTGGGGTCATAAGGGGTAAAAGATTAAAGGAGCCTCTTTTGGCACACCCTGCCCAAGAACTGTTGTTAATAAATTTATTTAATAATATTTACTATTTATTGACATTGTGGCTACACCCCACCCATTGTGTTAAACGCTTCACACACAAACACACAGAAGAGAGGGTGCCTGCCTAAGATAAGACCAGTAACAACAGATGGATACAACAAATGACGGGGACAGCCCAAGGTAACAATGCAGTGATTACGATCAGTTTAACAGGCATTGGTTGTAGCACACCAGTTGTTTCATCAAGTGTCTTGTAGATACCAAGTCAGAGCTGAGTTTTAAGAAGGGATTTAAAGGAGGACAAGGTGGATTTTTATAAGGAGTTCATCCCATGAAGACAAAGTGGCTTGTGTGGGAGGAATGGTTTGAAGCATAACCAGTGCTTGAGGGAGAATGTGACTGATAGGCAGTCAATGCTGGCTTCACTGGTAGACCAGAGGCACAGTGGTCAACAGCTTGATAGAATACAAGAGAAGATAGATAGGGATAGAGCTAAGCTGGAAAGAGTCTAAAAAGTGAAGACACGTAGTTTGTGCATGATGCAGTAGGAAAAGGAGTCAGTGGAGAGATGCAAATAGGAGGGTGAAGTGGTTGCAGGGCTGCCAACTGCAACTACTCAGAAATAATAATCCGCTTCAATAGTCATGAGATTAGGTTAAAATTAATTAGTTTTTAAAATATTGGGTTCTTTTTGCCTTCTGGATTTTGAGCTTTAGAGAGTCACATTTTCAAGCTGTCCTCTGCAGCCACAAAGGCTAGAAACTTACTCTTTATATTCGAGATTCTGACATATTTGCATTAGAGCTTGTTGAGATTTTTATATAAAGTTTTTTTCATTGGAAAATGTTGATTCGTTATACGTGAAAATATTTGTAGGAAAGGGTCAGCTTCAGATTTCTCATTTCAAAACATTATTTTTTGAGAAAAATAGTTTCAAAGTTGTCTAAACATCCCTATTTGGAGATTTCAAACTGACATTGTGGTTAGTATGACTTTTAGAAATTTAGGTGGTTGTTTTGGTCGGGGGGCTGTTTTTTTAAAGGTCAAAATCATAACAATGTTTTGAAAATTTTGAAACA
The DNA here is from genome assembly GCF_003597395.2 of Chelonoidis abingdonii. Taxonomy (NCBI): domain Eukaryota; kingdom Metazoa; phylum Chordata; order Testudines; family Testudinidae; genus Chelonoidis; species Chelonoidis abingdonii. The sequence goes on from NC_133770.1 coordinate 57,090,814, forward strand.
ATGCTTTGACTCAGGCTGATTTTTTTTTTTTAAATTGTCTGTTTGCGATGATTTGAAATTTCCACTTTTCTTCCTAACTGAAAATGGGAAAATATTTTTGAAATCTCAAATTTTCACTAGATGTGAAAATGGTTTCCCTCCCTGCTCTAATTCCATGACTCCAGGAGCTTAGGCTTTTAGAAAAAACACGAAATATTAGAATACTGATGATAAAACTGTGAGTTGGTAACCCTGTGAAGCTGAACCTAGGCACATTATGCTCCATGTAGGGGGGAGAGCTTAATGATCATTCCTTTTCATAGATGATATGTTCAGTTTGCCAGGATGATTAGTTGAGACTACCTGGTTAGAAATGCATGACAAATGTATCACTGCAGACAAAAGATGGGAGAACCACATCCCTCTGTGAAAAAGGGAATTTTTTTTTGTACAACTTGATTATTATTCAGACTTTAACTGTTGGTGCTTTTAAGTTTAAAATTACAACCAAAGATCCCATACTATTTTCAACTTGCAGTCATCATTTTGTTTGATAGAGGATCTCTGTGTAATCTGAAAGAGTATTCTGAGACCGCAAGTTCTCTAAGGTTCTCCCTAGTTCCATTCTATAATCAATAAAGCTTGGGCTGAAATTTAATCTTTTTTTTTCTCAAAGTAGCCTTTGTGGTACCAGATTAAAACAAAGTAGGAACTGGAGAGAACAAAGAGAATAATTCTTACTGATTATTGCCACATATCTACACCACATGTTCTTAGCTCTATACTCAAAAACAGCTTACTAGGAATGGATCAGAGCAATTAAAGTAGCAATAATGCAGTTTTAATTAAATACTTACTGGTGAGCAATATCTTTTGGTGTATATTAATTCAAAACGTTTCTTGACTCTGCATTTGATTAGGTTTCTTAATTGAGCTTTGGCAGCCATATAATATAGATAGATGGATATAATATATGTATGTCTGTGAGAGAGCTCTCAAGCAGTGAGAGATTTCTAAGTCTAAGAGTTAGGAATTCATTTTCTTTCTGTTTAAAGGCAAAGCAAATAAACAGAAAATGGAGAAATTCAGTAGAGGAAAGAGGTTTATGGGGATACACCTAAAACAGGTATGAAACTGTGTGTGGGTTCACTCTGAGGCTGGGGTTGCACTTAAAACTTGAGTTAACTCTCCTGCCTGGCACAGCTCTGCCGACCTAACCTTTAATGTAGATGCAGCTGGGTCCACGGAATAATGCCTGGCTACCTTTGTTTGGGGAGGAGGTGTTCCTACTAATATGGAAAAAAAACTGTAGGCTGTGTCTACGCTACAGAGTTATGCCAGATTGGCTATGGTGACATAGTTAAGCTGCTATAGTTCGTGTAGTGTAGACGTGGCCTAAAACGGCAGAAGGCTCACAGCTACTGAAATCTAACAAGACATGTCCTGCAACTCAAGTAGAAAAGTCTGCTACTGGATCTGATTTTAAGAGTTTGCTCAAGCTTTTACGAGCACAGATTGCACATTGGAAACATATTCATGACTTGAGTGAGGGGTGACAAAACTGTTTGGACAGATAGCACCCATACTGAACCTTTATCCAAATCTCAAACTAAACCCTAACCATAGCTTTGAGGCATGAAAAAGTTCAGATGATGATTTTCCCCACTGTTGTTAATTCTCATGGAATGCATGCTTTTCACAAACAGAAAAAGAGGTGAAATTATTCCTTATGAATAATTCACCCCGCTCTGCTTATGATTTTGACACAGGTAAACAGTTTGTATAATTCTGTATGCGCTAGCAGCATTTGCTAAGAGAAGTGGAGATTGTGTGGAATGGAATGTGCGCTACTAATTCAGCCTCCTCAATGCTATTTTCACACTCCTCAGATTCTTAGTAGTTTACAGTACATGGCTCTTTTGGCTTGTTTGTAGAGGTGATAAATATATGCTCTGTATATTGTGAGTATAAGTTAAATTAAAATATATTATCCTTCCAAAAATGTAGAATTGGTAACAGGATTTAAGGGACAGTCAGAATTAAACTGTTAAGGAGAGAAGCTATTCTTAATAAAAGTTCTTCTCATTTTAAGGGAGATAAAGTAATTGGTGGTAACAGGAAGGGGCAGACTAAGGATGCCTATTAAAATATAAATGCCACCTGAATTGGTAGAATTAAATGTGGCACACCTGATGGGGTAAGTTGCTGCTGGATGCCACCACTGAAGCAACTTGAATTTTGGTCAAGTTCCTTTTGTTTTTGATGGTACAACCTTCCTCCCCCTGCCCTGCCTGAACCATTCTAATTGATATATTTACAGGTGGGCAGAAGTTCTTGACTGAGACCTTTGTGAACTTTTTGTCTTCTTGGTAGCTAGGTAGAGTGGTTAATTCTATCCTACAGGTCATTTGAGCAGTGAAAGGTGTTCACAGTCCCAGAGACGGCATCTAAAGCTGTCCTGGTTTACACTCAGAATGTAGGTACACCTAGCTAAGTTGCTCATGGGTGTGAAAAATTCATGCCCCTGAGAGAATAAGTTAAACCAACCTAAACACCAGTATAGATAATGCTAGCTCGATGGAAGAATTCTTCCTGTTACCTGGCTACCATTTCTTGAGGGGGAGGATTAACTACAGCAATGGAAAACACTCTGCTGTCACAGTAGCAAGTGTCTACGCTGCAGCGCTAGAGTGCTTGTGGTGTAGACATACCCTTCGAATGCTAAGCAAGGACTGTTCACACTTGAACAGTTGACAGGCACCTCACTCCCATGTACAAAACTGCTTCAAGTTATTACCATGGTGCTAAGCTGACTGAAGAATTTTTCCATTAACCTAGTGGTGTCTATACCAGGGTTTAGCTCAGCTTAACTATGGTCTACACCTGAAAACTAGATTGACCTACCTACATTGCTCAGGGCTGTGAAGAATTTCATGTTCTGTGTGCACCATAGTTAGGTCAATCTAACCTCTACCATAGATGTAGCTAGGTCAACTGAAGAATTCTTCAGTTGAGCTAAATACTGCCTCTTGAAAAGGTGGATTACCTACTTCATCAGAAAAAAAACAACCCTTCTGTTGATGTAGGAAGCATCTACACTATGGTACTACAGCAGCACAGCTATAGCTGTATAGCAGTAACTGCAGTAGTGTACAAATGGTCTGTCTTTATGGAGTGTAATTTTTCACATCCCTAAGTGATGTAGGTACATTGACCTATGTTTTACAGTGTAGACCAGGCCTTTCCTTTACTCACACCTTACTTTATTCCATATTAACTTTCTTGTGTAGATGAGCCAGCAATCATACCTATCTCCATCATCTGAGTGCCAGTGTGACACTGTCCTGACAGAAAGAAACTGTAAATAGCTTTGTAATTTGGTTAAATTATTTCTTTTGTTTCCATTGAGATGTCACCATTCCCAGCCTTATCAGGATAAGTGAACTGAGATTATTGGGTATTATGAGTTGGGTAAAACTTCACAAACAATTTCAACAAAAAGCATCATTCATTTAAGACCACTGTAAGAGGCAATTAAGGAGTTCCACCTAAAAGAAGACATAGTGTTTTTATCTGAGCAGACTATTATGTGGATGGAAGGTTCTGATGGTGGGGTGGGGAGCGAGGGGCAGGAGTATGAGACAGAGAGAGAGTAGAGAGAAAGCCAAGCAGGGCTTTGTAGCCCGGGGACAAAGTTAAGCTTTTTTTTGGAAGGCAGGGAAAGGCAGCCGTGGAACAGTGAACAAAGAAACTGTCTCCTGCCATTTGATTCCCTACTATGTTCAGAGAAACAGGACTTTATACATTTCTTGTAAATAAATAAGAGTGCATTTAAAAAAAAGCAGACTATTGTCAATTTCAACTTTGAACTGGAAGTTTGCAGGGCCTCAAACTTAGACTAGAAATGAGGTAAATAGGGGCAACAAACACAAATGTAAAAGAGCTAGAAGATGGAACACTATTAATACTAAAAAAGGACCTAGTTGCCACTATGGCCAAAGCATTTGCATCACATTGCATCATGACCAGCAACACCTACTAACCATACAGGGACAATTGCTTTGTGGTAGTTTGTCTCTTTTTTCCTAGATGAAGAGCAGCTGTATCAGTCCAACATTCTATGCAGTGGATTTCACAGCACCATTCAAGCATTTACAAAGGGTAATGGTCATGATTTGGAAACCATGTGAGGTGCAAGTACAAGCTACCCTGTGAAATATTCTGTTTCTTTGCCAAAATTTTATCCCAATCATTTAATAATGTGTCTGAGGAAATACTCATACGGCAATACTCTAATCTTTTATGTGTTCTGGCTAAGCATAACTGCGCTGGCATCTATGGTAACTAACCATTCCACTTAAATTTCTGGGAAGATCTGGGGTATCTATCCAAGAAAAGAAGGCTGCAACATATCTTTGTGGCTTGCCATAGCACTCTAGGATCATGGCCCTTGTCAGTTGATTCGTGCTCACAGGGCTCAGGCTGTGGGGCTATAAAATTGTAGTGTAAATGTTAGGGCTCAGGCTGGAGATTGGGATCTGGGATCCCATGATGGAGTCTGGGCCCCAGACTCCAGCCTGACCCCAAATGTCTACAGCAGAATTTTATAGCCCTCCAGCCTGAGCCTGACAAGCCCAAGTCAGCTGACATGGACCAGCCACAGGTGTTTTATTCCACTGTAGACATGCCCATAGTATAAAGACTCTATTCAGTTGCAAGTCAACACTTTTTAATGGTTATCAACCTCCTTCACCTCCACCTCCTCCACCGGCCATTTTGTGTAGAGCAAGGCAGGCTCCTAACTTATTCTCATAAAAATGACTTGGGTGCCTAAGCTGCCTGACTACATCAGAGAGAGGTGCCACCCTGCAGCCTGGACTTAGGCTTCTATCTCAATGAGAGAGCAAAGCTTAGGTCTCTTACTGGTATCTCCCATTGGCTGTTCCACACTTAGCAAACAGGCTTTTGTGGATCCCATTCTAAGGCACCTGTCTCTCCCCAGTCATTGTACAGGGAACCTACCACAACTAATTCAGGGTTTGTGGATCATGATATCATTCATGTGGTTTTCTTCTTGGTGCCTAAAAGTTAAGTGTTGTGATGCTCAGCATCGCAATGCCTAAATCTCTGTGTGGGTTTGGGCCCAAACTCTCTGCGGGGAGGGACTAGCTTTTTGTTCCATTTTTGTATAATGCCTAGGGTCCTGCTCCATGACTGGGGCTCCAGTGTACGTGCTACTGAATACAAATAATAAATAATTTAAAAAATGATGGTAACGCAGACAGATGAGTATACGGGGTTTACAAATGTCGGATCATTCTCGCATGCTTCTTTCCTTATCATTGCATCACCTGACCCCCATTTCCCGTACCAGATGACGAATACTTTGGAAATGCCTAACCCCACCTTCAGTACTTGCTGCATGTGTGTTGGGAGAAGGACAGTGGACATCAGATCTGAACTGAAGTGTCTATCTGATATAAACTGCTGCTGCAAAGTGAGCTTTTAGCATGCTGTGAAAGCTAAATTACTAAATGTTAAAAAAAATAACTAGCACCAGAAATGGTTTTAAATCGGGCTTATGTTCGGCACTAAAACCAAAGCAAGGAACCACCAGTGTGATATCTGCAGTGTGTGTGTTAGAAATATTGCTGTAATTTCCTATGAGTGTCTGTGAAATTGTGGGTGTGGTGGTGTATCATGTCAAATTCCCATACAGTTGGATGGCACTCCAGGAAAACACGTTTTAAAAATTTTATGAACAGGAGGATAGTGCAGGAGTGAAATTCTAGTGTTTGGGCTTAGTTTGATTGTTAATCAAAAGTTACTGACTAAAAAGAAGCAAGGTGGGTCCAATAAAAGATATTGCATCATCCACCTTGTCTTTCTAATATCCTGGGACCAACACAGCTACAGCAATGCATAGATGACTGAAAAAAGGCTAAAGGCAGAATTGCCTTGGAAGTGTCTCCATCTTTAATAAAACAATGGAGCTAATTCCCTTATGCAAGTCTTATCCGAAGCGCAAGGCTAGCTTCATAACAAACTAACATTCTACATTTAAAGCAAATCTATTTCCATTTAATTCACATAGTCATAAATGTAACCTGTGCACTTTCCTATTACTTGGTATACACAACAGTGGGTGTTGTCCATTATCAATAGCTCCAAGAGCAGTAAAAAATTCAAAGCACTAAATAATTCAGACTGGGGTGTGTGTAAAAATCAGTGTCTCATTCAACAATAAAATTGTCCTTGCTAGGATAATTTTATATACCTTTTTGTCATTCTATGTGTTTATCAAATAACTGTATAATAATGAAAAAGCTCTTCTGTCTTTCAGATGGGAAGCCTTAATCTAAAATTAAGGTTACACAAACACATTGCAAACCCACGCTTTGATACTTCCAGGCTCTTGATGTCTCAGTGCATGCTCTTTCGTTCAGCAGCAGTTAGCCATCACAGCTTTGCATCTAAATCTTTATCTCCATGAGTCCCTAGTCCTCAATAGCTTTGCCTATGATTTGAATAGTACTGAACATGCATTTTATTTCACTCATTTAAGGATTTTAGCGAATTCTCAAGGAGAGCTAGAGCTTCAAATGTATGACCAGTTGCACCACAGTATTTTTTTTGTTTTTCTGTTGGGTTTTTGATTACCTGCATAAAGGGCACATCTATATTTAACATGTAGATAGTATTAATGGAATGGGTGATATTATTGTGATGGAAAATTGTACAGATGCAGTCCTAAATGTTTTAAAGGAGGCTTGCAAAGTCAGTGCCCTTTCTTCTTTCTTTGATATACAAAGACTTTTTACTTAAAATGATTTTTTCCCTTGATTTTTATCTTAGAAATATAAGGACTGTAAAGCTGGGTCTTTCCTGGCTTTGCTCGAGGGCTTATGCAAACTAAAATGAGGCTTAGTGGGAATTCCCACTGCCTCTGTTTAAGAGAAGAGTTTTAACTTTAACACATTTATTTCTCTCTTTAAATCTTTGCTCGTGTTAATTAGGCCCCATCTACACGACGCGTGAAATTCGATTTTAGATACGCAATTTCAGCTACGGGAATAGCGTAGCTGAAATCGAATATCTAAAATCGAGTTACTCACCCGTCTTCACCGCGCCGAATCGATGTGCGCGGCTCGCAAAGTCGAATCCGGAACTCCGTTTGTTTTGGTGGAGTTCCGGAATCGATGTAAGCGCGCTCTGGGTTCGATATATCCCCGTCTAGACGAGACGCGATATATCGAACCCAGAGCTTTCGATTTTAACGCGCCGAAATGGCGCGTCGTATAGACGTGGCCTTAGCCACTGAGGTTAAACAACTTTTTAGCAGAAAACACAGGAAAAAGAGTCTGACCAAAAATTCCTTCCCTTTTGAGGAGCTCTATGTCCTTGTGTTACGTGACCCTGCCTCTCCAGTCATTTTAAGACTTGTCTTTACTAACTTTATACCTTGAGTTAATTGCCAGTGAATTTGAGCTATGTTTTCTGCTATAACTATTTCCCTTCGCTCATGGGAATGAGCAATACCAGCATAAAGCACTTTTATACTGATATAACTGATCCACACTACGGGGGCTGTGCAATTATGCCAGTATAGTTAAAGTGGTGCAACTTCTGTGTACGTAATATCTGCCTTTTCTATAGCACTTTTGATCAGTAGATCTCAAGGTGCTTTATAAAGGAAGTGCATATCATTATCACCATTTTACAGATGGGGAAACAGAGGCCAGTGGCAGAGTTTGGACTAGAGCCTAGATCTCCTGAGCCCCAGTCCGTTGCTCTATTCACTAGGCAACTCTGCATTCTTTGTACAGACAATATTATACTCTAAGATGACAGAAGGTAAGTGATTTGGCCAAGATCGTGCCAGGAACCTGAAGCACAGCTTGGAATTAAAACCAGATCTGCTCAGTCCCAGTCCAGCACCTTCACAAGGCCAGTCTTCCTCACTTTTAAACAACAGAAGTTACCATGTTTTGTCTAATATTTCAGCCTGACTTTTACTGTTGGAGACCTGCTACTCCAAAACACTTTTGTACTGCCTCATAACTCTAAGTCATAACTGAAATTAATTAATAATCTCTTGTTTCCTCTATGCCTTGTGGAAAGGCTACACAAACTCTGTAAGGAATAAATAACATAGATGGTCCCACCTGTGCAGGGATAGGTAAAGCTGGAAAGCAGCATTTAAAGATGGAAGAACAAACAACCAACCCTACTTTCTTAAAGGAGGCTGGACAAAGATTAGAAGATATATTGATACTAAATGGCCCTAGTCTTCTTTGACAGGGATGGATTATATGAGGGATATCCACCTCTAGTTACTGGACTTCTTCCCTCAGTTTCCCTCTACAAGACCTTGCATACATTCTAGATAGCATTACCCAAACAACGTTGTGCCAAGGTAGAAGAGTTCTATCATCTTTGATGAATAAACCAGATAACATCATCATGTCTCACAACAGTGGAAACATATAAAAATTTGCAAGCTATAGTTTTTACGCATCCAGACTTAACAAAACAGTTTTAATTTTGAAGACTGAACATTACAATGCAGCCTGAAAGGGGGTTATTTTAAGCCTCATGTACTCGGCACATGAGACAGATCCAGATGAAGTAATCACTGAAGCACAAAGCAAGGCTCTCGGCCTCCCACAGGCAGCAGTCAAGAAATAGTACTTTTTCTGTGAATTTGGAGGCTTAAACAGCAGATCACTCTTGATCACCTAGTCCTTATTACTGTTGCTGCAAGAGTGACTTTAAATATAAATGGGAACAATGCCACAGCTTCTAATTATTCTGAAAAAGCTGTGGGAAAAGATGAAAGGATAGTTACTTCACTCATCATGAATCCTTGTGCCATAAGAAGTTGACTCACAATGAGCCCCTCTGTCCCTTGCCACACATAGCCCTGTAATAACTCGTGAGCACAAAAGAGGGTTAATACTGTTGATAAATTGCCAATTACAGCAAAGAATAAAGGTCATAATAAGTCACGTAACAGGCAGTCAGTACAGCATTTCCAGGCTCCTAATTACAGTATTTATACAGAAACATAGACATTGATATTCAGCGTGGATATCTAAAGCCTGTAGCTATGATCTAAACTTGAGAGATATGTGGAAAGTTTCAAAATCCAAACCCAAGCCTATATTGTGCTGGTGCCTACATTTACAGTGACTTGAACTAAAATGTCTAAATTTGTGGGCCAGGGGTGTTTTAAAATAACAGTCTGGCTCCAAATTTGGGGATCAGGTCCATTTCCACTATACAGCCAACTTGAAATGATAAAGACAACAGCACTAAGGCCAGGTCTACACTACCACTTATGTTGCTCAGGATAAAAACCACCCCCTGATCAATATAAATGTTGGCAGCATAAGTGCTATTGTGCAGAGGGCTATGGTGAAGGGAGAGCTTTCTCCCATCAGCACAGAGCGGCTATACAAGAGATCTTACTGCGGCACAGCTGCATCAGCACACCTGTGCCTCTATATGGCCTGGGGCTGGTGAGGAGGGGCCTCTGGGCTCTACTGAAGGAAAGGGTGTGAGAGGGACAGGGCCCTGGGCAGAAGGGGCGGGACGACCAGAGGATAGCCTTCCCAAGCCTACGGTTCAGCCGCCGTGTAGACATGGTGTAGACATAGCTTAGGTGTTTGTAACACTCAGGCAGCCACATCAAAATATAACTGCACTTCACAAGTTTCCAAATATAATTCTGTGGATTCACCATGGCTTTCCCTCTATCAGTAACTTCCCTCCTACACAGACCGCATCCAGCCCAGTAACAAGTGAGAGGGTCATAAACATGAAAGAATTAGTCTTAGCTTATGGACTCTGTTGAAATTTATTAGCCACTTTAAATCAAAGTGCTTGTGCTTTCTGATACACAGCCCCCATTCCTACAGATTCTGAGCAACTGGCTATTAATGGGTGTGTTTGTTTAGTGCAAAGCAGTACACTATTGTGAAAAACCATCTCTTTGGGACTTTGAATGTGTTTAAGTCCTTTACCTTATCAGGCCAGAGTATTCAGCATGTTTCTGGATTAAGCTGCTAGCTGCTGGGGAACCTGGAATTCTGTAGAGCTGTCACTTGGCCGATTACTGGCTATGGAATGCTACAGGTGCTTTTGAACCAGACTAAAACAGTCCTGATGGTGAAGTGAGTCAGTCAGTCTTCATATCCTCACATTCCTCTCCATTGCATGGCCAGCCTGGTAGCTGCTATTTAAGGTCTTTGTAGCAATGCTCCTCACATATCAGAGAGCAGGACAAAATAAGAGCTATTTTTCCAGTAAGCTGAAATCCCCCTTCCCTCTTCCATGCACACTTCCTCTTTGTAAGGAATATTACTGAAACCCTCTCCATTTCAGAGAGCAGATCAATCATAAAGTTGCATCCATCACAGAAGATGAAAAATTTTCTGTCGAGGTTACAGACCATGCCTGCACAGTGCTTCCTTTGTATTCGACTTGAATCATTGATTGTTTTCCTGTCTTACCACCATTCTCTTTCCTTCTATTCAAGAGTTTTCTATTACCTGCCAGACTATTGTATTACTGCTAGTAACACACAGCCCTTTGTGCAGAAGAAACCATGCACAAAATAAACAGATCTTTATCCTGTCATCTGAAAATCTTTCTTTTTTTTTTTTCTGCACCTAAAAGTATTTCCCCTTAAAAAGATCCATGGCTGTTTGAACACGGGGCTTTAGTATTAGCCAACTGGCAGGGTTTTTAAAGCATGGGAAGTTCTCTTCCATGAAGCCTCCCTCCTGTGAAAAAGTTCTTCCAGTGCTGACAATCACTTTGCAATGTGAGCATTCCGGTTCCTACACTGAGTCACAGGAGCTACTTGAGCCCCTGTAGTGAGAGAACACCACTATGATATACACACAAGACCAAGTGTGGTGGCGAATCTGGGCCATTGCCCTAATGATGCCAAGATTTGGACATTATTCTTTACATAGATGTCCCCATTGTAACATCGTATATATTAAAAATCACATAAGTAGGCACCATATTTATGTAGAAGTACAGTCAAAATTAAGGTAAAGTTCTCTTTTCTCTTTTCTCTTTTCTCTTGACTTTTATATATGTGCAGGGGGGAGGGGAGTTAAACATATAGTAAATTAAGTTAATTTTTCATGCACATCAACCTTGGTATAAATGAGAGCTCACTTTTAACTCTATACTTCTTGTATTTCATTTTAAAATGTATTGCACTTTCCTCCCCATGTCCCTGATTCCATATGAAGGATGAAACTCATCCAGCAGTACAGAGGCTGTGGAGCTACTCAATTCCACTGCATGGAAGAAAGGTGATAGGCATAGGTGGTGGATATCAAAGGCAGGGGAAGGCTGAGCCTATGCTGTGTGGCCCTGCCCATACTCCACTCTCAGGCCCCCTCCTGCTTCCCACTGTCCATTTTTTGCTGGAGAGGAGCCCCCTTTCCCCTCCTCCCTCCCTCCCTCCATCCCTGAGCCCCACCCCCCAGCCAGGCCAGAGCGAAGCCTAGCCAGGGAGCCTGGGCAGCCGTGAGGAGCCACAGAGTCATGGACCTTCCACCTGCCCCAGGCGGGTGGGAGCTTGGGGGCTGGGGGCTGCTCGGGGTCCCCACTGCGGGGACATATCAGGTCCACTGTGGCTCCCCATAGCTGCGCACCCGGCTCCTCCTCCCCTCTCCCCTAGCCAGAGCAGGGTTAGGGGGAGCTGCACGGGCAAAAGTAAGGAGCCTGGGGTCCTCCACCTGCCTTGGATGGGGGGCCTGGGATAAGGGCAGGGGGCTGCTTTTTCCTGCACCACCTACATGTTTGGGAGGGCTCCGGCACCCTTGCTCCAGGCTGGGGCTAGTGGGGGCTGGCCTGCAGCCAGGGACTCTGGGCAGGTGGAGCTGGTGCTCATGCTTCCCGCCCACCTGGGCTAGGGGCCATGCTGTCCACCCACCCGGCGCTTCAGGGTGGGGTGGTGGCCACGCTGCCTGCCCATGCACCATGCTGGGGGCCACAGTCAGCTGCCTGCTCACCTGCCACTCCAGGGTTCAGGCTGGGGGCTGCACTGCCTGGCTGCCCGCCTGTCAGGCACTTCGGGGTTGTGGGGGAGAAAGCAGGTGCTTGGATGGCCCAGGCCTAATGGGGGTGGGGTGGGGGGCTGAACTCTGGCAGGGGAAAGGGGATGGGAGGGGCAAGGCACTGGGCAAAAGGGGTAGGCCGACCAGGCTTAGCCTCCCCAAGTCAGCGGTTCACCCACCATCCATGGTGGTAATCATGCATGCACAAAGGACTCCATATCTCCTTTGCACACATGAGCTGGGTGCTATGGATGGCAGGCTGGGGGAAGGTGAGGATGTGACCAGTGGTTTTGCAGTTAGACCCAGTGACCACAAAGGGCCATGAAGGAGCTGTGACCCTATTGCAGCTCAGAAACTGGCATAGCATCTGTGGAAAGGTTGCAGGGCTGTCCCTGCCTTGTTTGAAGATTGGGGAATGGATTCTTTCCCCTGTGTGATTCCTGCTCATAAACTACATTTCATTCTGTTTTGTAAGACGTGAGCTTCATCCGACATGGATAAGGTGTTTGGCTTTTCACTTTGCTGCTGATGAGCAAATGAGTGTACAGAAAAGGAAGTTAGGGGCCTGTGTCACTGCTCTCAAGGCCTACAAGTTTAGGAAAGAGAAAGGCAGGCAAGAGACATGATATTCTGTTGTCTTGTCTATATAGGGAGGTGGAAAAGCAGCAGAGCTCTGTGGCTTGCTGGCAGCGGCAGGGTCCTGAGAGCATATGATAAAGGTCATCCATATATGTGATTTGTAATTGGCCCTGCATTTATGTGCAAGGGGAGAAGAGAGTGCAAGGAGCCTTCCTCTTTGTGACCCTTGTGCAGTGACTAACCATGGTGCAGTCCTCGCAGTCCCCAGTCACTGCTCCTGGCTAGCACTGTTAGACACACACCTTGAACTATCTGAAGCCTGCATCCTAAGCAAGGGGAAAAATCACAGAAAAGGGCTTCAGACCAAGCTGGATGAGCAAGCATCTCAAACAGGTGATTAAGAGAAAGCAGAAAGCCTACAAGGAATGGAAGATGGGATGGATCAGCAAGGACAGCTACCTCTTGGAGGTCAGAAAGTGTAGGGATACAGTGAGAACTGCCAAAAGCCAAGTGGAGTTGGACCTTGCAAAGGAAATTAAAACCAATAGTAAAAGATTCTATAGCCATATAAATAAAAAGAGAATAAGGCAAGAAGAAGTGGGACCGTTACGCACTGAGGATGGGGTAGAGATTAAAGATCATCTAGGCATGACCCAACACCTAAACAAATGCTTTGCCTCACTAAGGCTAATGAAGACCTTAGGGTTAACGGCAGGGTGACTAATGGGAACTAGGATAAGAAAGTAGAAATTACTGCATCTGAGGTAGAAGTCAAACTCAAACAGCTTAATGAGACTAAACTGGGGGGCCTGGATAATCCCTATCCAAGAATATTAAAGGAACTGGCACATGAAATTGCAAACTCAATAGCAAGGATTTTTAATAAATCTGTAAACTCAGTGGTTGTACCCTGTGACTAGAGAATTGCTAATATTGTTCCTATTTTTAAGAAAAGGGGAAAAAGTGATCCAGGAAACTGCATGCCTGTTAGTTTGACCTCAACTGTATGCAAGATCTTAGAACAAATTTTGAAAGAAAAAGTAGTTAAGACATAGAGGTAAGTGAGATGAAAATATAACGCGGTTTTACAAAAGGTAGATTGTGCTAGACCAACCTCATCTCATTCATAGAGAAGATAACTGATTTTTTTTTTTTAGACAAAGGAAATGCAGATCTAATCTACCTGGATGTCAGTAAGGCATTTAATACAGTTCTACGTAGAAAATTATTAGTTGGAGATGATGGGGAATTGAATGGGTGGCTATAGAACTGGTTAAAGGGGAGACTATAATGGGTCATACTGAAGGGTGAACTGTCAGGCTGTAGGGAGGTTACTAGTGGAGTTCCTCAGGGATCAGTCTTGGGACCAATTTTTTTAAACATTTTGTTTAATGACTTTGGCACAAAAAGAGGGAGTGTGCTAATGAAATTTGTGGATGACTCAAAATTGGGAGGCATTGCCAATACAGAGGAGGACTGGACTACCACAGAGGAAGATGGGAGGGATAGCTCAGTGGTTTGAGGATTGGCCTGCTAAACCTAGGGTTATGAGTTCAATCCTTGAGGGGGCCATTTGGGGGTTGGTCCTGCTTTGAGCAGGGGGTTGGACTAGATGATCTCCTGAGGTCCCTTCCAACCCTGATAACTTATGATTCTAAGATCTGGGCAACCTTGAAACTGGAATAATAGAAAGGGGATGAAATATAGAATTTTTGCTATAAGCTTGGGACTTATCAGTTGGAAGTGACAGAGGAGGAAAAAGATCTGGGTGTATTGGTTGATAACAGGATGACTATGAACTGCCAAAGTGAGGTGGACATGAAAAAGGCTTATGCAGTCCTAGGCTTATGCAGTCCTAGTCCAATAGAGATAAGGAGGTGTTAGTACCATTATACAAGTAATGTTGAGACCTCATGTGGAAGACTGTGTGCAATTCTGATCTCCCATGTTTAGGAGAGGTGAATTCAAACTGGAACAGGTGCAGAGAAGAGCTACTAGGATAATCTGAGGAATGGAAAACCTACCTTTGTGGGAGGAGACCTAAAAAGACTAGCTTGTTTAGCCTAATCAAAATAAGGTTGAGAGAGATATGATTGCTCTCTATAAATGCATCAGAGGTATAAATACCAGGGAGGGAGAGGACTTATTTAAATTAAGCACCAATGTGGACACAAGAATAAATGGATATAAACTGGCCATAACAAGTTTAGGCTTGAAATTAGACAAAGATTTCTAACCATCAGAAGAGTGGAAGTACTCGTGGCACCTTAGAGACTAACAAATTTATTTCAGCATAAGCTTTTGTGGGCTACAGCTGACTTCTTCAGATGCATAGAATAGAACACACAGACAGAAGATATTTATATATACAGAGAACATGAAAAGGTGGAAGTACGCATACCAACTGGAAGAGTCCAATCAATTGAGATATAGCCCCTGACTCTGGTTCTGACCCTGGGCTCTGACTCAGGTGTTGACCCTGGGCTCTGATTCCTGCTCCAGCCATTAGTCATGACTGCCCATGGCCTGGTCATGTGACACAGGAGGTCTGGTCTCTACCGTGGCTCTTGTAGCCCTGCCTTAAATTCATAATCTAGGCTCAAATCTGATTCATGCTTTTTTCCTGGATATCAGATTTTCCATTATATGCTAATTGCCAAAATATTTATAAAACACTTGTCAGTGCTTTGTGTCAAGCTGTCTGGATTGGCTTATGAGCGAAAGTACCAATGTCAGAGCAGACTGTTAAAAAGCAGGGCACAAACCTCAAAAGGGTTATGAGCACTATACTTAAATTTCACCTACCAAGTGCGACCTCCTCAGGCTCTACAACACAGATAGACCAGAGTATTCGAGGGAGCATCTTATTACCCAGGCAAGCTTCCCGGTGTGCTAGATGTTTTGATCTTTGCTGTGAAGGATCAATATTCAGGTTACTCCCAGTCATTTACCCCAGGTCAATTGCACCTTAGATCCTATATCAAGGACAATGCTAATAGCCAATGATATAGTACTTTTAGTTAAATCTTTTAGAAAAAGAAACAAGTTATTTACAAGGTTAAAGCAGGTAAACATACACACAAATTATGGTCTTAGGTTTCAAAAGGTGTTAGATGCTGCTGTGATATGCAAGTTCTATTGTCCTTTACAGATAACCCAGGCTAAGCAGCTAGGGATCTTTAGTTTACGCTTGGTAATCCTTGCGCCTCAGAATCCAAGCAACATTTTTGTCCGGGATTTTGATTCCCTTCCACCAAAATTCAAGCTGATGGGATGAGTCCAGCTGCACACCTCTTCTTCATGGATTAGTGGGGAGCAATCAACAAAATTTTTTGTTGTCTGATATTCCACAATGGCTTGTCTGGTGTCTATGGGCTTTCTTTTGTTGGGCAGGAGATGACACCTCTTGTGGAAAACTAATATATCCCATATGGTAATTCTTCTCTCGTGACTGTGGGGTTTACTGTTTCAGATTAGCTGCCTAAATAGTAATTTACAGTATCTGTATCCCATATTCTAAGTGAGATTAATGCTTGCAGCAATGCACAAGCATTTAATAAATTCTAAACACATTTTTTATAAATCTAATACCCATTTTAACAATACTAACACACAGGTAAGCTAGACTGGTTTCCAACTATGCATCTGTCAGTGTTCAGTGAGGCTTAGGGGCTTTGGCATGAGCTAGCAGTTGGTCTGCCAGCATCACACTTAGGATAATAGAATTGTCCCAGGTCTCTAGTGAATCTGGCTACAAGAACAAGATAACATAGGATAAGACTAATCTTTTATATATGATTTCAAAAGTTCTGTGCCTACTAGTACTATCAGAACTATTTGCTTTTAGGATTCCTAACAGTATCTTCTCGCAGATTTGCAAAAATGATTTGGGCTCTAAGGCATTTCCACTGCATATACCAGGATGTCTTGCTATCTTGAAGCCTCTCCAGCATAATCCTGAGTCATTTCTGCTTATATTACACAACCTCTGCAGTGCCAAATAGTGTGTTCTCACTGTGCAAGACCTGGACCTGAGTGGAAATGTGAGAAGTGCATGTGAGTTTATACAGCAGTGGCAAAAATCCTATAAATTCGTAATCCTAAACTTGGGTGTGTGCTGTGGAATACAACTTCTTGTTGTCCATCAGCGGTGATGAAATGTCGGTTGTCTGAAAGCCTTTTGCTTCCCCGGGTTTTATTCGAGAACTTCTTGATTTCATAAATGGCATTTGTTGTTTACTGATGTTTTGTTGGGAGTTTAAAAATGCCTCAATTGACCATATTGGAAGTAAGTTGCATTTGGTATATTGTATTTCATTTTGCATAGGTTCTAAAGACTTGCATATGTTCTAAAGATATCACTATTCTTTTTTGTTAAGGAGATGCCTGTGTTTTCTGACACTCCAGGTTTTTCATTTAGAATTTAGCTGTGGTTATATCATAGGTTAAAGTAGTAGAATATTGTGAATTGAGACCATGGGTAAGGCTATAAAATCAAGATATTCTAAATGCAGATAAAAACATACACATTTTTAAAATCATTTAAAAGCAGCACTGGTAGTAGGTTCTGTCTCTCTCTCTTTTTTTTTAATGCTCCTGAATGAACATGCAAACAGTAGTAAGTCAAAATGAGCCCCTGTTGCCTTAATTCTGATTAGAGCCACTCTACTTCTGCTTCAATTCCAAATTTTTGCTGAATATTGCAGTCATATAAACTCCAGTTTGCCTCCAGTAAAGACTGGAATGAAAAGCATATTTCTAACATAGTATCTGAGATATGAAATTCCCCCTCAATTAACCTTTGCACTAGTACATCACATTCCATTCACTTGTTCAAGTGTAAATTAATGTAGTTCAGGCTTGGATTTTCAGAGGGACTTAAGTGGTTAGTCACCCAAATTCACTGGGGCCAGTATTTAGTGTCAAATATTGCTTATTGTGCTTCTCAAACTGACTGTAAACAAAGTGCATTTTATTATTCTTATGGTAATAGCTCATGCTGACTGTGTAAAGCTGGGTTAAAATGGGTTTCATCAGTAACAATCTTTAAATTTACAAATATCTTATAAAATACGTCAAAAGGAAGGGGAATTATAGAAAAACATTAATCTGTATGATTAGTCATTTCCCTTTCCCAAAGCAAAAACATGATATCCCTTCCATAACACTTTGTATATACAAAAGGCCAAGTTAGCAAAGGAACAATTCATCTTTACAAAGATATAATCAACAAAATCACCCAGCTTAGCAAACGATGATGATGCATAGCTTGCAGAGGGAAAGGGTTAGTTTTTCAAACAAAGTCTGCTCAGAAATGGCATCTGAAACGGCAAGGTAGCCACAGGTCATATATGGAAAAGTTATCAGTATCAGTGGTGGGCAGAGTGCTGCTTTGGTGGAGTAGGGGTGGGGGCATGCTCGGAGGATAGTTGGAGACCTGTTGAAAGGTAGGGAGAAGAAGCAAAGAGTTCATTAGAGATTACAGGAAGGAGAAGTCACAGCACTGTTGGACGTCACAAGGGACTGGTTTGGTAGCAGAGGGGAATGTTATGAAGGAAGCTAGAATCATTAGGAAGCAAGAGCAATAACTTGGCTGGTTGGTTGGAGATCATGAAAAGTGGGCCTTCTAAAGGTTGAAAAATGAAGTATAATAAGACCTCAATAGGTCTGAAGCAGAGACTGGCCTGAAAAAAAATCACCTGACTCTGATTTCTGGGTCCATATTTGAGTTCAGATCTAAGTTCATCACTGGAAACTCCTGATGTCCCTTCTTGCAATACTCACATCCCATTTCACCCCTCTGCTGAGCAGAAGCAGATGTCTGGGACTTTGTAGTTTGGCTCCCCAGTGTAGGGAGAAAATGGATGTGAATCTGGGTATATTTTGAGTAATTTGTTTTTTTATTTACACATATACACAAGCCATGGAAGAGATGTGGTCAAACACACAGACAATCCCTTTTTTCAAAATGTTTAGCTGAACACAGATGCCTGGTTCCTAGAGAGCAATTCTCCCTGAGCTATTGACTGTCTGATCAGAGACCAAGGCAGAGAGCAAAATCTCCCACTATTCACACAATACCCTCTTCAAGGACCACTACCTTCCAAAAGAACCTTGCACAATAAAAACTAATGACTTACATGTATCTTCCCTAGACTGAATGTTTGCCCTCATGCTAAGAAAAATAATTTGAAAGTGTATATGTAACAGTGTTACCTGGTGACACCTACCATAACACTCCCTTTATAACAGGAAGAATTTGATCACACACAAATCTGGAAAAACTCACATCCAGATTTTAAATCCCAAAGCTTGCACGTGTTCAGATTTTGCCATTTGATTATAGAGAGATTAATCTGTATCCAGAGTTAGGTCTGAACCAAAGCCTATTTGTAGCTTGAAAGATTTATTTGGGGGTTTATCCAAACTGAAATTCTAATGAGTTTGGCTCATTTATTTATTTTTTAAACCATGAACTGAACATTTCCCCTTTACACGATTCTTGCTTTTGTTTGTTAAGCACTAATAGTGCACTCAATACTGCTTAAGACATGGATTTCAGGATAGTCTTAGCCCTCCAAAGTTCAGTGTAGAAGCTTCCATAAATAGCTATTGGGCTTTGTAGGTTATAAATTAAAGCCCAGTGTCCAGCTAGTGCATTCTGATATAAGGTATATCAAAGAATTCAGTTAAAATCACATATGTACGAGATAAATTCCATGTAGTATTTGCATTAAGTTATATATATCAGGTAGGATCTTCAGCTATCTTCAGTGCTGGGACTTAGTGGACAGACATAATTTGGCCTCTCACAGGTGGGAGAAAAGACAACATTAGAAGCCTCTACTTCAGTAAAAGAAAATGGGGGACGTGAGAGGTTACTGTAGTTCATCCTGTATTAAAGCCATTTATTCCCCACTCTGCAAATAAAAATTGTTAGAGAAATTGTGCAGACACAGTAGAATCCTTAATGTATAGCATTATAACTCTGTGTTGCAAAAGTTTCTTTTAAAAAAGTCTCAGTTTAGAAGAGACAATAGGAAAGGAAAGCAAAAAGCTAATGGAATATTGTTAAATTAGTTGTCTAGGGAGATCACATTTTTCCATTACTACAATAAAAAATATATTGAGAATTACAGAAGGGAAGAGTAATAACGTTTATATACTATGAAAGCTTCAGATTTCAATGTGCTTCCCCTGGCTCAGGCTAAGATCTATATGCAAACTAGGCTTCACAAAAATAAGACACAATTTGCTGTCAGTTTTGCATCTACAAAAATAATCATGGTGAGGCAGAACAAGGTTTTGGGGGCTATATACTTCCCTGTAATTAACATCTCTGAGATGACTATTTGTTTTTCATGTACTGATGTTGGATGGCAAAGAATATTAATTTTTATCCAAGAGGTGCCAACTGAGTGGGTGAGAACTGAATAAAAATAGAAAATCTTCTCCAGCTAACATCAGTGCATCAGAATCCATATCCACAGTGTACAGTGCTGCAGAAATTTGGCTCAGCCTTACACCTATAAGGCAGCCCCAGGAAAATGCCATAATTTAGACAGCTCTGAAGGGCTGTCTGAATTACACCAGGCAAGAGGCATGGAACAGAATCTCACCCTCTGAGGGCCAATGCAGATATTCTCCGAAGGCTTGGTTAGAGAAGGATTTTATTCTGTTTTCGGTTTTGCAACTGAGAAACTATCAAGAATGCCACAGTATTATTTAGTGCTACTGGAGAAGAAACTCCACGTTAAGTTCCCCTATCTTCAGAAGGCTTTAGCACGGAACTTAAAGTGGAGTTTCTTCTCCATTAGGTCTAAATGTTACTGTTAAGGCGAGATGAGGGTAGGGAGTGGGGGTTTCGGTTTCAACTGGAACAGAAGTTATTCCTTTCTTCTAACTTGAAATGTGAATTTCAGTCTCGCCATGCATCTTTCAAAGAGTAGAAAAGCATGAATCACTATTATTATAAAGACAAACCACTCCTGTTAATATCAAACCACCAGTTAATAATCACTTACTTGGTCACTGTCCCTTGTTATTTGGAACATCAGTGTTTGTAGATTTCTGATCATATTCATGTTATTTTGCTACATCTGTTTCTTTTGTTTTCAGTTGTGGGAAAGACAATGATCTGGTGATTGCAGGGGGCTGGGAATCAGGATTATGGGCTCCTATTTCCCATTCTGCTGCAGACTTGCTATATAGCCTTGAAGACATTTTCAGAGGTGCTGAGCATTTGCAGTTCTCTCTGAAGTCCAGTGGGAAGTGAGGGTGCTTAGCTCCTTTGAATGCAAGACCTTAACTTATTTGTGTCTCAACTGCCTCCTCTGTAGCAATGGGATCATAATGTTTGTCTACCTCATAGGAATGTTATGAGGCTTACATAATATTTGCAGGGTGTTTTGAGATTCTAAGGCAAAAACTTGCTCGGTCTATAAATGCAAAATATTAGTACAATTTGTATGAAGAATTTCTCAGTTCCATCTTTCTCCTGTGTTTCATGCTTTACTTCTGAATGAGTGAGGTAATGAGTAACCTGAATAGCTACAGCAATTATAAAAGTGCACAAGCTCTAAGGACAAACACAAAGATCTTGGAAATGCTGCAGAAGGCAGTTGCTTCGGGAAAGGATCACTAATGGAGCCCGTTCTGAACCTTAGTTTTGTACTACAAACAATAATCTTTAACAGCAATGTACATTAAACATAAAAACCCTAGACTTTGCTTTCCAGAGCTTAAAGATAGCAGCAGCTGAAAGAGGATGGGGTGGGGGGAAAAACCCACAAACCACCAGAAAACACAAAGCAACATGAAAGAAAAAGTATCGCTAATGGAAGGAGTGCTTCAGACGGTAACCTACTTAGATATGAGCCCATGGGCAGACTGGGACTTTAGTACAGATCCTCACCGCACGTGATCTGTAACAGACAGGTCTTAGCTAATGGGTTATTAACAGGGACTCAGGACCAAATTCACTGTACGGAGTAGAGTCACAGCTGAATTGTTTATGTGAGCTGCAATAGAAATAGGGGAATGCTGTTGGGTGGGGATTAAAAAATCATATCTATAATATGAGACTCTTGTAGACCAAATAACTGATTCTTTGGGGTACCTATACATTAGTTATGAGCACTTTTTTAGTGCTGACATTACAGAATGATTTGGAAGCCTCAGCATCCCACTTCCTGCTCAGAGGAGTGCCTGATCTGAAGTCAATGGAAACACTCTCTTGGATCAGGCCCTTGGTGAGGATGAACTGCAGAGAAGAAACCTACTTTGCAAGAATACATCATAAAGAAACATGAAAGGGCAAATACAGGGTGTGCTGTGTGTGAGGGTTGTACAGTTTATCTAAGACAAATAATCATTGTCTGATTACTCCTGAGTTGCAAACACCCTCTTTCCTTTCTACTTACAGGCCTAATGCCTGTTGAGGTCTATGGGCATCTTTCAGTTGACTTCAGTGAGCACTGGATTTGTCCTGATGTATATTGGCCATCCATTTTATACCTCAACCATATGCTTGCAGTGGTTTAAACTTCAAATTATTACTTCAAAACCATTTACCTTCTGTATTCATTATAGAATCAATTTCCCCCTTCACTTACACCAACATCAAGTAGCTGAAATAAAAGGCAATGGAGTTACTCTAGTTTTACATTGGTGTAACAGAGCAGAATTTTGCCCCCTATTAAAAACCCTGCATAGCATCTGCAGACAAAAGAAATAAGGCCAGTGTATCTTAGTACACATACACATTTAATGTGCAGTGAAATATCTTTTCCCAACCACTTTTTTTAGGTAAGTTTCAGACTCCTCCTAGTCCTGTTCATTCATGTTCAGTGAGTTGCCTTTAGACTGACTCTATCACTTCCTGCAGCCTCCAGCTTTTGGTAGATGGTATTTGCTTAGCTGCCTATGTAATTATCTTCCAAACAAGATGAAATGGTTCTGGAATTTTTGGTAACCACTGAAGTCTAATTTTCAAAAGAGAATTTAGTTCAGCCACTTGTTTGGTCTTGCCTGGGTACACTAAAAGATTATCGGTTGGGTGATTAGTCTCCTAATTAAAATCCCAAAGCACCTTGGCAAAATAAACTAATGTATCAAGGTGACATGTATTGGGAAAACTTATTTTTGTTTTTGTTCTCATTTACGGAGTCTCTTTCTAAAGTTAAATCTTCAAAGCCAATGGGATTCTGTAGAAACAGCCAAAAAAAGTTACAGTATAGAGACTTGTTACAGGAATCCCAATAACTCACCATGAAATTCCAGGGGGCCTTATTATTACCCCCTCTTCCCCACCTCCTACCAAAAATTTGAGATGCAGTTGTTATCTACTATCCATATGTCAGATTCTAGACTGGCTTTCATATTGCATTATATGAAAATCACAGGCAATCTTGGTTTATATAAAATAAATTCTTGCTGTTAATGGCACTGTGAGCTCTTTCTAGACATAGCGCCAGGTTATGATCTACCTTTTATACAGGTGTGCAAGAAAGGTACATATGTGTAAGATGGCTACATGTTTGTGCAGCCCCCACTGTGGCAGATTACAACAGCAGTCCCTGTGAGCCAGGAGTGCTCAGTTCTTGTCCCCTGCAGGGAGCAAGTCCTGTAGAAAGGAGAGGGGGAGCAAACTGCCATCCTAATGCCCAGAGCAGATTTGTCAAACCCCAAATATTTAATGGAAACCTACCAGTTTTCCAACCAGCTAGCCTGGTGAGCTGCTGGGGACCACAGGGCTTTCAGGAACAGGAGGTCTGGGGCAGCCCCCTGAGCTACAGGCCTTGAAAGTCCTGGCAGCTACTGACTAAAATTGACAAGAAACATATCCATTTCAGTCAGCCACTGCCCGAGGAGCATATTTTGTTTTGGAAACACTATGTGTCCCTGTTTCCTGAACAGCTTTGGTTCAGAATTTCTGGTATATTTGGGGGTAGTGGGGTGAGGTTTTGTTCCAAATTGCAGTGAAACCACACTTGTCAATGTCAACATTTCCCACTAACTAACTGAGAATTCCAAGTTTCAGCCAGCTCTAGTAATGGAGGGTTCAGAGTGAGCATCCCCCGAGTACAATGAATAGCTCTGAGATAAAACTGTTCCTGGGTATCTGACTCTCTCCTCAGCCTGGAACCATGCTGGAGATTAGACTGTCAGCTTCTTGTAATGCCAGTCTGTCTGCTTCACCAGCAAACTCCTCTCAACTCTGCCATCTAAACCTTGCTTTGCAGATAATATGCAGAGAACCCAAGTTCCCCAGAGCCGTCTCTCTGTAATGTCCAGTCCCTCTCACTGGACACTCACAGAAATTGAATTTGCTGCCTTTGAAGAAACAGTACACACGAGTCAGTTGATTTAAATAAGGGCTCACACTTAATTCAATATATCAGCACTGAGATGGTTTATAATAAAACTAAAAATAAGCTTATTAACAAAGAACTGAAATTTAAGTGATACTATGTAGAGATTACAAACAAAACAAAATTTGCTTTGTAGTGACTGAAACTTAATTCTAGCAAGCTATACCTTTGCCTAAAACAGGTTCTTAGGGCTAGGCTACACTAGAAAGTTAGGTCAACTCGTCTGTGTTGCTCAGGAATGAGAATTTTTCCACCTCAAGAGACATGGTTAAGATGATATAAGTGCCTGCATATGCAGTGCTAGGTCAACAGAAGAATTCTTCCATCTGCCTAGCTACTGCCTCTCGGGGAGGTGAATTACCTATGCCGACAGGAGAACACCTCCCATTGTTGTAGGAAGTAGCATTTTAAATGTAGATAAGCCCTAAATTGTTTCTACTGCTGCTTGTTTGCTTTGTTTACCTATATATGTAAATGTACTTTCATTGACTAGCTTGATTACAGAGCGAGGACAAATGAATAAATCCACATTCGTTTACTGCTTGATTTATGCACTGACTCCAAAACATCTATTGCTTAACATTTTTCCAGCTCACATATATAACTCTTTTTATGTAGCCTGTATTTACATCCTGCTATGATATTTGGGACCAGCATGTCACCTGTTTACATATGATATCTTACTAGGTACATTTTGGATACATGTTGTGACAACGATGCATTGGGGGTGGTGAATGTGTCAGGCCTGAAATGAGTTATGGTGTAGTGGACACTGAGAGGCTTTGAGGGTCATGGTGTCATGAGGCTCTTTACCAGTCCCTGGACCAGGTTTTGTTCCTATGGCATAATCTAGCCCAAAATATAGGTGACATCGTCATAGAAACTATGAGCAATAGCTTATGGTATCTGTTAGTGTAACCTGAAAATTTGGAAAAGATTAAAAAAAAAAAGCTGAGACTAATTAGAGGTTAAGAAAACTTGCCTTAATAGACTTAAGAAGCCCAATCTGTTAACCTTCTTCTAGAGAAGTTTAAGAGGGGACTGGATCACAGTCTGTAAGTACATATATGGACGAAGAGATTTCTGATAGCTGACAGCTGTTTAATTTAGTCAAAGGTTGAAACAATAAAGCATGATCAAAATGAGTGGTTTGAAACTGACATTAGATACATTTAGATTAGAAATAAAGTGAATTTCTAATAGTGAGGGTAACGTAGGGATGTGGTGAGTTCTCTATCACTTGATGATTTCTTTTTTGAGACATCCATGATTAAAGCTTTGTCTACACTGTGCACCTTTTAGTCACACAGCTGTGCTGCTACAGCCATGCTGCTAAAAGGCGCTCAGTGTAGCCGCTGTTTGTCAGCAGGAGAGAGCTCTCCCGCCAACAAAAACTTTCCACTCCCAACAATTGGTGTTAGCATTGTTGGCAGAAGAGTAATCCTGCCGACAAAGCACTATTCACACTGGCACTTTTCGTCAGCAAAACTTTTGTGTTCGGGGAGTTCATACCCCTGAACGACAAAAGTTTTGTTGTTGTTCAGTTTCTGGTGTAGACAAAGCTGTTATAAGCATAAGTCCCAATTCTGAACCTTAGCGTCCAAAATGTGGGTGCCTGCATGAACCCTCCAAGCTTAATTACCAGCTTGGATCTGATAGCGCTGCCACCAGCCAGATTTCCAGTGTCTGGCTCACTCTGCCTCCCCAAAAACCTTCCTGGAACCTAAGACTCGGAGGCGTCGAGTCTCACAACCAAAGGAAATAACCCACTTCCCTTCCCCTCTTTTACCTCCTCCCAGAGCTTCCCGCCCTGGTACACTAGGAAAATAACCGTGTTTCAAGTCCTTGAAATGGCAAACACCGAGGGATGCAAAGTTTCTTTCACCCTTCACTCAGAAGTCCTGCAAATGCAAGCTTGTAACTCTAAACCCGGAAGAGACTCTCTCTCCCCCCGTCTTCTATCCTCCCACCAATTCCTGGTGAGCTGCAGACCCAATCCCCTTGACGCCAACTAGGAAAAAACAACAGTCTTAAAAAAGAAAGCTTTATATAAAAAGAAAGAAAAAGACATAAAAATGGTCTCTGTATCAAGGTGACAATAACAGGGTCATTGGCTTAAAAGAAAATAAAATGAAAAAACAGCCTTATTCAAAAAGAAATACAATTTAAAACATTCCAGCAAACTACACACATGTAAATACAGAAAAACAAAATAAGCCTGTCTTTCTACCTTTGTAGTTACACTTGGAAACAGAAGATTAGAAAAGCCTGGAGATAGAGAGATCCTCTCTCAGAGCCGAGAGAGCACGGAGACACAGACAAAAGAACACACACCCAAAGATTCCCTCCCTGAGCTTTGAAAAATCCTGGTTCCTGATTGGTCCTCTGGTCAGGTGTTTGGTTCCCTTTGTTAACCCTTTACAGGTAAAAGAAACATTAACCCTTAGCTATCTATTTATGACAAAAGCCTTAGATATGCTCTACATGAAACAGAACTTCTGGGCTTGATGCAGGAATTGCTTACTGAATGAGATTCTATGTCCTTTGTTATGCAGGAGGTCAGGCTTGATGATCATTGTGACCCCTTCTGGTACTAAAATACAAGAATCTGTGAGAAACTTCTCCATGGGTCTTGAAGGAGTTATATCTGCAGAGAATAAATTCTACCAACTCACAGAATGTACTTTTGGTGTTGTGTTTTCAAAGCATTTTCCTTCAACTTCCTGTAACACTAAATTGAAGTATGATTATGTCAGGTTCATTGAAGATACAGCTGACTGTCTTCTCTATCATTAGGAAAGTAATATTAAATTCAAAGCCACATGTTCTAGAAAATGGAATTCACCCTTTCTCCTTCATCATTCCTCTGGATTTTCATCTACAAATCTTATTTTCTCAAAACAAGAAGCAGATTTTCTGGCAACTTTTATTATGAAAAAATTCAAACGTGAACCACTGAAAGTATTTAATTTTTTTTACTCTTTTCCAAAATTGCTATAAAACAAAAATTCTGCAATAGCCTTCTTTTTAGAATGTATTGTTTTCCACTCCTATTTACCCTTAACCTGCTATGATTCTGCTCTTAATTATTTCAATGCATTGTAATGTTCTAAGGACATACATCCAGATTCCTTACTAGGGTCCTGAAGAATAATCAAATAAGAACTCACAGCAAATACTTCTCATTAGAGCTAGTTTGGAAATAAAAGGGGGGAAAAGACCATTTATTTTCCTCATTTTTAAAATTTTCAACCAGCTGTTTTATTTATCATTTGTATTACTGTGGCACCTAAAAGCCCTACGTGTGGACCCCAGACCCACTGCTAGGCACTATGCAAACAGAACAAAAATATAGTCTCTACACTGAAGAGCTTATAGTCTAAGGACATGTCTGCACTACAAAATTTAGTTGAGCTAACTTATGTCAGCATACAGCCACCGCAGTAATGACATCACTTGTGTATGTTTACACTTTGCTCCTTTTGTCAGCGGGGCGCATCCTCACCAGGAGCACTTGAACCAATTGTACTGTCAGTGTGTGTGGGGCATTGTGAGATGGCTTCTGAAAGCCAGTAACAGTCGTTACTGTGTCAACCTAATTACATTGACCTAGACTCTACGCCTCTCATGAAGGTGGAGTTATTAAATTGGGATAGCAGAGTAATTACATCAGTGGAAGATTAACGTTAGTGTAGACACTTACACAGGGAGGTTGACATAAGCTGCCTTGTTTCGACCTAACTCTAGTGTAGACCAGTCCTCAGTACAAAACAAGAGACAGTGGCACCTTTAAGTGAAATCTGTCTACCCTCCCCCTACTTGTGCTCGCACAGGTGCATCCCAGATAGACCTGATTTGAAAGGGTGAGGTGGTATCTGGTGCTAATAAATGAGGGAAAGCAGCTATGACTGGGGAGGAGGTCCCTTGGGAAGGCCCAGGGCCAGAGAAGGGCTAGCTAACTGGCCTTCCTGAGCTGAAGAGCGAGAACTGAGAGACTGAAAAGGGTTGAGGGCTAGGAGATCTATGCAAGGGCCAGTCCTGTCAGCCCCAGACAGAGGCTTGGAAGCCAGGAAGAAGCCTGGGAAGGACTCTAGCAGGAATGCTGGGGTGGCTATTTTGATACAAGGACAGCTGGCAACCAAAGGGAAGTGGTGGTATGGCAGAAGATGTCAGAGCTGGAGTATTATTGTCATAATCATAGAGGCTTCAGGCCAGAAGGGGCCACCACCAGGTCATCTGCTTTGACCTTGGTGAGTCATAGCCCAGTAACTATCACCAAGCCTCCAGCACATTAAGCCCAGCAACTGGAATTAGACCAATATATTACTGCCTCAGGAGCCTAAACTATTGTGTGCCCTGGGGAAAGAATGGAGGACAGAGGTATACTAATGTCCTTTCAGTGTCAGGGAAATGCTGAGATTTATGCAGATTATCCTGACAAACAATCTGCACTATATGCAGCAGAGGAAGGAAAACCCAACCCCTACTTCCCCAATGTCACTGCCAATATGATCTGGGGGCAAATTCCTTCCTGACCACACATATGGTGCTCAGTTAGCCCCTGACCATATGAGCAAGAACCAGCCAGCCAAACATCTGAGAGAGAGAGGAGGCTTGGTGCCACCTCAGAGCAGCAGCTCACCCTGTCTAATGGCCCAGATATGTCATTGGACTATGTTTTGGGACTTGTGTGGGATAAATAGACTATGTTGTGCGGCTTTTGAGGACTATTTGCACTGTGTGGGATAATGAAACTTACCCGGATATGGGTAATACCAGACCCAAGAGAACTTGTGGTGGGGTCTTTAAGGAACTTGAGGGGAGAGGCCGTGGTCTTCCCATTACTGTGCCCAGCTGCAAAGGGGGATTTGGAGGTGGTGGTCGTGAATTGTGACAGATGGAGACCGACAGATGAATGAGTACAAGGAAACAATGGGACAATATTAGTAAGCATGGTAGGCAGTGGGCTCAGCTCACCAGCAGGGTAAGCTCAGTGGGAGCAGGTACCATCTTTTTGTGGTGTGTTTATATGGTGCCTAGCATAATGGGGTCCTGGTCCATGACTAGGACTCCTCCTACATGCTATGGCAACACAAATACTAATTTACATTGCCTCCTTGCTGGAAAAGGCATTTGGGGGTCTGATTTGCTATTACCTGATACCTTGGAATAATTTATACCAATGCAAATCGAGTGTAAAATGCCACCAGTCTGACTTGTATGCCTTTATACTCTGTGCTCAGTTTGCACTGATGTAAATGTGTACAGAAAGTGCAAGGCAACAGTGAATTCAGCTTTAGGAGTCTAGTTGTTGTGTTTACATTCATGTAGCCTAGAACTGATAGATAAAGCTAAGTTATTGACTTTGCTGTCAACTCCCAATTCCTTGTTTTAAGGAGTTTCCAATAGCCTTGGACACAACACCTGTAACTTAATTTTATTTATAGAGTGACAATACAGAGTAACTGCTTGTGAGGGAAGGAGGCACAGAGGGATGGTGCTGAGAGCACATCACCCACCAGACAACTCTCCTTCTGAGAAAGAAGTGAGAGATGAGCCTGAACCTCTGAAGTTTGAGGGAGTTCAGTTTCAGAACTAAATCATAGCTCAAGTGAAGAAAAAGCTACACCTGGGAAGGTGTGAACCGGAGTGACTTCTTAGACTTGGATGGAGTTGTTATACTTATTTACCCCAGCTGATGAGCTAGTCTGGTATGCCTCGGTGTCCACTATAGGGAAACCCAAGAATTTCATACACCTCTAATCTGAAGCCATTGATTCTAGTTCAGCTAAATCAAAACTTTGCCTTTCTTTTGCCCTCTCACAACACTGATTGAGAGAAGGTGTTTTCAAGGAGAGTTACTAAATCCAGGGAGCTTGGCTATGGGCCCAGTGTAATGCATTTGCTTGAGTCGCTCAGCAGGAGAATCCCTTTAACAGATATTAAATATCAACCTGGGAGACAAGCAGCCCCTGCTGAAATCAATATGCACTTGCATAGCAGCCATTTAGTGTTTGTTCATTAAAACAGCAGGTCATTTCTCCTGCAGAATTAAAGCTGAAATCCTCTACAGAAGCTGATCATGCTATATTCATAGCGTTTTCTTGGCATTTTTGTAATGTTAAGACCTGTTTATTAAAGACTAGATTTTTGGCAGGGTTTGACTTTTAAAGTCCTGTATTCTTCAAGTGATTCAGGTGGGGGCTGTGCTGGTATGAAAGGGTATAATTCAGTGAGAAGCTTGGCATGCCTACTTATTAATCAGAAGTGTTTGGATGGGAAAGCAAGTAGCAAAAGGGTCATGAAATGGTTCCCTAACTGGTCGGGGAGAGTGGGTTGGGGAGAGGAAGGAGGGCATGTGAGAGTGTGGGGAGAAAACAAAGCATTTAAGCTTCCTTCAGAACATTGCCATGTTGTGAAGGAGGGTTCCAAATGTATCTCTGTTAGTTCATTAATGTATATGTTATATTATCATATATAAAATAACATACATGTAGCAGATGAAAAGGTCAATCTCCCAAGTCCAAAAGCAAAGGCCCTGATCAATACACAATTTAAGGCCTGTTCTATACCTAAAAAATTAGGTTGGCATAACTACATCACGCAGGGGTATGGATTTTTCATACCCTAGTTAAGTTGACCTAACCCCAGTGTAGACAGTGCTAGGTTGATGGAAGAATTCTTCTGTCGATTTAGCTACCACCACTCGGGGAGGTGGATTACTTACACTGATGAAAGAATCCCTCCCATCGGCGTAGGTATTGTCTACACTGAAGCGCTGCAGCTATGCCACTGTAGTTTAAGTGCACAGAAGCCCTTAATCCGTGGGAAAGACACTTTTATTGCCTTCAGTGGACTTTGGCATAGGCCCAAAGAGTGCAATGCCTTGTTTTCATTAGTTGAATCAAAGCTGTAAGAGAAACTCTGGGGTTGAGGGGAGATAAAAGGAATAGGCACCATTATACCATTAGCTTACTTAGCATTAAAAAGCCAGCATTTGCCAGTAGCTGTCACACAGTGGTGTCTGAGCTATTACCGTTTCCACCCCACTTGCAGCGGGAAATAGCTGTGTGGTAACTATGATGAGTGTCAACTTTTTAGTGGCCACCACTGTTATAGTATACAAATCAACAATTCACCCTTGGTTGGTGGGGATTAGGCAGGACAGACTGTCAAGGAACACTGTGCCTTGCAAATGCTGCCTTCTTTTAAGCTTGACTCAAATGATCCTGAACTTTGAGTTGTTTCAAATTCAGATCTAGATCTGAATGATGTGGCTTGGGTCCATTTCCAATGCTAATTTTAAAGCTCTGTACATGCACTTTAGGAAAAAAAAATAATTCAATCCTCCATCTTTTAAAGTGAGCACACATAGCTGATAAACTGACATCACCTTGTTTGGAATGCCATAGGATTTCACCCTGTAATTTCTGCATCAAATTCACGACTTCTGATTGAATTAGAGTATATCTATTCTAAAGACATGCAATTTTGATTTAAAGATTTCAAATGATGGAAAATCCATCACATCCCTTAGTAAGTTGTCCTAATGATAAACTGTCATTACTGTTAAAAATGTACTCCTTATTTCTAGTCTGAATCTGTCTAGTTTACAACCTACTGTAATATTAGCCCATCAATTGGATTAAGGACGCTCAGGACCATTTAACTCATTGCTTTTCCCATTGTACCATAATTACAAAAGCTCCTGTGCTGAATAACTTTGTGTTTATCCACTGTGAAAACCTGCGTTCTTCAGTAACCCTGAAAATTTCTCATTTCCTGCCTGTGGTGTGACGGCCCAGTGGCTACAATGAAGATGGACTATACGCAACAGAAAGAGAGACTAGCTCAAAATCCTTATGAAGTGCCTGTAAGGCACAATTTTGCTTCCTCTTTTAATCAAGTTTTATATTTCTTTGTAAATTGAATTTGTATTTCTTTGACTCTGAACTGAGATCTGACACAATGAAAAAGGAGATGTAGGTTTTATGCACACTGCTTAAAATGTTACACATAGGGATTGGCAAAGCATTTCAGAAGAAATGAGACACATGGGAGGAGGATGAACCCCGGGCTCCGGGAGGCTAGCCCTGGTCCAGCCCACCCCTTCTGCCTGAGGTCTCACCCCTCAGCCTCCTTTCCCCCACTGGAGCCCAGAGTTCCGTCCCACCCCTCACGGCTGCCACCCCCCACAGTCCCACTCTGCCCGAGTGCCCCTGGCCCCAGATGGGCAGCGCAAGCCCCCTCCAGAGAACCAGGTGGGCAGCACGACCACCAGCTCCAGCCACCTGGAGTTCCTGATCAGGCCTGGGCTCCAGCTGTGCAGATCACCAGTGGGAAGCAGGAGGCGATCTGGGGGCGATGCATGGATGGAACCATACAGGGCTGTTTGGGGAGGCACAGCCTTCCCTGGCCCTTGATACCTACTGCCCAGGCGCATGCACGACCCTCCCAGAACTTCCACTGATATTTGGAACAGAAGAGAAGTCAAACTTTGTTGAGGCTTGAAAATTAAGAATTGTCCCTATTTCCTTCCTGCCCAGGGATAGATTAGGGGTGGAGAGAGAGAGAAGGTGCAGAATCATGAGGTCAGCTACCCAACAGAACAATCACACAAAGGGACCCTAGTGGAGGAGGAGAGGCAGGGAAGAAATGGTACCAGAGGCAGTTCCAAACTTAGTGCTGGATGGCTGGTGTCTGAGGAATTCTAGTCAAATGATGGATGCACTTGAAGGTGCATCCCAGGCATGAAGAGTTGTGGACTACTGAACATTTTGTGCCCAAGGTATTGGTGCCATGAGATATAAAGATTGATACCATTTAATACTAAATGTAGACACTCTACTCCACATTTAGGCATCTAAATAAAAGTAGTCTTTCTTTATTTTCCCCTTTTTTTCCTGCAATTCCTACTAAAACCAGTGGGAGATGCAAATGCTCAATGCCTCTGAAAATCAGACTACTTTTATTTAAAGCCTAAAACTGGATTTAGGTGCTAATCTTTAAGTACCTATGCTTGAGAAATTTGTCCAAAGTATCTGTCCTTCCCCGCCCCGCAAGTCCTAATAAGTTGTTCCTTTCTGCCAGATATGTGTGAGTAGTTTGAGAAACTTCCAAATGATGAATGTACATGAACTGAAATCTTGACCTACCAACAGAGTTATTCTTTGATCTCCTGATATATCATGGGACAATACCTAGTCAGAGACTTGAGAGAACCTCAGAAAAGAGTATTTGTGTTTGTGGGAGGAAACACTTGTTTAAATATTAACTTTAGCTGATTCATTTCTAAACTAGTAATGTTCTTTGGTAACAGTCTCTTTTTGCTTGCGAATCTTCCCAAGAGAAGTTGCTATAAAAGAGGAGGCAGAAAGATGCAGGCTTGAAAAGTGGGCTTATTGGGTTAATTTTTAAAGCAAAGGACAAATGTCATCCAGTCACTAACAAGGATCCTGTCCAACTATTAAAATGTCAATTTTCTGGTCTTTTTTGTATTATGAAAAGGAAATTAGAAGTCATTGAATGAATACCCACTATTAATAGCTGGTCTGGATGGGCATATGCAATTTGAAAATGACACCAAAGAGTAAAATCTTATCTGCACTAGTTTGCAAATGCAGATTAATATATCTATTATCATATTATTAGTCAACTGTGGCAGTTACAGATCCTGGACACAATAGTCATTCAGGAGAAATAATACATAATTGCCACCACTATTTTAATGACAACAGACTACTGATAAACTAGCCCCCGAAATAAAGGGATTAAGAACCATAATTCAATGTAAAAGAGAGTGGTCATGAAAGAAAAAGGTATGTAGAAAGATTTATAATTGGTAGATGGGGAAGATGGAATTCTGAATTAGAAAAATTATGTTAATTGCAATCGCTTCTTGGCCTTATGGCTAAGATCAAGTGTACCTTACTACTGGCTCAGAAAGGCAGATTTCTCATGTGTTTTGCACATCTCATAAGAAAAAAATAGATCTGATTATGGGTATTTGTTATGGCATGTATTACAGTTGGTCCCATTATCACATATGGCACAACACAATGAAACCCATTCTGATCTCTCTGAATCTGGCTTTGCAGCAGTGTCACTCTGACCTCAGAAGAGTTACAATTCAATGACACCGTGAGTTCAGCATTGGGTCCAATATTTGCTAGTTATTGACAAATGTATGTTTGCATACCTGGAATATGTATGTGAATACTATATAGATTCCTGAATGGGATACAGTATTCCCCTACTCTTCTTCCTCCCATGTACTTTAGTAGTGTTCCATGTTCTGGCATTTCTAGTGCAGCTCAGGAGAGATGCGCACAATGGTTGTTTAAGTCTGCTGATTCTGGGGCCTGGGGTCTTAAACTTCAGCATAAAATAGAATAGCCTTGAAATTACTCTCCTTTATGCCAGCTGTCCCTAGCCCCCAGTGTGCAATACCAGCAGGAGACTGCCAGAATATAGGGGTATCCCAGCCATGCTCCCTTTCTTGAGAACATGTACCCCATGCTGCGGCTTGGAGAGGCTGCAGGGTTAAAGCCACTATCGTGGTTCTACACCATTTCCTCATGGAGGGAGAGCCCACAGGGGCCAGCCAGGTTGCCAGCTGCTGAAGCTGAGCCATGTAACTGGTGCATGTGCCAAGGTTCTGCCTCTTTGGTTATAATACAAGATTGTTTTCTACATTTTTAAAAAAAAACACCCCCCCAAAAAACCTTCCCTTCAGTATATAATTCAGAGTGCTTTTCTAGTAGAATTTATTGTGCTCTTCATCCAATTCATTTTTCTTCATTTTACATCGCCAATCTTGATAACAACAAGAATAGGACTAATTTCAACCCTGACAAGGGCAGGCATGACACCCACTGACATCAGTGTTCTGAATTTGGTCCCAGTCTACAAAGGATAGCAAATACAATAGAACAAAAGTCCCACACTCCTCTTTTTATTAGCCCTTATTTCTTTTTCTTTTGTCTCATTTTAAATGCACTTTTATTTTGGTTTTGGTTTTGGTTTTTTTGGTTTTTTAGCCTACTGCCAAGACCAGCAGACACTGCCATGGAGACTGTCCTTAATCAGATAGTTCCTTATGCCAAGAAGGAAGAATTTCAGGAACAAAGTTTCAAAGCTAAGGGCCATATCTGACCTTCACTTGTTAGTAGATCTCTCATTGGCTTCACTGCCAATTCTGCAGAGAGGCACTGATTCAGCAAAGCACTTAAGCCTGTGCTTAAATTTTAGTATGTGAGCAAAGAGGACAATGATTTTTAGTCTTGGGTCTTGTCGACACTGGCAAGTTTCTGCACAGTAAAGCAGCTTTTCACACTCAAACTGCAGCCATCTACACGCTGCCAAGCCACTTTGTGCACAGAAATTACTCAGTGGCAACGCTGCAGAAAACCCACCTTGATGGGAGTCGTGAGGTTACAGTATTTGCTCAGAGGCTTCACCACTCTATTGCCAGTGTAGACACTTGATTGCTTTCTGCGCTGTAATTGGTCTCTGGAACTGTCCCATAAGGCCTCAAGTGACTGCTCTCTCACTGTTTTGAACTCGGCTGCCCTGGAGACTTGCCCTTCCCCT
This sequence comes from Chelonoidis abingdonii, assembly GCF_003597395.2. Taxonomy (NCBI): domain Eukaryota; kingdom Metazoa; phylum Chordata; order Testudines; family Testudinidae; genus Chelonoidis; species Chelonoidis abingdonii. Next base: position 57,126,419 of record NC_133770.1, read on the forward strand.
TTCAGAGCACTGTTTCTGACAGCCCTTGTGTGCTGTGCTGATCTGTTCTGGGACACAAAGCAAACCATTAATGTGGAATGTTCATGCTGTTGAACTTAGAGGCAAGGGTGTGTGTGTGTGTGTGTGTGTGAGAGAGAGAGAGAGAGAGAGAGGGCGGGGGGCAGTGGGGGGGGGGGGGATTGCTGTGCAGAGAGCCCAGGGAGGGAGGCGGGGATTGATGTCAGGGTTTTCCGCTCCCCCGGCCTAAGGACTGGTTCCTTCCTGCCACTGTCTGAACTTACAAGACAGCATGCTGACACACTCTGTCCCCCAAAACACACTGTCTCTCTCCCCGCCTCGACGGACACACATACACACTCCCTGCCACACACTTCCCCTCCCCCACCCTTTCAGTTGAAAAGCAGCTGACAATGCAGTAGGATGCCCATGGAACAATGGGATTGGGATATGATGCTGTTCCTGCCCCATAAGACCTAGCAAAGCCTTCCCAAAGCACCCTGTGGCCAGTTGCACAGTGGGATAGCTACCACAATTCACTGCTGTCTCTGCCTTTGCAAGAGCTGCTAACATGGATGCGCTCCAGCGTCACAAGGAGCACAGTGTGGACATGCAACAGCAGTTTAATTCCAGCATTTTAATAACAGTGGTATAACTTGTGGTGCAGAAACTTGCCATTCGAGACATACCCTTAGTATAATGTTGGATTATTAGTTTCTAAGCACTAAATGTGCTCGTCCAGGTAGAAGACACACAAGCAGAGTCCTTGCCCTATCAATTTGCATTACAAAAGAAGTACTCAGAGTAACAATGTGAAAGCTAGGGAGGCCAGAAGAAGACAGGTCGAGCATTTGAAGGTATAGCTACACTGGCACTTTACAGCGCTGCAACTTTCGCGCTCAGAGGTGTGAAAAAACACCCCCCCGAGCGCTGCAAGATACAGCGCTGTAAAGCCTCAGTGTAATCAGTGCCACAGCGCTGGGAGTGCAGCTTGAAATTTCAAAGCGCTGCCTCAGCAGCGCTTTGAAGTGTGAGTGTGGTCGGAGCGCCAGCTCTAGGAGAGAGCTCTCCCAGCGCTGCACGTAAACCACATCCTCTACCCTCTACTCTACTCCCAGAGCTGGTGCTCCGACCACACTCACACTTCAAAGCTCTGCCGCGGCAGCGCTTTGAAATTTCAAGTGTAGCCATACCCTGAGAGATAACCAGTTAAAACAGCAGGGGAATCTTTGTTAATGATAGTCTGATCTGATTACAAAGTGAATTTGGCCAAGACACTGGAAATAAATCTGGACTCTTGTTAAACAAAAGCCAAACCAACAAAACTACCGATGGGATCTTGAATGACCGTAACTGGACAGGAAATTGCTTTTACATTTCCCTGAAAAAGGGCATGTGATGGGGTGCATAGCACAGGCAAGCTCTGAAAGGGTTAATGGGACCATAAGGGAGAAAGTATTCTACCTGGCTGCACTGAAGAATAGGCTAGGCTTAATGAAAGATGAGTCCTCGCTGGGCAAGGAGTGCAGGTGGTTAATTTAAAAAGAGGAGGTTTGGAACAGAAGGGGGCAGCGGGGACAGATGGAAGAACTTTGCAGTCACTCTCTGGGACTAGCGAGTGGAGAGATTGGGAGGGCCAAGGAGGAAGTCCATGAGGGAGAATGGGCCTTGGGGATCCTCTCCTGAATGGCAGGAGATTAGGAGAGACATAAGCAGCCACTGGAGGTTTTGTAAGCTCCAGTGGTGAGCCCCCATGACAGGGCAGCATCTGCATTTTCACAGGGAGAACCCTGAGAGGCATTCACTTGAGGAATAGAGAGAAGAAAAGTCAAATCTGAGGAGGGCAGAAATGGATTTGTTTTGTATTTTTAGTTTGGGATTTGGTTGGGGGATGCAAGCAGAGAACCCTGAGAGTCATGGCTTTGAGACATTGATGAACCTGGAGAGTCCAGCTGACAGGCTATGGTAGGAAGTCCAGGGAGGCAGCAGCAAAGGAGTCTGAAGGAGCAGACTTTGTTTTCTGATTAGAGGGACTCTGGGCTGAAGCACTGTGTAGTGAGAGGGCCTGAGTTTCCCTTACCAGCCCTTGGAGTGGGTGTGTTAGGCCAGAGAAAAGGGGACAAGGATGATGGAGAGTCTTGAGAGAAGGGTGTGAGGGCCACTGGGTCCAGAGATGGAGGCTGAAGACCTTTGGGTAAGGATGTTTGGATGTTTATTGCACTTCCTTATCCTGGAAAGGGTGGGACTAAATTGTGACGAGACAAGAAGACCAACTCCCCAGAAGAGATGGACGTGAGAGACTGCTGGAAGGAACTGCTATGCCACACCCAGTGGTGAGGAGGTGAGTCCACTCTTCCATATGGCACCTTCTACTGATAACACTGTCCCTGGCAACACAATAACACATTGCACCAGTATTGGCTCAAAGGAAAGGATCTCATCTACACAAATGGCCATTACCACCCCTACCACCTGCATTCTGGCTTTTCATTGGAGGTTTCCCATTCAGTCTCAACCCTGCTTATTTGTGAACTGTCATGTGATTAGACTGAAATGTTACGGGGAATTTGCTTGACATACAGATTCTCTGGCAGTTGGCAACATAGAGCAAACGAAAATGCATCAGTGTCCATAAATAATTTAATTGGATTTTGACAAAATATCACACTTTTGTAGAGCTGTGAAGGGCATGCATCAGAAGCTTATTAATTAAATGTATTGCAAAGCCACTTAGTAAAGGGGCATGAGTGTACTGGAAGTGTTTTCCACTTGCTATTTCTCAATACCATGAAATAAAAATCTGAGAACTCTAAATGTCCACCTCTACTTCAAGAAACAGCACTTCTCTGAATCTGTATTTCTGGCACAAAAATATCATTTAGGGAAATGATACATTCAGAAAATAGATATGAGTGGTGAAGGACATGTCACCAACACAAGGAAACACTGAATAAGTAACAAAACCCTCATTGTCTCCACAGGTCAGAGGGCACCTTCTAGTTAGGCTGGTGCCAGCCACTTTGATAGGGTAACTATGCATGGCTAACAGCAGATGCAGCAATTTAAATTTGACTCCCTGACTTGTTAAATATAGTACAGTTTGCTTAGTTGGAAGGCATAAATAAACTTTGTTCAGTAGATATGACAACGCAAGCTTAATTGCACAACCTTTCAAAACGCCTTATTTTCACTGCTGGCATTTTATTTCCAGTTCATGTGTCTTCTAATCCTCCTACTTTCAGCCTGAAGAATGGCTGAATCTTTGCAACCCTGCATGATCAAACATACATTTAAAGATCCACAAAAGAATTCAATATACTTGGAATACAAAGCTTATTCAGTGGCAAAAAAACTACTTTATTAAAGAGTTAAGGTTGCTTGATGGTATGTCATCACCTTGCAGAATGCTGAATTGAGTGAAACTCAAACTTCTGAAAACCAGGAAATTCAGTTAAGGTTGCCTATAGGGAACCTTAACTCTGCCCTTTTTCATAAATGCTCCAATGCCCCCTATTAACACACATTGTTAGAAAATATTTTGATTAGAACTGCTGTTGACTGTTCTTCTTTGTTCACAATAAAGCTTCTCAAAAAATTAAAACATGATTAAGGCTATGTTTTAGTCACAGGTATTTTTAGTAAAAGTCCCACAGACAGGTCACAAGCAGTAAATTAAAAAATCACAGCCTGTGACCTGTCTGACTTTCACTATATACCCCTGACAAAACTTGGGGGTGAGGGGAGCTGACTGGGGGTGCTCTGGATGCTAGGAGAGGGCAGCTTGGGTGCTGGGGGGGGGGGCAGTTGAGCACTGCCTGGGATCCTCGCTGGTGCTGATGGGTGGGGAGTTGGCAGGGCCAGCAGATTCCCTGCCTGGCTCCGTACCTTCCCCTCCACAGTAGCAGCAGAGTTTGGGTGTGGGAGGGGGTAGGAGAGTGGGACTCAGGATGGGATGAGGCAGGCTCTGGGTGGCACTCCCCTGGGGAGCTCCCTGGAAGTGGCAACATGCCCCTGGCTCAGCTCCTAGGCAGAGCCATGGCCAGGCAGCTCTGCGTGCTGCTTCCACCCAGAGCACCGGCTTTGCAGCTCCCATTGGCCGGGAACTGCAATTGAAACCATTTTGACCCACATCACAGCAATAGTTTAATCTCTAGCTCTGTGCAAAAAACCTCAATCCTCCTAGGTACCTTTTGGAAAATGGCTTTTTTTTAAGGACTTAGCGCCAGAAATTCTGGCCCTATTCTGCACTCCCACAGTACAGAAAATTTCAAGAAAATCTGTGCAAGCCTTCTAGAAGTATTATCCTTTAAACAGGAAGGATGGAATGACAATGGAGAGAAAGAGTTCCTCTGCACATCAATTTGCAGCATAGGAGGCTCTGAAAGGTTTGAAGTGGCCCACTCATCTCCATGTGATTATCTGAGATGAAAGAGAACACCTCATAGAAATGAACACAGCCTCAAACAATAGGTCTGAGTATAATATCTGCATCTCAGAAGGTGTTCTCCTGTTCCCCCCTCCTCTGCCTTTAATTGCATCTTGGATGGAAAGGGGTATTCATATGCTTTTTTTTCCCCTCAAATTCTTTGAAGGGTGTAGATGGATGGGGTGCACTGGCAGAGCTCTAGGGTGCATGTGTGGGTTGGGGTGCCTGCAGGAAGAGCTTGTGGTGCCATTCCTCCCTCAACTGAGGCCCCAAACTCTCTGAACTCTCCTGCCATATAACCCCTTCCTCCTAACCCCCTACCTTGCTGCAGCCCAAACCCTTATCCCCCACTCACAGGAAACAGAACACACAGGGGCTGGAGTGCACTGTCACATGGGGGGGGGCGTGTCATACCTCCCTTACCTACCCCAACCTCTCTTGCCTTCCCTACCATCCATCTCCCTATTGTGGCCCCACTTCTCTACCCCTCCCCCCAGGAAGGTTTCACAGTCTCATTGTTTCCTCAAATACTTTGATTACATTCCCCCAGAATGAAACTGCCACCCATGATTCTCAAATTGCAGCAACCTCCAGTCTTTCAGTTCAAAACTCCTTTTGTCTTAGGTGAGGACTTTTGTTTAATTTATCCTTAGTTATCTTAATTGAAGGGTGAGTTTACAGCCATCAAGAGGTCTGTGATTCATCCAATCATTAGTACGGTACCTCAACAGGTTTCAGAGTAGCAGCCGTGTTAGTCTGTATCCGCAAAAAGAACAGGAGTACTTGTGGTACCTTAGACTAACAAATTTATTTCTGCATAAGCTCACGAAAGCTTATGCTGAAATAAATTTGTTAGTCTCTAAAGTGCCACAAGTACTCCTGTTCTTCTTAGTTAACACTAGAAGGCCACAGAAGGAAACTAACTTGATTAACCTTTTGGGGTAACTTGGGAATCCCTTGGTCAAATGACCCCATATTTGGATCCCTAACTCTACCGTACACCAAATTTCAAAGCAGTCCCATTAATGGTTTGGATTTTAGAACACTTACAGGAGAGAACTTTTTAAGCATATAAAATGGTGAGAATGGAAACCTCTGGCTTTTTTTCTGTATTGGCACCTGCATAGTGTAAAAATGTACATCGGTGTAAATATTATTCTCAGTTTGGGGTTCCCAAAGATTTAGTGAGTGCTATACACTAAGATTTGACAGATTGAGACAGTTTTGACCTGCCTCGCCTCTATAGTTTGATCTCTAGGTCTGAGCAACCCTCTCTGCCTCCACCTAGACGCTCACTAGAAAGTCATTATTTTTTCAAGGCTTATATTTCTGGAGCTCCTTGCTTAAATGTCTTCAAATTTTGGACATTAACCCTACTCTGCGCCCTCCTGAGGCAAACCAAATTTCAAAGAAATCTGACTAAGCATATCAACTCTGCACATAGGCCTAGCTGTTTACACTACAAAATTAAGTTGACCTAAGTTAGGTTGTCACACAGCCACTGCAATAATTACAGACGTTTTTCATGTTCACACAAGCTGCTTCTGTCAGGAGCATGTGTCCTTACCAGAAGCACTTCCACCGATGTAACTGACGGTGTGGGGTACTGACAGCCTGGAGCCCCAGTGCAGCCTCTTGGTGAAGGATTAGGGTGTGGGGAAGGAGGACCAGAGCCCGGCTGCCTCCCAGTGAAAGATTGAGGGGCAGGGCACGACAGCCTGAACCTGGAAGGTGGCTGAGCTCAGACAATGTGGCTTTGGGATGTCTGTTTCCCCTCCCTGCCAGCCTCGACTGTGTCATCTTAAGTACATCAACGCAAGCATTACACCTTTCTCAGACTGGAGTTGTTATATCAATGTAGTGGGCGACTTGCATCAGTGGGAACACCACTGTAGTTTAGACAGTTTCAGAGTTAAGTTGACCTAACTCTGTAGTGTAGACCAGGCCTTAGAAAGGTTGATCTTCAAACAGATGTCTTGTTGCAACTTTAACTATGCTGGTACTCCCACATCACTATAATGCATTTAAAAAATATATAAAGTAAGAGTATGTTCATCAAAACAACGATGTCACAGTTAAAAATCCAAGCGGTACTCATTAGGGTTCAGTGAAAGATTGAGTAGATCTTCACATCACCCTTTGCAAGTGTCTTGCCTGTCCATCATTTTATATTAAGTTGTCAATTCTTGAGGCAATTCTGCATTAGCTGAAGGAGACTCTGTTGCAGTATAACTCAGACTAAAGTAAACTGCCTCAAGCAGTTCTGTGAGGAGGTACAGAGTTGAATATCACTGACTGATAATGGTCTCAGCAATCAGAAGCACAGTGTACAATTGTATGGTAGGTTTCATCCTGCTCCAGTTTAAGATATTTGCGTTTCTAGGAATTTCTATAATGGATCAGACTGGTGGTTCAAGTAATTTAGAATTGTCTGAAAGTAGCAATAATGGATGCTTCAGACAAAAGTGCAAACAAGATGCCTGCAGTAGGCACTTAAAGTACCATGCCCAGAGGAAAAGTTTCTTTTTAACCTTCATTAAAGATTGGCTTGTTCCCTGAAGCATGAGTTTCTCTTACAAAACTGTTTACAGCTGATCATCAACTGGTGTAAATGGTGTTATTCAAATTTACTCCAGCTGAGAATCTGCCCTTGGGGATGGGGGTGAGGAAGACAACTTGTTTTTCATCCTTATTATTGTAACTTGAAATGTTCTCATTATCCATATAAATATCTGGTCCTCTCATTGAACTCTGTTAAGCTTTTGGCCTCTAATAAATCATAGCAATAAGTTCCACAAGCAAACTGTGCTGTGTAAAATTTATGTTTCTGTATTAATTTTAGTTTGTTACCTTTCAGTGTAATTGAGTGCTTCCTGATATTTGAGATAGATGAGATCTGTTGTATTTGTTTATCCTACCTTCTCTATACTGTTCATTGCCTTGTACACCGTTATGTTTTCTTGTCTCCTGTCTGAGCTAAGTAGTCCCGATTTTGTTCAGTCTCTCCATATGTGGAAGTTTTGTCAGCCATTCTTGTCATCATCTCTTAGCAATTTCTATTTTATGCTGCATCCTGTTTTTGAGAAAGGATAAGTGGAACTGAACTTATAATATTTTTGATATTCTGAATAAATTAAGACTCTGCATTGCTGGGAATCAGGTCATGAAGGGTCTAACATTTTGAAGCGCATCTCAGTGACAGTGAGTCCAACACATTGGTTTTCAAACTGAGGGTCATGACCTCTCAGAGGGTTGCAACGTGGTTATGTGGGCGCTGCGAGCCCCGACCCTGGCCAGCCCAGCTCCATCCTTAACTCCACTCCACCTTCAGCCCTTCTCCACCTCCAAAGAAAAGGCACTGAATAGAAATTTGCACCCTTTTTCCTATGGCTGGCCCTGGGACTGAGACAACAAAGGGCTTGATTGCTTATAGACTCATAGACTCTTAGGTCAGAAGGACCAAAATGATCATCTAGTCTGACCTCCTGCACAAAGCAGGCCACAGAACCCTACCCATAACTTCTATAACAACCCCTAACACATGACTGAGTTATTGAAGTCCTCAAAATTGTGGTTTGAAGACCTCAAGCTGCAGAGAATCCACCAGCAAGCGACTCATGCCCCACGCTGCAGAGGAAGGCGAAAAACCTCCAGGGCCCCTGCCCATCCGCCCTGGAGGAAAGATCCTTCCCGACCCCAGAATATGCAGCGATCAGCTGAAACCCTGAGGCAGGTGGGCAAGATCACCAGCCAAGCACCCAGGAAGAATTCTCTGCAGAACTCAGGATCCCAATCCCATCCACATCCCCTCCACAGACCAGGTTGAGCAGACTTATCTGCTGAAATTCAAGAATCAGTTGCCCAAATTAAACATCCCATCAATATCATCCCCTCCATATACTTATCAGCTTAGTCTTAAAAAGCCCAGATAAGAGTCTTTTGCCCCCACTACTTCCCTCGGAAGGTGTCCAGAACTTCACTCCACCCTAATGAGTATAGAAACGCTCGATCTATTTCAGTCTAAACTTTCCTAATATCCAAGTTTGTACCATTTTCCTTGTGGCATACATTAGTACTAAGTCTTTAATAATTCTCTACCTTCACCTAACGTATTTCCCCCTGATATATTATATAGAGCAAGGCATAGCCCCCCGCAGCCTTTCTTTTTTGGCCCAAGGCATAACAAGCCAAGCTCTTTGAGTCTCCTTCATAAGGCCAGCGTTTCCATTCCCTCGGAATCATCCTAGTAGCCCGTCTTCTGAACCTGTTCTTTGAATTCATCCTCTTAACAGGGACACCAGAACTGCCACACAATATTTCCAGGTGGGGGTCCTCAACCAGCGCCTATTATATAACGGTTACTAACACCTCCTATATTCCTTGCTAGATAGAACATAACCTTCGGCCCAGCACCCTAAAACCGCAATATTGGCTTTTTTAATGGCAATTTTTTTGTTTATTGTTTTTTCCATATCGCAATTTGGCGGGCTCATAGACATCCTGCGATCAACCAATACCCAAGGTCCTTCTCTCCTCTGATGCTTCCAACTGATGTCTCCCCCAATGTATACTAAATTCTTATTATTTAATCCCCTAGTGCATGACCTTGCAACTTTTTTTTGATTTTCCTATTATATTTTCATCCTAATCCGATTACTCCAGTTTAAGGTGGTCAATCTTCCTGTATGTTACCCCGGTCCTTTCTCCCGTGTTAGCAGTACCCCCCAGCTTTGTTGTCATCGCAAACGTTTTATTAGACATTCCTGCTTTTTGTGCCCCAAGGGTCAAGTAAGTAGTAATTAAAAAATAGGTTAAAATAAGATCGGTCCCAAAACCGATCCTTGAGGGACACCACTAGTAACCTCCTTCCAGCCTGACAGTTCACCCTTCAGTACGACTCGCTGGAGTCTCCCCTTTAACCAGTTCCTTATCCACCTTACAACTTTCAGCTCAGCAGCTGAAGAAGTAATTTAACCAGCAGACACACGGGTGCATACTTGCTTCTGAAAATACTGCTAAAACTGCTAAAAAACTAAAGTATTTCGAGTCCTACATTAAACACTGTTTTACCGGCATCATTATTTCTTGTACTGAAAAACCACAACGTGTCATTTGCTGCAAAACATCTTAATCAACAAAACCATGCAAATGGCAGCAACATCTTGAAAAAGACATCCTGAGCATAAAAATCAAAACGTGGATTTTTTCAAATGCAGAGAAGAAGCAACAAAGAAAGCCAGGTTTGATGCAGATAGAAGTTTCCAACAGCAAAAAGTTTCAAACAGCGGTGAAGGCCTCTTATGTTGTGTTGCAATAAATTGCCTGAACAAAAACATCTCAGACAATATGTGAGAGGCTTGTTCTGCCAATGTGCAAAGATATTGTATCTCTTATACTTGGCAATGATACTGCCAAAAAGCTGAATATACTTTCTACGTTGAATGACACTGTGAAACACAGAATATGTGAGATGTCGGAAGATATCAAAAAACAATTTGTGCACAAAATTAAACATTCTGCTTTCAGTATGTTCAGCCTGTAACTTGATGAAATTACTGATGTTACTAACTGTGCACAAGTGATAGTGTTCTTATGGTATGTTAATGTCAGGAATGTTAAGGATGAGTTCTTATTCTGTGAACAAGAACAATCACAACATCACAGGCCATTTTCAAGAAGGTTGTGATACATGACCACAAAGGGTTAAGCATCCTGCAGGATAAATGATCCAAATTCAACCCTTAAACACATTTTGGTAGGTAATGTTTGTGTTTTTGTGTATTTACATATATATTGTCAATGGTTAACAATGCAATCAAACAGTCCCTGTCTATGCTGTGTTCTGTTAATTCAGAGATCAGAAGGACACCTTAACATTTAAATGAACTGTAAACATAGGATTTCACTGTATTCCTCTCTTTGAAATGTATAGCAAATCATCTGCGAATGGGGGAAAAGAAGGCAATTGCCTGATGTTAATCTGTATGGACAATTACCGGTGATGCTAAGGAAATAGACCTATTTCAAAGTATCCATGAATGCCTATTGTTCACCTAAGGACACTGAGCTGTCACAAGAAGGCCTGAAATGGTATAAAGATGTCTTGGTTCCCAAACGTCTGTATCTCAGATCTGCTTAAGCTTCATCAGGGAAAGTTTGAGTCACAAGATTGAGATCTCAGTCCTAAACTGAAACACCCTGAATATGATTTTGAACATTGGACTCTAACCTATGGACTAAATTCTGAAAGAACTCTTTGCAGCTAGAAAGCTCACCATCTCTGCTATCAATCTGAATTTCAAGATTGTACTCAGGTATACTGATCTCTTAACCAATACTCTCTTTTCCTTTTTGATAAATTTTAGTTAATAAAATTGGCTGTAAGTGTGTATTTGGGTAAGATCTGGAATATTCATTAACCTGGGAGGTAATATGTCTGATCCTTTGGGATTGGTAGAACTTTTTTATATGATGAATAAGATTTTTCAGTAATCTCCATCATATTTGACTTGGGTTTCTGGGTGGAGGCCAGAGACTGGGTTACTTTAAGAGAACTTTGTTGTTTGGCTTCTGGGTAACCAGTGAGGTATTATAGAAGCTGTTTTGTGCTGGCTTGATAAATTAAAGTATTGGAATATCTACCAGTTTTGGGGATTCTCTGCCCCATTCTTTGCCGTTCACCCTAACTGAGTGACCTCAGTTGGCTCTCCTGCGATCCCGGTCACAAAGGTGAATGCCTTTTTCAAAAGCGTTGAGTAGAAAAATCTTTGTGGTATCTATATTGCTCCAACCATGATGTGCACACAGTCTGGCATTCAGCAGAAGGTGAAGTGCATGTCCCTTAATGTGATTGTCATTCATTTTGGAATCCATTGTCATGTCCCATCTGCAAAAACATTGCCAATGTACCTTAAGACTGTGGTGGATGATGTTATATGAGCAGTGAATTACATTAAAGTGTATGCTCTGAATAGTCGTCTCTTTTGAGAGCTCTGCAACGAAATGGGTGGTGAATGTGAAGTTCTCCTTTTCCATACTCAAGTCTGATGGCTTTCTAGGGAATGCACATTAAAACGTGATTTTATAGTTTGTGAAGAATTGTTGGAGTTTTTCCTGCGAAAAGAGAAATAAGAGTTGAACAAAAAATTCAGTCACAAGAAATGGCTTCTCTGCTTGGAAAACCTAGTTGATATATTTGATAGCCTTAATGATCTTAACCTGTCTCTTCATGGAAAATGTTCAACATTAATAGACCTGACTAATATAATCAGAGCCTTCCAGATTAACTTGGATCTGTGGTGCAGGAAGTTGGACTCAGACAGATATGACATGTTTCCGAAACTTTCCTCATTCAGCAAGGAGGAGGAAGTCAACACTGATAGTGCTCTCAAGTCAGCTATCAGTGACATCTGAGAGTCCTTCACAAAGAGTTCTTTCACTATTTCCCAGCACTACCAAAACTATTTCATTCCCCGGTGAAGAACCCTTTGTGTGATGGCTGAGCAGTTTCCTACTGAAGGTATTCACACAGTTTGTTAATACAATCGATGATGATGAAGTGAAAGCAAAATTGACACAGCTGCCTCCAAAAAATTCTGGTGTTCAGTTGCAAGTGAGTACCCACTAGTATCTGAAATGGCCCTGAGAGTCCTTCTGCCATTTCCCACTATCTACGCATATGAGAATGAATTCTCCAGCTTTCTCGCAACAAAGACAAAATCTTGAAACCTGCTTGATCTGAAGGACGACATCAGATGAGCTCTTTCAAAAACAACACCAAAAATAAAACTACTTGTGTCAAACAGCATCATGCATCTCACTGATTTTGGCTGCTTCTGGTGATTGATTGCTGTCAAGTATTAAAATAAAATTCTACTAAAAATAACTTTTCTGCTTATCACAATAATTCAATAAAAATATGTTTTTAGTCTTAATTTAAAAGCAGTGAGAAAAGGTAAATTCATCGCACTCAGAGGCTTGCTGTGTGAAAGGGATCACCAATATAAAAATTTTGAGAATCACTGTAAACATAAGAACTCATTTCTTCCCTCCTCCCCTACTCCCCATCATTGAGATATGGAATCCACTATTCTTTTGATAATCTCTTATCTATTTTCTTTGTCAGTGCAAAATGTCCTGTACTAATTGTGGAATGACCAAAACTTGATTTAAACTAAAAATCTCAGCAGCAAATGGCAAAGTGTGTGATTTTTGGGGTGGGGGGGGGGGAAAGTATCTTTTCAAATAAGTGTGGCAAGAGCTGATCATGGCTATATATACGGACATCAGATTTCTAACAACATTCAGACAATTCACTGTCTTTCTGGATGAGAGCAGCGTTTCTTCCATGTAACAGCGTGCTGTTTCCTTTGATGAACACAGCACTCTTTTAAGACCAAATCAAACAGCCTTTTATTTTGCAAATATCACAAGTCTTTCTAGTTCCAGGATGCGTTAATATACTTTGATAGTAAAAAATTAGCAGATGGAAAAATTAGTGACTTTGATAAAGAGAAATTCAACAATTTCCAACCATATCCATTTCTAACTAATTCTAGTCAAAGACAAATTAACTGAGCTCTGACCTGAGATGGGACTGCTACTGCTGCTGAAACAGTTCTTGGAGGGGAAGTGCCTTGTGTTGCTCCCTCCAGTTGACATAGAAGGGACATAGGAGGTTGTGAAATGTTTTCTGTCTGTTTTAGCCAAAGGGATATTGGCAGAAATGTGAAAGTAAGTGTGTGATGTTCCCCTCTGGTGTTATCTGGACTGGTGATCTGCTAAGTCATTCCAATCCTTGACTCTGGGAGCCAGCCTTACCCATATCTGCTGTGAGAACCCCCACTTATGGGCTGTTCACGTATAGCCTCCGGCATTTAAGCTGCTCCTTGGATTATGCAACCAAATGGCAGTAGCCAATATCTGTAGTCCCAGACACAGCCTTAGGAACCTCCATCTTACAGTGTCCCATTACGCCCGCTGGACACTGCAAGTTTATATGAGTTCATTAATTAACAAATAAATTGATATGTACCAGGCTTGTTAGCCCAAGGGGAGTCTCTGACACACTTCAAACCAAACGCACTGCTTCAAGTAGAATAAACAAATTTTATTAACTACAAAGCTAGATTTTAAGTGATTATAAGTCAAAGAATAACAAGTCAGATTTGGTCAAATGAAACAAAAGCAAAACACATTCTAAGCTGATCTTAACACTTCCAGTGCCCTTACAAATATAGATGCTTCTCACCAGAGGCTGGCTGGTTGCCTTTCAGCCAGGCTCTCCCCTTTGATCAGCGCTTCAGTCGCTTGGTGGTGATGTATGTAGATGGAGGTGGAAGAGAGAGGAAGAGCGTGGCAAACGTCTCTCCCTTTTATCATGTCTTTTCTTCCCTTTTGGCTTTGTGCCCCCTCCCCTCCTTCAGAGTCAGGTGACCATTACCTCATCACAGTTCCAAACTGACCAAGGGAATGGGGGTGACTCACTCTAGAGTCCAACATATCCTTGTTGTTGCCTAGCCTGTGTTCTTTGTTCCTGTGAGGATGGGCTGGGTTTGTCCCATACATGCCGTAACGAGGTGTGAACTGCCCCACTGCTTCTGGAGTTTTCGCCTGGGCTTGCTTTAAGCGATGAGGGCACATTTTCAGCCTTATAGCTATATATATGAAATTACAACCTATAACAGTACTAAAACAACAATTACTATACCAGGGGTTGGCAACCTATGGCACGCGTGCCAAAGACGGCACACGAGCCAATTTTTAATGGCACGCTGGAGCCTGCCGGAACTCCAGCATGACACTAAAAATCCTGCCCAGCCCGGCGCGCTCTCCTCTGCCTTCCACTTCCCCCGTGGGGGCAGGGAGCAGAAGCACAGCCGTGCGCATGGGGTGGGCAAATGGCCCCACTCTCCCGGCACGGCAAGCTGGGGGGTCCGCGCTCCTGGGCCAGAACACAGGGCTGAGCACAGCAAGCTGCCGGCCCCTCCCCCACCTTATCCCCTCCCCCGGAGCCCTGTCACCGCGCACAGCGCTCTGGGGGTTGGGGCTGCTCACTCCCACGGGGAGGCAGACATGCTCCCCTCTCAACCGGAGGGGCGGAGCTGTGTGCTCCCGCAAAGCAGCGTATCTAGCTCTGTGTGGAGCCTCATGGTAAGGGGTCCAGGGCTGGGGGGGTTGGATAAGGGGGCACTTAGGGGACAGGGAGCAGGGTGGGTTGGATAAGGGGCGTTGGGATCCCGGGGGTGGGTTACGGTGGGGGGGGGTTGGATGGGGAATGGGAGTCCCAGAGTTTGTAAGGGGCAGGGGCTGAAGGGTCAGGGCAGTCAGGGGACCAGGAGCAAGGAGGTCCTGGGGGGAAGTTAGGGTGGGGGTCTCTGGAGGGGGTGGTCTGGACAAGGAGTTGGGGGGTTGGATGAGTTGGGAGCTCTGAGGGTCCTGTTAGGAGGCAGAGGTGTGGAAAGTGGTTGGGCAGGCGGATGTGGGGGTTGGATGGGTCGGGAGTTGTGGGGGTCCTGTCAGGAGACGGAGGTTATTGGATAGGCATGGGAGTCCTGGGGGTCTAGCTGGGATGGGGTGTGGATGAGAGTTGGGGCAGTCAGGGGACAGGTAGGAGGCAAAAGTCCAGTCTGGGGACAAGGAACAGGGAGCCTTAGATAGGGGTGGAGTCCTGGGGGGGCAGGGGTCCCAGGAGGGGGTAGTCAGGGGACAAGGAGCAGCGGGGTTGAGAGTTTTTAGGGGGGCAGTCACCCAGCACTCTCACCTGAGCCCTGATCCCGACCCCCCCCCACATACACACACCACAACTTTGCCCTGAGCCCTATACCTCCCTCATACATATCCAGCCCTCTATTTGACTCCTTCATCCCACCTGCAACCCTGGCCCTGACTCTGGCACCCCACCCATACCAGCGCCCTCTCTGCCCTGACACCTACACCCCCTCACATACCCAGGCCCCAGCCCTGACTCCAGCCCTCTGGGTCCTGGCGCCAGCCCCGCACAGCCCACTGCTGGTCTGGGGTTCTGGCTGACGGACCCTTACCAGCCAGGTCCCGGCTGCAGGCATCGCTCAGCCTGCTGCCGGCCTAGTGAACAGAACCAACCAGCAGCAGGCTGAGCAGGCTGCAGTGTAAGATCAACATTTTAATTTCATTTTAAATGCAGCTTCTTAAACATGTTGAAAACCCTGTTTATTTTACAATACAACACTAGTTTAATTATATATTGTATAGACTTATAGAGAGAGACCTTCTAAAAAATGTTAAAATGTATTACCAGCACGCGAAACCTTAAATTAGAGTGAATAAATGAAGACTCAGCACACCGCGTCTGAAAGGTTGCCGACCCTTGTATTATACCATTACTATAACAACAATGTTCAGTGCATCATGAGCCTTCCGAAGACACTCAACATGACAAACATTGCATTGGATACCACACAATCATATTGTAAGAATGAACATAGGGGTGCTGGGTGTTCCCCTGAGGTACAGAACATTTCACAGAGGCATTAGTAAATAAGAGGAAATGGAGGAACCCTCAGAGCTCTGGTGTGGATGCAGAAAGACCTCCCTACTACCCAGAGAAACAAAATGCCAAGTTAAAAAATTTATAAACATCTTTTCCAGGAGCTAATATTACAGCCATTATGTTGCAATGAATAAGATTAACAGGAGCATAGGAATTGCATACCAGATCAGTCCAATTAATCCAGTATCCTGTCCCTCTCTAAGTGTTTTTTTGGAAATCTTTTATCAGTCACGATGAACATGGATCTGAATTGCAGATGGTGACTCAGGTGTCTTGCTCTGTGGATGAGCTAAATTCTATGAGGGGGAGGTATTTAATCCTTGTCTTTGGGGTAAAGTTACTACTGTCTGGAGAGAGTATCCAATGTCTATGAAATTCACCTCTGAGAAACACCTTACCTGTTCATCACATTTTACTGAGCTGGCTTCTGCGGTAGTATGTCTAGATTGAGAAAGGAATTCGTGACCTGAAAAAGTTCCAAAGACTGGAATTAACTGCTGTGATGGCAGAAGAGAAGAATGTCCTTCATGGCTGTTATTTGAACTACTCAGAAATCTTACAAGGTTCTAAACTAATTTTCATGAAACTGAAATTCAGTATCCTGGGCCAGCTCTAGTGACAATCTCTCACCAGGTCTTGCATTCCATTGACCTACAAGTCAAAATAGCCAGAATCAGATGCTTCAGAAGGAAGTTCAAGAAATCGTGTGGGGAATATATGGAATAACCTGGTAATAGTTGAACTGTCTTTCTAACCCTCTAATTTAGTGATTGATTTATGTCAGGGGGCATCAGGGTTTACATCAAACTTTTAAAATCCCATCTAATGTAACCTCGATGTACTCATTATCCACATAAATGTCTAATACCTTTTTGAATCCTACCAAGTTCTTGGTCTCAATGATACCTCATAACAAAGAGTGTCCTCTGAAAACATCTGCTCAGTGTGCAGCAGCAGTCAAAAAAATCTAACATAATGTTAGGAACCATTAGGAAAGGGATAGATAACAAGACAGAAAATATCATAATGCCTTTATATAAATCCATAGTATGCCCACATCTTGAGTGCTGTGTGAATATCTGGATGCCCCATCTCAAAAAAGATATATTGGAAAAGGTACAGAGAAAGGCAACACAGATGATTAAGGGTATGGAATGGCTTCCATATAAGGAGAGATTAAAAAAACTGGGACTTTTCATCTTGGAAAAGAGACAACCAGGGGTGTGTGTGATAGAGGTCTATAAAATCTTGACTGGTGTGGAGAAAGTGTTGTTTACTCCTTCTCATAACACAAGAACTAAGGGTCACCCAATAAAATTAATAAGCTACAGGTTTAAAAGGAACCAAAGGAGGAACTCTTTGCCAGAGGATATTGTGAAGGCCAAAACTATAACAGGGATCAAAAAAGAACTACATGTTAGTTTAGGATAGGTCCATCAATGGCTATTATCCAGGATGTGCAGGGATGCAACACTGTGCTTTGAGTGTCCCTAGCCTCTGTCTGTGAGAAGTTGAGAATAGGCGATGAGGGGTGGAGCACTTGATGATTGCCGGTTCTGTTCATTCCCTCTGAAGCACCTGGCATTGGCCACTGTCGGAAGGCAGGATACTGGGCTAGATGAACCATTTGTCTGACCCAATAAGACTGTTCTTATATTCTTGTGTGTCAGTGTTATGTAAAAAAGTATCTTTTCCTTTTACCAGGTCTAAATTTGTTCCATTCCTGTTTCATTAAATACTTCCTTGTATTCTGAGAAAAAGATAAATGGAGGATACAATTCACCTCTTGTATACCATTCATTATACCGTGTGCATGTATTATGTTCTATCACCCATCTCCTTTCTAGATTAACAGGCCCAGTTTTTTCCAATTTTTCCTCCTATGGAGATCTTTCCATGCCTCTCGTCATTTTCTTCACCCATCTCTGGACCCCTTCTGTATTGGTTATATCTTTTTGATAGTGAGGCCAGAACTGAACACAGTATTCCTGTTGAGTGCATACCATCCATTTTATATTTAGTTTTTAATATTTTAGTATTTTTCTCATTCTTTAAACATCCTAATGCACTTGGGATTTGAGTTTTATTCTTTTTACTCCTGCTGCAGAAGTTTTCATTAAGCTGCCCATGTCTCTTCTCCAAGTGTTTACAGTTCACTTACAATCCAACAATATGAATGAGTAGTCTAAATTATTATGCTTCTTGCTTTCTCATATAAGATGGTTCTTTATTAGAGCTGTTACTTTAATGTTGCTTCCATTGCTAATTAGAATTTACAAATCAAATCCTAATTGTGCAGCCCAGTACAGTGAATACATTGAAAGCAATGTTGTACAGAAAAAGGAGTGGATTAAAATTTTGGGTTAGGACAGTCTGCTGTAAAGTAACAAAATCAAACATGGAGTCTTGATCTACACCCGGTGCAATACAGGTCGACCTAACTCCCACTGGATGCAGCCAGGTGAAAGGAAGATTTACAGTGATGGAAAAATTCCTTCTGTTGTTGTAGCAAGAGTCTATGCCACATTGCTGTAGTGCTTGTAGTATAGACCTGCCCTGAAAACTTGCCTCCAGAATTGTGAAAATGAGGCTCAGAACCTATAGGAGGGCCCTATAGGAAATCATTTGTTCAAATTCCATTCCCTTTTTCTTGCTATATCCTCCACTTCTGCTCCCCTATAAAAGTTACCCTCAGTTTGTCATAGCTAACAAAAGTCATATCAGTGCAAGTTATAGTACTTTTCCACTTACCGTTTTCTTTATGACCCTTGTAGGCCTTGTCCAAGTTGAACTGTTTTAATTTATATTGCTTTTAAAAACTGATTTATTTGGTGCAAAATCCTACGTGGAAACTCTTAATCCAATTGAAATCTGGCTTATATCGCTTTTAGTTTGTAAGAAATCAGTTAAAATAAATTGATATGGTAGGTGTGAATTGAATTATAACTGACCACACAAGGTTTTGCATTGATTTAATTTGACTGGTTTAACATTCCTTTTGTTAAACCAGTGAAATTTGAATATAGACAAGGCTTTGCACCTAATGTGTAACTTTAATTTAGCACAGAGATTTTTGTAGGAGATTCATTCACTTAGTCCAAGCTGAATTTTCAGCTTCAGAGTGGGCTTACTACAAAAAGTATATGAGGGAAGAAAAGTATGTGTGTGTGTGAGAGAGAGAGAGAGATTTTCTCACACACACACATACGTAGGAAGCATAATTTTTTTTTTGAAGCCATATTATGTTTTATTTAGTCAACCATTTACACATGAACAATTTTAGCAAATAATCATGCACTTTAGAACCAGATAGTTCCTGATATATTGTAACTGGATCCTGTTTCTATTCTCTACAGTTCACCACTTCCTTTTCTGTATAGCTGGCTTGCATTCAAAATTAATTGTTCCAGCTTATGCTACATTTGTTTAAAAAATTCAGTTGCTTTCAGTGTATTTGTTTGATGAAGGCATTCAACACAAAGCAGCTCCTGACTTACATAACTGCTACCACAGGTTGAATGCTACAAGATATTTTCTATAGATACCAAATTTTTTTAAAGTTTTGCTTTGTGGTTGTACTTCACGTGGGAAACAGCATTATTTTGGCAAGTGATTTTACTGGCAGGAAACTGCAAATTGTAAGTGGTTTCTGCAGAATGTCTGTGGAAAGTGAATTTCAAATTTGTATTCCTAATTATTTGCATCAGCAACTTCAATCTATACTTACCCAGTCCAGGCACAGATTTATCATGAGATCTGTGTCCAATAAAAAGAGTTCAGATTTCAGATATTGAAATTTCACAATTAACTTCTCGCAAACTATGGACTGAGAATTATTCACATAAAATTATTCTGGGAATAATAAGCACATTTGAGGGGACTGATTGAAATTATGGACAACTTAAGATAAAAAAGATAAGAGACCACTTCCATTGAATGTATTGTTCCTTATGCTCTAATATTTGCCTCATCCTGCCCACTCTTGTACTGTTTCTACCAGTTTTGTAGGTTAAATAGGTTTTTATGAATGTGTCATTCATAAATGTTACTGTCCTTTTATTGCATGCTAGGAGTTACCTTTACCTAGACATACCTTTTTTTTTTTTTTTTTTGCAGGTAACAGATGACACAAGACATACACATATTCAACCATATTTGTCCTAAAGATATTTAGAGTGGTATTTTATAAAGCATCCAGTATTGGCTTCAGAATGGTTTCTCTTCAGCCCTGGAGCAAAAATGAAATCTTTCAAAATGTTTGGTTTGAAACACTTTTCCAGCCAGCTCTAATGCTGCAGCACACTGTACACATAATTTATTCCCTCAACATGAGATCACAACTGGGTTACTAAGGGCAGGTCTTCACTACCCGCTGGATCGGTGGTAGAGAGCGATCTATCGGGGATCAATTTATCGCGTCTCATCTCGTTATCCCTGAACATGCTCCCCATCGACTCTGGAACTCCAGCTTGTGAGAGGCAGAGGTGGAGTCGACGGGGGAGCAGCAGTGGTCAACTCATCGCCATCCTCATGGCCAGGTAAGTCGACCTAAGGTATGCCAACTTCAGCTACGCTATTTGCTGAATCAAGGCTCATGGATCCCTCCTTCCTGCCCCTAGCCTCCTGCTCTCTCCTGCTTCCCTCCTGGAAGGTCTCCTTGCATACCCTGGACATCAGATGGGTTCTGACTTTTTACAAAGACAGAACAAAGCTCTTCCTATGTCAACACAGTTGTTCATTGTGGTCGCAGACAGGATGAAAGGTTGACAAGTGTCTCTGCCCAAAGAATATCATCTTGTATCACGGCCTGCATCCGCTACTGTTGTGAGCTAACAAAGGTGCCCCCACCACCGATAGTGAAGGCTCACTCGACTAGGCCACGAGTATCCTCAGCAGCCTTCCTCGCTCAGGTGCCGATTCAAGAAATCCGTCGGGCCTCAACCTGGTCGTCCATCCACACATTCACTTCACACTATGCACTGGCCCAGCAGGCTTGAGATGACACCCGTTTCGGCAGAGCAGCACTCCAATCTGCAAGTCTGAACTCCAAGCCCTCCAACGACTCTGCTTGTGGAATGGAATTGACATGAGCAAGCACTCAGAGAAGAAAAAATGGTTACCTACCTTTCGTAACTATTGTCTTTTGAGATGTGTTTTTCATGTTCGTTCCATTGCCTGCCCTCCTACCCCTCTGTTGGAGATGTCGGCAAGATGGAACCAAGAGCGCATAGAGCCAATGGCATCTGATATACCACGGTATGCGTGCGGCACTCTAGGGAGTGCCACAGCAGGCCCTATGGATACTGTTAAGGCAAAAATCTCTGATGACCACGCACGTAGGCACCACACACCTAGAATGGAATGGACGTAAGCAACACATCTCGAAGAACAAAAGGTAGGTAGCTGGTTTTCCCTTCCCATATCATTTCTTTGCATGTCAGAGGAAACCATCTGGGTTCTCCAATGTACAGTTATAATCAAATGCCTTTTTTATTTCGTGCCCCTTTTTTTATTTCTAATAAAAGTAGACACATTAGGGTCATTAAGTGCTAGTCACATTCAAAGGGCATGTACTCTCAGAAATCAAGGGGGTATATATGCAGCTATAGTAAATTGAAAAGCAAAAGAGTATCATTTGATCTTTATTTATTGCATTACAATGCTACACTTTCTGTACACAATAAAAATGATCCAGTGTACTTATTTTATTGGAGGAAAAATCCGTTAAGGAATACGCATTCACTCTTGATTGTGTTGCTAGTGAGACAGCCTCTCCATTCAGTCACAGCTGACTTGCTCTCATTGAACAATCCTTTTTTGCTTTAGCTTGAATGTGGTCCAATGAAATGTCTGTGCCCAGTGCTAATTAACTACCGCTCCATCAGTTAGGAGTTAGCATTTGAACTAAATAGTAGTTCAGTGGTTTGATAGCCTTGTTCCTCTTACTTTGATAACAGCCAGTGAGTTAAGAATATGTTCACGGCGAGATCATTTCATTCTCCCACCTTTAAAAATAACAAATAGAGATCTGATTTGGTTTAGCACTGACTCTCTTTTTCTCACTCCTTTTCATACAGTGTACAAATGTTTACAATTAACTTGAGGATAGAGGTAACAAACAGCTTCTGACAACTCTGAATTGAGCACTGCAGTGTACCTGTGTGTGGGGCAGCTGTTTTATCCCCTATCACTGGGGTTTCTGAGATTACTTTCCAAACATATTACTCACAAAATTCTTGTTGATTTGTCCTTGCCATTTTATCATTTCGGCTTTTGTTTTTGGAAACAAGGACATGCCTTGGGTTTTTTGTGGTGCGTAAGGTTGAAGATCATAGACCTTAAATGGTCCAGGGGTAGTCTCTAGTGAGCTCATCATGATCAAAGCTCCCAGCTGGTTCTTCATCCTTATCCTTCTGAAACTATTGGCTGTCTTTGACACAGTCAACCATGCTCTTCTTGTGCTTCCTCAGCTTTCATGACTCCATCTCTCCCTGCTCTCTTCCTACCTTTCCTATTGCTCCTTCAGTGTTACATTCAGCGTACTCTCCATACCTTCAACTTTCTCTGGGGGTCTTACTCCCTCCTCTTCACCTGGTCTCTGGGTAATCTCAACCACAAATACAATTCTGATCTCGTATTTATGCTGATGACCCAGACTCCTTTCTCCACCTGACATGGCTCCTTCTGTGCAAAGTAAAATCTCTGCCTGTGTTTGACACCTCCCCGTGGATGTCAAGCCATCAATTTCATCTCAACATGGCCAAAAAAAAAGCGTTTAATCCAGGGGCAAGCAACCTTTCAGAAGCGGTGTGCCGAGTCTTCATTTATTCACTCTAATTTAAGGTTTCGCATGCCGGTAATACATTTTAACATTTTTTAGAAGGTCTCTCTCTATAAGTCTATATAATATATAATTAAACTAGTGTTGTATTGTAAAATAAACAGGGTTTTCAACATGTTTAAGAAGCTGCATTTAAAATGAAATTAAAATGTTGATCTTACACTGCCAGCCCGCTCAGCCTGCTGCTGGTCTGGGGTTCTTTTCACCTAGGCCGGCAGCGGGCTGAGCGGTGCCTGTGGCCGGGACCACGGCTGGCAAGGGTCCATCAGCCAGAACCCCAGACCAGCAGTGGGCTGTGCGGGGCTGGCGGCCAGGACCCAGAGGGCTGGAGTCAGGGCTGGGGCCTGGGTATGTGAGGGGGTGTAGGTGTCAGGGCAGAGAGGGCGCTGGGTATGGGTGGGGGTGCCAGAGTCAGGGCCAGGGTTGCAGGTGGGATGAAGGAGTCAAATAGAGGGCTGGATATGTATGAGGGAGGTATAGGGCTCAGGGCAGGGGCCTGGGAGGGTGCGGGGCTCAGGGCAGAGGGCATGGTGTGTGTATGTGGGGGGGGGGTCTGGGATAAGGGCTCAGGGGACAGTGCTAGGTGACTGCCCCCCTAAAAGCTCTCAACCCCGCTGCTCCTTGTCCCCTGACTACCCCCTCCTGGGACCCAACTGCCCCTCCAGGACCTCACCCCCTTTCTAAGGCTCCCTGTTCCTTGTCCCCAGACTGGACTCTGCCTCCTACCTGTCCCCTGACTGTCCCGACCCTCATCCACACCCCCATCCCCAGCCAGACCCCTAGGACTCTCATGCCTATCCAATAACTCCCTGTCTCCTGACAGGACCCCCAGAACTCCCGACCCATCCAACCTCCCCCACTCCCTGCCTGCCTCAACCCCTTTCCACACCCCTGCCTCCTGAGAGGACCCCCAGAACTCCCAACTCATCCAACCCCCCCAGCTCCTTATCCCCTGACCACCCCCTCCAGAGACCCCCCACCCTATCTGCCCCCCCAGGACCCTCCTTGCTCCCGGTCCCCTGACTGCCCTGACTCCTAATCACCCCCTGCCCCCTCACAAACCCCGGGACTCCCATGCCCCATCCAACCACCCCCCTGAGATCCCACCCACCCTGCTCCCTGTCCCCTAAGTTCCCCCACCCCTTATCCAACCCCCTCAGCCCTGAGCCCCTTACCATGAGGCTCCACACAGAGCTAGATACGCTGATCCAGTTGAGCGGGGAGCGTGTCTGCCTCCCCGCGGGAGCGTGCATCCCCAACTCCCAGGGTTGGGGATGCATGCACGGTGACAGGGCTCCAGGGGAGGGGGAAAGGTGGGGGAGGGGCCAGCAGCTTGCTGAGCTCGGCCCCGCGTTCCGACCCGGGAGCACGGACCCCCCAGCTTGCCATGCCGGGAGAGTGGGGCCATTTGCCCACCCCGTGCGCACGGCTGTGCTTCTGCTCCCTGCCCCCGCGGGGGAAGTGGAGGGCAGAGGAGAGTGCGCCGGGCTGGGCAGGATTTTTAGTGTCATGCTGGAGTTCCGGCAGGCTCCAGCATGCCATTAAAAATTGGCTCGCGTGCCGTCTTTGGCACACGTGCCATAGGTTGCCGACCCCTGTTTTAATCTTTACTCCTAAATCTTCACTCATCCTGCCTTTCTCAGTCATCGCTGACAACATCACCACCCTCCTTGTCACTCATGTCCATAATCTGGACATCATCTTCCATTGGCTGTCTCTTTAGAGCACACCTCCAGGCTGTACCTAACATTTGCCACTTCTTCCTGAAAATCTCCAAGAGCTCCTTCCTCTCTGATGACACAATTAAATCTCCAGTCCAAACCCTCATCTCATATCTGTGCTACTGTAATCTTCTCCTCTGTCCTATCTTGTATTTCAAACCCATGCAATTATATGGGAGAAGAGGGTGCAAATCCACCTTTGCAAAGCAAATAAAAAAAATCTGACAGGCTGTCCATCTTTCTTTAAAAGGAATAGCATCTATGGAAGTTGTTAAGTGGTTTTGAATGTTAGAAGTATTCTGGAGATGAATTGGGTTGTAATCTAATTCCCATTTAAATCAATGGAAAGAAAGATCAAGACCTTGCTGAGTATAATGTTAATGAGGTGGTCAAAGATGCATAGCATGCCTCTGAAGTTTATCACTCACATTACCAATGCCTCTTTTTTAATTTTTTGACCCCTGTTGCTGCTGGATAATTGAATGTTTAAGAATCCAAATTGCATCCAAAACTTTCTATGAATAGACTTTAATACATAACTGTAACTGAAACATGTTGTACACTGTTCCTTTTGTGCAATTTAGATGCAAGTGAAAAGTGACCCTGTAATGCATTTATTCTTCCTGTATTGAGGAGTGAATTAATCAGTTGGTTTGTTAGTTAACAAACTATAGTTCTTCAGGATCTTTTTTTTTCTAAACAATATTTATTTATATCTTATTGGAACCAGAGTGTATTCTGGCTTGTGGCTTTGGCATGTTTCAGTTTTAATTTTAAGCCAATGTACTTACCTCTCATATGAATGCATTACACAAGTGTGAAATGAACTTTCCCTCCATTTGCTGATGTGAGAGAGTAGGTTAGAAAATTCTCACAGCTGGCAGACAAAGAATTTCTGTATTAGCAAAGTGGTTGGAAGCACAAATGTTGATTATTTGAATGAAAGAATGTAATTAGGGTTCCTGAAGAACAGGATATTACTGACATTGCTGATTGGCAAAATGAGCATAGTAGTACAGCATTTAACATTGCAATAGCTCTCTCTTAATGATGCCATTATTAGAATTTGGCTGGCATCCTGGAATACATACAGTAGCTTGGCTAAAAAATAATGATTTTGAAATTGCAGATGTGGCATTTAAGAGTGCGAAAGCCAAAGGGTTACTGAAAAGAATATCAAATGAAGCATTTCTAATGCCTCACATTCTCCTTCTTCTAGAAGAAGAATCCTCATCAGTCTATTAAAAAAACTGCTGCCTATCAAAGTGTAAATAACATCAATGGGATTATGCAAGTCTTTCTCCCCACCTTCCATAGCCCTACCACCTTGTTTTAATTTTCAACCCCAGCTCCCAGGCAAGTTAGTAGTGTACTGCAGCAGCAGCAGCTTGCAGCTGGTGTTCTGATGGACATCCAACTGATGTTTTGTTAGAGATAGAATCATAGACTTTAAGATCAAAAGGGAGCATTATGATCATCTAGTCTGACCTTCTGCACAATGCCACAGAATCTCATCCACCCACTCCTGTGACAAACCTCTGACCTATGTCTGAGTTATTGAACTCCTCAAATTGTGGTTTAAAGACCTCAAGGTGCAGAGAATCCTCCAGCAAGTGACCCGTGCCCCACGCTGCAGAGGAAGGCGAAAAAACTCCAGGGCCTCTGCTAATCTGCCCTGGAGGAAAATTCCTTCCCGACCCCAAATATGGTGATCAGCTAAACCCTGAGCATGTGGACAAGACTCACCAGCCAGCACCCAGGAAAGAATTCTCTGTAGTAACTCAGATCCCATTCCATCTAATATCCCATCACAGACCATTGGGCATATTTACCTGCTAATAATCAAAGATCAATTAATTGCCATAATTAGGCTATCCCATCATATCATCCCCTCCATAAACTTATCAAGCTTAGTCTTGAAGCCAGATGTGTCTTTCTCCCCCCTACTCCCCTTGGAAGGCTGTTCCAGAACTTCACTCCTCTAATGGTTAGAAACCTTCTAATTTCAAGTCTAAACTTCCTAGTGTCCAGTTTATATCCATTTTTTCTTGTATCCACATTAGTACTAAGCTTAAATAATTCCTCTCCCTCCCTAATAGTTATCCCTCTGACATATTTATAAGGAGTAATCATGTCTCCCCTCAGCCTTCTTTTGGTTAGGCTAAACAAGCCAAGCTCTTTGAGTCTCCTTTCATAAGACAGGTTTTCCATTCCTTGGATCATCCTAGTAGCCCGTCTCTGTACCTGTTCCAGTTTGAATTCATCCTTCTTAAACATGGGAGACCAGACCTGAACACAATATTCCAGATGAGGTCTCACCAGTGCTTTGGATAACGGTACTAACACCTCCTTAGCTCTACTGGAAATATCTCACCTGATGCATCCCAAGGGCGCATTAGCTTTTTTAATGGCCATATCACATTGGCGGCTCATAGTCATCCTGTGATCAACCAATACTTCAAGGTCCTTCTCCTCCTCTGTTACTTCCAACTGATGCCTCTCCAGGTTATAACAAAAATTCTTGTGAGATGTGTAGGGCTGGGTTCTCTCTTGCAGTAGAATGCCAGTTATAAAGGAAAGAAGTGGGAGGTGAGTATCAGGGATCCAGTTACAACTCCCTGATTGTCAGTGCTGGCTCCAGCCCATATGACATAAAACAGCTGCTGGGCTGCTCTAAGTTGCACCATGGCACTGGCAGGAGATCCTCAATGGACTCGACACTAGTATAGGCCACTTCTCTGATCTGACACATCGCCTATCTCTCTGGTGCACCCTATACGTCAGGCAGGTGTTGTAGAGGCACAGGTAATAAGGGCACAGAACCTGGCCATGATACACTTGTGCCAGCAGAAAGTTCCCCTCCGACAGAGCAATTCTCTGCTGGGCATTTGTGTCAGATTGCAGCTTCTGTGCAGTATCTGAATGTAAAAGGGTGATAACGTCATTGAGAGCATCTGGCTACCAAAATGAGCAGTTGAACCAGCTGATTGGAATTATATAGGGTAAGACCCTATATGGAATATCATGATATGTAGACACTACCTACACCAATGGTAGGGATTCTCCCATCAGCATAATCCACCTACCTGAGAGGTGGTACTTAGGTCAACCTAGCACTGTTTACAGGGACACTTAGGTTGGCTTAACAACACCGCTCAAATGCAAACCTTTCATATTGTTAACTTAATTTTCTAGTGTACACCAGACCTTAGCAAAGGGATTTTTATCTGTTTGAAAGGTGTAACACTGGATATTGTACAATCTACACAAAAAACAAAGACAAGTTTACTTTTCCTTACTATTTCATCTTGGTATCTGTGGTTTTTCTATTAAATAATCTTTTTATTTATTTTTACCCTAGGAGGTCTCTGATGTGCAAACTGTATGGAGTATGTATGCCAAAGTGAGCTGGTAACTGGAGAGCTTGTTTCACACCTTCAGGAGTGGCAAATCAGAGAGGGAACAGTCCAAGTGTCTGGTACTTAAGAACTTACAGAGGAGGGATTTGGGGAGACCCGAGACTGGAAGGGCAGTTGGTGTCACCTAGCAAGGAGTTACTGGACTGGTAAGAGCAAGGGTGAGATCATATGCTTGTATGCAGCTACTGGTGTCAGGGAATTGAACCATATCTGAATAGCATAGAGGCCTTCAAGATTACAAAGCAGGTTGTAACAGAATCCCTTACTATTGTGGATGATCCTCCAAAATGTCACAACCACCAGCTCTATAGCCAAAGTAAGTCTGTGTTCTCCCTCACACCATACTGTCTTCTGTAAGCTGGTATGGTTTCACAGTGACATTTTAGCTGAAAGGATATAGTTTTAATCCTGCAACTCGTTCTGTATTTGGCTACCTTCAGCCACTTTAGTATTGGCCCTGGATTAGAGTAGATCCCAAAATGGTAAATAAAAATTGCAAAAGCTGAAGGAAAAAATTGAATATTTTTCATTCTGTTGGAATATTTTAAGATCTTTTTGTGGGGAAAATTCCACTTTTTCTTTTTTAACATTCCCTTCTGTGCACACACTCCCCCAGCCCCTGGGGAGGTGGGGGAGGGGAAGAGAAGATGATGGGGATGTAGACAGTGAGAAAGTATGGAGTGGGGAAGAATCATGTGTGACAAATGCTAACCTTGTCACTAAAAGATGCTCAGGTGCTATGGTGGCGGCCACAGACATTAAATAGAACAGAAGAGCAACAGTTTATCATTCCTTAATCCCATTTTACAACTGCTATAAAAAAAAGCAGTTTCCTTTAAAACACGAGTTGGTCAGGTATCTTTTACTTGATAATTTTTCTGCCAAGAGATGCCATTATGGAAATCAAAACCTTTTGTGGGAAAGGGTTACTTGTGATGAATTTCTGGTTTTTGCAAACATTTGGGGAAAATTTCAAAATGATTGAGATGGGCATTTTGACATTTTCAGAACAAAATGTTTATTTTTCAGTTCAAAATGACATTGGGTTTTTAAATGTCAGTTAATTGAAATGAATTTTTTTTGAAATTGTGAAATGAAATGTCACAATTGACCCAAGCTCTTTTTGGCGGGGGGAGGGGAGGAGGAGGAAGAAGGATTTTTGAGATTTTTGATCTTTTTTTTTGGTCAAGAATTCAGGTGGTGGGAAAAGTTTGAAATCTCAAAAAATGTCCTAGGATGGAAAAGCCATTTCCTATCTAGTTCTACTTGAATCTTTTGTGGCAAGGGCCCAGGGGTTTCCATGAAAAGGAACTGAGAAATCTGGAAGAGCCAAGTGGCCTGCTGGTAAGAAGTATTGGGTTGTTATGTAGGTTTGGGCTAATACATTGTAAACTGGAGTAAAAAGTCCCTTCTTCCCACTCATTTTACCATGAGGGAAAAGATGATTTAGACTTTGCCAACCACTTTTCATAGCATTTCTATAAAATATTGCATGGAAATATAGAAGAAACTGAATATGGAAATATATAGATTGGTATATGAAACAGCTGCTCTTAACAGAAACATTTTTAGAATAGATTGAACTTGGGATGCCATTTTAGAAAACAATGTCCAACATGGAATTACATTTGATATATTAATATGTAGCTAATATTAGTCATAAGAACTAGGAGAAGGAGAAATGTATTTAAAAACACATTGTGGGCTGGGTATCCCGGAATAGTTGGGATTACACTTTGGATCACAGTGGTTCTTTAAATTCAGCAGGATTCTAGTAGTAAATTATTTGGGGAATCCCCTTTTAGCCCTCATCATTGCTCTCCACTTCTGAATTCTTTAGCTTGCTTGCAAGGTCTGTGATTATCCAGCTTCTGATTATTTCTTCTTCTTTGCTCCTCTCTCTTAAGAGCCTGTCTTCTCAGATCTACTTTGCCCCCTCTGAAGTGAAACAATGCAGTTATTTTCACTCTTTCTGCTGTGTAGTTGTGATGTTCTGATAAAGACACCCGGAGCCATAAGCCACTGTGTTACCCTTCTGCCTCAGCAAGTCAGAGCTTTGCTGGAGGTTAGACTGTGGGTATGTCTATGCTACAAAATTAGGTCGAATTTATAGAAGTCCTTTTTTAGAAATCATTTTTATACAGTCGATTTTGTGAGTGTCCCCAAACTCAAAATGCTCTAAGTGCATTAAGTCGGCTGACTGCGTCCACAGTACCAAGGCTAGCATCGACTTTCGGAGCATTGAACTATGGGTAGCTGTGGGTAGCTATCCCACAGTTCCTGAAGTCTTGGCTGCCCATTGGAATTCTGGGTTGAGACCCTAATGCCTGATGGGGCAAAAACAGTGTCGCGGGTGGTTCTGGGTACATGTTGTCAGGCTCCCCTCTCCCTCCCTCCCTTCCTCTGTGAAAGCAACGGCTGACAATTGTTTTGTGCCTTTTTTCCTGGGTTACCTGAGCAGAGGCCATACCATGGCAAGCATGGAGTCTGCCCAGCTCACCGTCACCATACATCTCCTGGATGCTGGCAGACGTGGGACTGCATTGCTATACAGCAGAAACTCATTGCCTTTTGGCAGCAGATGGTGCATTATGATTGGTAGCCATAGTCTTGGTACTCCTGGGCGCTCTTTTAGATGACTTTAGTGAGATCGGTCAGAGGTACCTGGGCAGACATGGGAGTGACTCAGCCAGGTCATTCCCATCTTCTGCCGAGCACCCAGGAGATGATGATGGCTAGCAGTTGTACTGTACTGTCTGCTACCAGCCTAAGACGTAAAAGATAGATGGATCAAAACAAGAAATTCACCCAATTTGTTTTGTGAAATCAATGACCTGCTAAACCCAGGGTTTTGAGTTCAATCCTTGAGGGGGCCATTCTATGTGACAGTTGTTTGTGTTTCTCTTTGATGCAAAGCCACCCCTTTTGTTGATTTTAATTCCCTGTAAGCCATGTCATCAGTTGCCCCTCCTTTCATCAGAGCAATGGCAGACAATTGTTTCACTCCTTTTTTCAGCGCAGAACCAGAAGCTGCAAAAGCAAAACCAGGCGAGGAGGCGACGGCAGCGCAGTGATGAGAGTGATGAGGACATAGGCTGCTCACAAAGTACGGGCTGGGCAATGTACCTCAGCAATGTGTACATCATGCTGATGAGCTCTGCATGATCACCTGTGCTGATCAGCTCGCCACGCTGGCCAAACAGGAAATGAAATTCAAAAGTTCGTGTCTACCTGGCCAGTGCATCTGAGTTGAGAGTGCTGTCCAGAGAGGTCACAATGGAGCACTCTGGGATAGCTCCTGGAGGCCAATACTGTCGAATTGCATCCATGCTACTCCAAATTGGACCCACCAAGGCAGATTTCAGCGCTAATCCCCTCATTGGAAGTGAAGTAAAGAAATTGATTTAAAGAGCCCTTTAAATCGAAAAAAAGGGCTTTGTCGTGTGGACAGGTCCAGGCTTAAATCGAGGTAATGCTGCTAGACCAGGCTTGTGTGTCAGCTATCTTCCACACCTGTCTGTCTATCTTGCCAGCAAACTCCTCAAGTCTCTGCCAGTCTAAACCTTACCTTTCAGGTAATAACCAGTGAACCCCAGTTCACGAGTTCCCCAAAGGGGGGCTCTGCGCACTGCCTCTGCCGTGTGTGCCAGCTCCGCATGTCCCATTGGCCAGGAACCCTAGGAGTCGAGGGACATGTCACTGCTTCCGGGGAGCCCCCTGAACACTGCCTGGAGCCCACTCCCCACACATCTCAACCCCCTGCCCCTGCCTGGAGCCCCTTCCCACACCCAAACTCCCTCCAAGAGCCCACACCCCGCACCCGCTCCCACACCTCTGCCCCAGCCCTGCCCCTGCAAATTCCCCGGAGCCTGAATCCCCTCTCATCCCCCGCAACCTCCTGCCCCAGACCAGAGCCCTCTCCTGCACCCTGAACCTCTCCATTTATGGCCTCACCCCAGAGCCTGTACCCGCTCCCACCTCAACCCCAAGCCCCAGCCTGGTGAAAATGAGCAAGTGAGTGAGGTTGGAGAAGAGCAAGCAAGAAACAGAGGGAGAGGGGATGGAGTGAGCAGGGGCCTCAGGGCAGAGGTGAGGGGAAGGGTGTTTGGCTTCATGCAGTTAGAAAGTTGGCAACCCTACTCTTGCTACTAACTGTTTGGGAAATGGTATGGCAATCTAGACTGTGAGTGCAGTGTGTGAAGCTACTATGATGTCAAAGTTTTTTGGTCTCGAAAACTTTCCATCCCAGTGGTTTGGAGACAGTACAGTGCATTGCCATGTTGAAGACCTGGGCTACAGGGTGGCGTTGGGACTCTCAAACTTTAGACTTGTATTCCAGAAACTGTTCTTGTCATGTGTGTTTTCA
This sequence comes from Chelonoidis abingdonii, assembly GCF_003597395.2. Lineage (NCBI taxonomy): Eukaryota > Metazoa > Chordata > Testudines > Testudinidae > Chelonoidis > Chelonoidis abingdonii. The sequence goes on from NC_133770.1 coordinate 57,158,719, forward strand.
GCAACAGGCAGAAGTGCACTGATTTTTTTGTTTTTTGTTTTCCCCAATGAAAATATGAAATCAACTGTTTGGGCCAAAACAAAGCAATTTTAACATACTTTATTTTTGGTAGGAGGGATAAAAATTCAGCCTTTGTTGACGTTTGATTTATCAGTTGATGAATTGTTAATTTTGTGGTGAAACTAACACTTCAAATGATCTATTTATAACTTAGAGACAAGGTGGATGAAGTAATGTTTTTTATAGGACCAGCTTTTATTGATGAAAGACAAGCTTTTGACCTACACAGAGCTCTTCTTTGTGTTATCATATATAAGTTATAATGTCCTAGGCAAGTGCTTGTATAGAACAGTGAGTCATCAGAACATTAGCCATCTTAAAACAAAATCCTGGCTTTTGTTGTTGCTTCTTTTAACTATCCTCCCTTTCTCAATGTCCTATCTAGCAGGTCTAATAATAAAAATATGCATGAGAGCTAGGGAAGAGCTGAGCTACCCATGAGACGCTTCCTCATTATTTGCATACAGGTACCAAGTCCTTTTCCCATATCATAAGAGACAAGCTTCTTCAATCATTGATGGTGCCATTGTTACCCACAGGCCACCAAGCAGCATTACTACAATGAGCATCTGTAGCATCCTTCTTTAATATCTGATTGGGTTTTCATGTGACTCTCATAATTTTTCTTGTTTGGGCTCCAAGGATCCAAATCTGTTCCTAACTGGGCCTCTCCTGATCAGACATTTACCTTAATGATACAATTGCGCCTATGAATGGGTGTCTTCAGATATGGTGAGTGAGTTATCTAAAAGAATACAGACTAGTATGTGTTATTAGATAGAAAATGGGCTCATGTAGGAGATGAGTGCTTGCTCGTGAGATGTGTAAAAACTTAAAATAAACATTCCTCTTGATATCTTCTTTACTAGGAACCACATCCATTCAGCTGAATAGGGAAAAAGATAATGACATGAATAACACTTGAGACACAGGAGAGCTGTCTATTTAAACCATGCTTTCTGAAGAATGCCTGTTATACAGCAAGCTTAAGGCTTTTAAATTTCTTTAGAGACACAACAAGAGAGGAATGTGTGTTGCAGCAGACTGATTATAAAAGAGATGTTGCTTTTAAAGGATGTAATCATCTTTTGAACTGCTTATGTTTCGCAAAGAAGTCATACAACCTGAACTATACCTGAAGAGGTGCTTATCATTTCTTATAATAATGATGCTGGAATGTGTTGACTTAGGCACAGCAGGAGCAACAGCTGTTATCGTTTATAAATGTTATTCCCCCCACCCTTTTTTTTTTTGGATAGGGAGTCTAAGAAACAGAGGAAAATAGAGCTCTATCTGCCAAGTTGTCATCCCACACCTGAGAGTCCGTTTCCCCAGTGCTTCCCATTATCTGTGCAGTTCCAACTCTCCAATTGATAAGCAATTTATGGATGAAGTGAATTGATCCTACCAATGCAGAAAAGAACAACAGTTCAATCAAAGTTTTCTGCATGCAGAATCTCAGTATTTCACTCCTTGACTCAGATCTCTGCACACGCAGTCTTCTAACATAGGATACAAAAACACAAACCTACATCTTCCTCCTTAGACCATGAGACTCCTTTTATAATCAACCTGTGGTGCATTAAGTCAATCAGTTTGTAATCTCACCCCTAGCTTAATTCCATACAGATGTTGAAACTGCCCCAGTCTCTGTTATTGCTGACAAGGTTTAGATTTACAGGCCCAATCCTGCAGACATTTATCCACATGAGTAACTTTGAAGGTAATGGAACTAATTCATGAGAATAAAGTTACTGATGTGTGTACTTTCAGGATCAGACTCTTATTCTGCACAATTGATGGAGGGGAATTGTACCTGATCCAAGATCAAGGTGTGCTACCATCCTGCTGCGGATGAATGATGGGGAGGGTTTGGGGAAGACAGCTATTAAGGAGAGCCCAGTTCCTGAAAAGCTGTGTATAAACTCTAGTCCTATTTCTCCCCACTGCTGGGCTGTCAGGGATTATGTAGCTTCAGTGGGGAGAAGAAACAAAACTGGGATTCTCAGTTTTCTTATTAGAGAGGGCTGGGGAGGGCTTCTTGTCATACTCTGTGGAGCAACGGCTGTGTCTATGTGTGAGCACACTACCTGCACTTAAATGACAGTAATTATCTCTCACTGTCTGGAGTGGCTCACGACCATGAATGCAAACCTCAGAGCAGATTGTCAGAGAGCAGGGCAGAAACCTCAAACTGGTTGTAGGTTCTGTAATTAGATTCACCAACCCAATAACAAGCATGAACTACTAAGGCACTATAACAGTCTTACCAATGAGTCACAGACAGTGCCCTTGGAATTCCAATCTATCTTGCCACCCAGCCAAGCTGGGCTGTGTGATAGATGGTCAGTTTACCCCAAAAATCACAACAATACTCAGTTTACTCCCAGTCCCAAAGGACTAGTCACTTACCCTAGTTATTTGTACTCGGATCTCAAACCAAAGATGACTCCGGTAGCCAATCCTGTAATAAACCAACTAAAGATTTACTAAGAAAAGAAATTAGTTATTTACAAGTTTAAAATAGGAAACATACACACACATGAGTTACAGTCTTAGATTTTAAAAAGGTAATATAAGTTTCTATAATAAATAGCTATATATATCCTTTAGGGCTGACCCATGCCAGGCAGAATGGAGATCTCTTCCTTATGTTTAGGAATCTGTGCCCTCAGACTCAAGACAGCATAAAGAGACCCAATTTCTCTTTGTCAGGGATTTTTATTCCCCCTCATCCTGTCAGCTTGGATTCTGGGGTGAGTTCATGTGCAGGCCTCCCCTTCCTGGAGGGAATGAGGAATGCAATCAAGATCTTGGTCCTTTGATGCTACAAAATGTCTCATTTCCCTCCAGTGGGCCATCTTGTGTGCAGGATGAGCACTTTACCTTAATTAATGATGCTTTTCCTGTTTGAGTTACATAATTACGGAGATTTACAATGCAAACACACAATATAACTTTATACCATGAACTACAAAGTAATAAGTGAGATCAATATGTGCAGCATCCAATAAGCATCCCATAAAGTCTAAATACATTCTTAAAGCATGAATATCTATTTTAACTATACAGTAAAAGTTATTTTAGCGAGTATGTTAGGGAAATGGGGGGCTCTGGTAAATTAAAAAGCCAGTTAACTAAGAGGGAGGGAGTTTGGATGCAGGAGGGGGTGTGAGGGTTGAGGCACATGAGGAGATGTGGAACACAGGCTCTGGGAGGAAGTTTGGGTATGGGGGGCTCACTCAGGACAGCAGGTTGGGGTGAGGGAATAGTTGTAGCATGCTGGATCTGGGGGCCACTCACCTCAGGTGGCTTCCTACAAGCGGCAACCTGTCTCAGCTGCTCCTAGGTGGAGATGCGGCAGGCGGACCTGTGTGCTGCCTCCCCCGTAGCTCCCACTGGCCACGGTTCCCAGCCAGTGGGAGCTGCACAGCTGGCACTTGGGATGGCGGGGAGTGGGGCAGTGCGCAGAGCCACCTGCTGTGCCTCCACCTAGGATCAGCCAGAGCCTGGAACAGGTCGCCACACTCCCACCTGAGCCCCAACCCCCTGCTGGGTCCGCACCATCAGACTATAAACCGCCATTTCAATGAAGATCTGAAGTTTCGGTTGGTGAAGATCAGAAATGCCAGTTTATAGAGCTTTCCGGTGGATGAAGTGCCAGATAAAACTGCTTTTTCTGTATTAACATACAGATAAGCCAGACTGGTTCCAGCTATGCACCTGTCAGTGTTCAGTGAGGCCATGGGCCTTTGACATGAGCTGGTACCTGGTATGCCAGTCACAAATAAACAATAATCTGGACTGGATCTGAAGCAGAACCTAGCAGCTAAAGACTCCATAACCCATCACCTGTCCCTTATTAAATTTATTTTAAAGCTTTGAGAGATTAATGAAATAATTTGAGGGCCCTCATGATTGCTTATAAAATTTATACAGTTGAGGTTAAGACTGTACTGTATAATTCTCAGTGGTTTGATATTGATTAAGTCAGGGCATATTATTCATGTTTGAATCTCGGTTTGTCTGCAGCACTAAATCTGCTAGATGAATCTTTAGTCAGAAGATGGCAAATGCAAACATAAATAATGAATGAAAACATTTTTGTATTCTGGAGGACTTCTATGACTGTTTAAAGAATTCTTTTAGATAGCATTGCATACATTTTGACATTATTCTGTGCAATGCAAACAGCACTGCAATAACATCATCTGATCTTTCACACCCTAAACCAACCTAATTTTCTAGAGCAGACTAGACCTAAGTAAATTCTGTATGTCACAGTACAATATAGAAGTTAGTGTAATTATGCGTGGATGCTATAGCTTCTTAGTTGGGGATCCACCATGAAATTTGCTGTTAGGTTTAGAGGGTTGTGTCCAGGGGCGGCTCTAGACATTTCGCAGCCCCAAGCATGGTGGCATGCCTCAGGGGGCGCTCTGCCAGTCGCCGGTCCCGCGGCTCCTGTGGACCTCCCGCAGGCCACTGCCCGACCGGCAGAGCGCCCTCCGCAGCATGCCGCCCCAAGCACGTACTTGGCATGCTGGGGCCTGGAGCCGCCCCTGGTTGTATCTGTACTGCTAGGGCATAATTTATATCTTTTTTATCTACATCAGTGATGCACAGCCTTTTCTGCCTGAGAGGCCAAAGGTATTATTTCCTGAAGGTCAAAGGGCCACAATCAAAGCTTTGACTATCTCCCCAGCCTCAGGCAGGGCAGGTTGAGTGCCTATCCTGCTCCTTCCAGGGCTCCCACATCCCAGCTGGGAAGTAGGCAATGAAGCAGTCACAGCAGCTGTTATCCAATCCCGGCAATTCAGCAAGAAAGCGGAGAGGAGCTGCTCAGAGCACTCGCAGCACACACCAGAGCCATTTCTGGGGCTGCAGAAAGAAACTCCCTTCAGCTGGACCCTCCAGCATAGGCCAACTTAAATCAGGACAGGAACTGAATTACTTGCTGTAAACCAATGTGTGTCTTGGTTGTAGGTGACATAATGTCCATAAAGGGCTTGATCCAAAGTCCACTGATGTCAATGGGAAAACATCAATGAGCTTTGGATCAGGCCCTGAATGATTTAAGGACCAAAGGTTATAAGCATGGCTATTAGACTATTGCTTTAAAAAAAAAAGGGAGGGAGCAGCAGGGATGAAAGTAATATTAAATTCTTACCGAGATGGAGGCCCACCTCCAGGCCGTTGGAAGGGGTGGGGCCTCAGGTGGAAGGGACAGGTCTGGCAATCAGCCTTCCCCAGCCAGCCCATCCATGCCACCCAGCTCTGGTAGCAATTTTAAAAGAGCCCAAGGCTCCGGCCACTGCTGCGGCAGTGCTGGCTGGGAGCCCCAGGCCCTTTTAAATTGCTGTCCCTGGGGCAGCTGCCCCTTTTGACACCAGGGCCAGCTCTAGACACCAGCGTTCCAAGCATGTGCTTGAAGTAGCACTTCTCAGAGGGTGGCATTCCGGCCCTTTGGGGGTGGCTCTTTTCAAGGGGCAGCACTTCTTGCTTGGGGGGGCAAAAAACCTGGAGCTGGCCCTGTTTGCCACCCCCATCGGTGGCCCCGCTAGTAGGATTCCTACCGGCAGGGCCGCTGACAGGTGGTGGGCAAAAGGGGCTGCGATGTTAAAGAACTGCTGCAGCAGCACATTGAAGTTGGCTGTGTACAGGCCAGTACCGGCTTCTTACCGGTAGGCCATACCAGTCCAGACCAGCCCACTTTCACACCTGGGGGGGCAGGTCTTCTCTAGTGCTCACCCTGTTATTGCACAAGCATTTGTAAGCTGTGCTAGTCATAAATGACAGCTCACGTTCTAGGTCAGACTGTAAGCTCTTCGGGGAAGGACCATTTTTTGCTCTATCTGAACAGTGCCTAACACAATTGGGTTCTAATCCATGACTGGGGTTCCTAGCTTGTATAGTAATGTATCCAGATCATCCAGTATTTTAATGACAAGTATCAAGAAACAGAAGATTGAATGTTTTTTTTTTTTTCCAAAGCATAAACTCTGCTTTTGTTTGGAATTTGTTTTTGAGTTTGAAGCACAAGACTCAAAGCATGTTTGCACACTCCTAAAGTGAGCCTGATTTTATGAATTTTATGGGAAAGTATAATATAAACTGACAGTACAAAGAGGCATTTTTCTCTATGAAAATTGAAATAGACATCTCAAATTTGTGACACTTGTACACATTCTCTGTATGAAACCATCTGGCCAGAATTAATCTGAACATCAGCAAGAGTTGTAAAAGACAATATAAAGAAAAGTAGCAATACTCAGACAGAAATGTGAGCAAAAACTGTAGAACAAAATTAGCTGTTAACCACATGCTGTTTACAAAGTCTGTCATTATCCAGTACATTTTATCTTTGACCTCCCATGCAATGGTTATACAAGCAGCAGAGAATCCTGTGGCACCTTATAGACTAACAGACGTTTTGGAGCGTGAGCTTTCGTGGGTGAATACCCACTTCGTCAGATCCAGGTAGTGGAAATTTCCAGGGGTAGGTATATATAAGCTAGCAAGCAAGCTAGAGATAACGAGGTTAGTTCAATCAGGGAGGATGGGGCCCTGTTCTAGCAGTATATAGAGGTGTGAAAACAAGGGAGGAGAAACTGGTTCTTAATTGCAAGCCATTCACAGTCTTTGTTTTAGTCCAAGGTTGATGGTGTTCAAAATTATAGCAGAATGAACTGAAGCTCAGCAGTTTCTCTTTGAAGTCTGGTCCTGAAGTTTTTTGTGCAAGGAATGGCCACTTTAAGGTCTGCTATAGCCTCTGTGGCCAGGGAGGCTGAAAGTGCCTCCTACAGTTTGTTGTTTGCCATTCCTGATATCTGATTTTGTGTCCATTTATCCTTTCCGTAGTGACTGTCCAGTTTGGCTTGAATGTACATAGGCAGAGGCATTGCTGGCATGGGGATGGCGTATTGTGGACGTTGCAGTGTGAATGAACCAGTGATGGTATGGCTGATGTGGTTAGGTCCTGTTGATGTTGTCGCTGAATGTGTAGATATGTGGGCAGAGTTGCATCGAGGTTTGTTGCATGATTGGTTTTCACACCTCTACTTTGCTAGAACAGGGCCCCATCCTCCCTGATTGAACTAACCTCGTTATCTCTAGCTTGCTTGCTAGCTTATATATACCTACCCCTGGAAATTTCCACTACCTGGATCTGACGAAGTGGGTATTCACCCACAAAAGCCCACGCTCCAAAACGTCTGTTAGTCTATAAGGTGCCACAGGATTCTCTGCTGCTTTTACAGATCCAGACTAACACGGCTACGCCTCTAATGGTTATACAGTAATTCATAGGGTGTTGGGGTGGATGGTTACAAATCACTCCACTCTGTGGCAGACAATTACTTTCAGATTTTAACTTAAATTTTTTTAAGTTCCTGACTATGTGCACTACTGCAGGGTATTGGAGGAGGTCATTAAATCATCATGAAAAAGACTACACCTTTGATGTATAAAGGCCATGGGAAAAGACAAGTGTGTTCAAAGATGGTGGTGTAATAAGTATTGCTCCTGATTGTGAGATGCAAGTTTGACTCCTAGCACAGGAGCGGCCTGCAGGTTAGAGCTATGAAAAGCTAACTTGACAGAGTGGATTTGTTTAACCTTTCCTTAAGAGAAAGGTCTTCAGGATTTATGGAAAGTGGTTTCAATTATATACTGGCCTATAGTCTCCTTTCTCAACCCAGCGTGCTTCTGATGTGCTTTTCTTACTGTTGGGCAGGGGTTGGCAACCTCTGGCATGCAGCTCGCCAGGATAAGCACCCTGGTGGGCCGGTCCAGTTTGTTTACCTGCCGCGTCCGCAGGTTCGGTGGATCGCAGCTCTCACTGGCCACGGTTCGCTGTCCCAGGCCAATGGGGGTGGTGGGAAACACCGCGGGCTGAGGGACGTGCTGGCCACGGCTTCCCACCTCCCACATTGGCCTGGGACGGTGAACCACAGCCAGTGGGAGCTGCAATCCGCCGAACCTGCCAACATGGCAGATGAACTGCCCCGGCCCGCCAGGGTGCTTACCCTGGCGAGCCGTGTGGCAGAGGTTGCCAATCCCTGCTGTTGGGACTGGTAAAGAGCCATTATGCTTACTGGAAAGCCATCCTGTGGTGGGGGCTACGGGAGGGACTCTGCCAGGCCATCTTAAACATCATCACGCTTCTGGAATGGCGCTGTATGTGAAATAATCTAGGTCTGTGTGTCACTGTGTAGCCTCTCAATGTGACTGTGCAAAAGAAACAGTGTTGATGGGCTCTGACAAGGCACCATCTAGCTCTCCATGGCCAAAGATGGTCTTTGAAAAGGCAGATGAAGGGACTTGAGGGGAGAGGGAAGGAGAAAACACAGGGCAAAATAGAAAGTTATTTCTGAGATAATATACCGCATGTCCTGATGGGATATTTGATATGGACCAGATGGGAAGCCTTCAGAGAGGGGGAGGTTCATGAATCATAACCATGAATTCCTATTCCCCTTCCAGATCCACTAACAAATTTATGAAAGACACAAAATTGTTATCTAAAAACACTTCCTCTGTAATGCAGTCCATTCTCTCTTGATGCACACATTAACTCTCATCACCATTAATGGGAGCTATATGCACACCCAATCAGGGCTGGCACTACCATTTAGGCAGCCTAGGCAATTGCCTAGGGCTCCAGGATTATTCGGGGGGCGGCATTTTGCCGGGGGGGTGGCAGGCGGCTCCAGTTGACCTGCCACAGGTCCACGGCTTCAGTGGAGCTGCCGCAGTCATGCCTGCGGAAGGTCGGCTGCTCGTGCGGCTCTGGTGGACCGCCCGCAGGTACCACTGCGGCAGCTCCACCGGAGCCACGGACCAGCGGACCCTCCGCAGGAATGACTGCGGCAGCTCCACTGGAGCCGCAGAATCAGTGCGGGGGGCAGCGAAATGGCCATGCGCCTAGGGCGCGAGAAACCCTAGCGTCGGTCCTGCACCCAATCATTCATGTCTCTTCTAATTATAATAAAAGGCAGCACAAAAGGAGGTTGAATCTGGAGATTGTGATCAAAAGGGACTAAATTGTTATGGGCCTCAACCCAGACTTTAGCTGTGGGTGCACATGATAGGATTTAGCCACTAAAGTACCTCATTGTGTGTGCACAACCTGGTAATTGGACCATTAAATTCTTAGCATTTACATTTGCAGTCAATTGGATGCACAAAATTGTGGGCACAAATTTGTGCCTGCAAAATCAGATCCAAGAAATGTACATCTTTACTTCAGAGTTATACCGATGTAACTGAGAACTGAATTTCAACCATTGCTTTCTTATTACTTGAACAGATCACAGGTCCCAACCCAACAAAGTATTTAACACATGCTTACCTTTAGTTTCAGTGTGACTGCATACTCACATGCTTACATGTACTTACAAGCATGAATGTGCTTTGCAGGACTGGAGCCATAGGAAAGATACAGAAAATAATGGTTAACTCAAATGCTTGTTTGCAAACAAGGTATTTCCTCTTTTATGTAGGTTACAGGCTTCAATGAACAGCAAGGTTATGTCCACACTACAAAGATAAGTTGACCTGTGTTAAGTCACCTCATTAATTACTACCCTCCTTCTGCCGGTGGTGTGAGTCCTCACCAGGAGTGCTTCCAAGAAATACAGTGTTGGAGACCCAGGGCCCACAGCTCCCACCTCGGGAACCCAGCTGCCCCCTGGGGCTTCTTGTGTCCATGCTCCCAGCCATGAGAGGGGGGAAAAGGTTCCTGGGCTTCTCACCTCTGGTGGGAAGATCCGCACTAGCAGTCTGCTTGGCTACCGTGCTCCTGGTGGGGAGCAGCAAGTTAGGACCCCAGGGGGCAGCAGGGCTCCCAGCGGGGAGTAGGGAGCCTGGGTGGCATCCCAAGCTGGGGTCCTGGGTGGCAGCCCAGCTTGGAGCAGAGACTGAGCAGCAGCCCAGGAGCCGGCTTTGTTGTCAATTTTAAGACTCAAGCAGAGCTGTATAATTGACAAGAAAGACAGGCAACAGCTGTTGTAAGTAAGACGGTGTCTACACAGACACTACATCACCCTAACTACACTGACATAAATCCTATGCATCTCATCGTGGTGGTTTTATTATGTCAGCATAGCAGGGCAGTTACATCAGCGGGAAGGGAGTTTCAGCGTGTGCACCTCCACTGTTTTTGTTGTCAAAAGCTTGTAGTGTAAAAAGGCCTAACTCTTTACGTACAGACTCAAAACTCCATTTTCCTACGTGGCACTAAGTTTTAGCTTGCCTATAATTCTTAAAGGGGATAAAGTAGTAATAACAACATCCAGGCAAAGCATCGCTAAGCAGGACAGCTGATGAGAATGGCTGAATGGTTTTGGCACATATCATTTTCTGCAAAACACGTTTGTGGCATTTGTTGCTTTAGGGGGCAAAGGAGCTGTTAGTATCTGCTAGTACTATTGAGATGAATTTTAGAACAGTCTTGTAGACTTTGTATTTTGCAGCTAGTGAATGGGTGGCATGGTATTTTTGATGCTTGCTGACCCCTAATAAGGAAGTGGCAAGGAATAAGAATGGCAGGAGTGCAGGCACCTAAGATATGGCAATCCTGGCAGCAGTGTATCATTTTATCTCCAAAAAGGATAGACCCAGCTCTCATCCATAAAGTCCAAGGATGGACTTCAATGGTATATCCCTGGTATAAAACTAATGCCAGAGAACAATTGGTCCCCAAATTTTCAGCTAGCCTCCAGATGCATCTGGAAGATTGTTAGCTAAAACATGCTTTTACGCCCACAAGTAGAGTTTTTCATTTGGTGTACTCAAAGGAATGGATTTTAAATCTACCTCTGTGAACAAAGGTTATCAAGGGTTTATGGATCAAAATAGGTTGAGACAGTGAGGCTCCTCCTTGAAATCAGTTGCCCCAGAAATCACACAGGGATACAGAGGGCCAGATTTATAGTCCCTTCAATTATGGTACTCTTCAATCTATATCCTTATGTCCCTCCTAGTCCTTATTCCTCTTCAGGGGTGCAGGATTAGGCTATTAATTTGTGCATGTACCACTTTATTAAAGGATGTGCACCTACAAAGGGTTGAATTCAGTTCAGAGGGTCCAAGCTAGGCACTCAACACCACTTAAAGCCCTAAATTAAGTGACTAAACCGCAACGATACAGAGAGACTTTGTGAGCCCTGTGCACTGGTGTGAATTTTACACTCATAGTGAAAAACATAGAACTTTGCAGTTAATGTCTTTCCTCCAAGGATCCCAAAGTATATTACAAGTGACAGTTTCAATAAGACTCACAACCCCTCTCTGAGAATGATGGTATAATCCCCATTGTGTAGATGGGGAAAACTGCATCCAAATCTCCAGTTTCAGACAATGGGAGCTGCCATGGGTGCTCAGTAGCTCTGAAAATCAGGCCCTAACTGATTTGGAGGTTTTAACTTGGCTTTGGGGTCAAGGTTAGGTAGACTTCATGCTAATGCTTTTAAAAGTTGTAGCCAGGTCCCCCAGTTGTGGTATCATAGCTGGGGCCTTACTCGAAGATGCCCAGCAAGCCCATGGCACAACCATGAATGAGACATATGTCTGCTGTCACAGTGCTGTGTGGCTGAATATCTCATCTCCAGGTGATTTTAAGCCATCCTGTCTCTCCTGTTTTGCTCGATGATCTGTAAAGAAGCCCCCGGAAATCAAAAGTTTAAAGCACATGGAGTGTAAAGGGTGTCTCTGATCCAGTCAATCAGGAGAGGAATCTTGTTATCTGAAAACAACAACGATTATTTTGTGTCAAAATGCATTGATTTTCATTAGATTAAATGGCAAGGAGAGGAAAACATTAAGTTATGCCCCCGCTTGAGAAGGGTTTTTAATGTGTAAGAAATGCAGAAGGGTATCCAGCTAAATAAATATAAAGGGCTAAAGTGAATCATTACCATCAAGTGAATCAGCATTTCAAAAAATATATAATCCAAAGGCTCATACGTTTCTTTCATGTGCCCAAAGTATCACCCCTGATTGCCAGAAAACTGCAGTTCAAAGGATCAGAACTAATTTGGAATTCACTTTCATAGCAGCTGTTATAATTCATTTGACCTTTAACGTAGATGCCATATGAACTCTTAAGTGTTCCATTGCATATTAAGTCAGTAGGAGCTAATGGAGACTTCAAGTAAATAATTACCAGAATCAATACCAGCCATGCACCCCAACACTACTCTGCTTCTTCGACTGTTTGGATCACCACCTTGTACAAATTAAAGTGCAAAACTAGGATTAGCGAGAGTTTAAAACATTGCTGTTTCCCAAATGTGGATGGAGGACACACATTTGAAGGGGTCACCAGCAGTGGTGGATTAACAAATTTGCTGGCCCTAGGCCCTCAGAAAATTGCCGCCTTCTTCTACCAGTGCCAGCTCACCTCCACTCCCCTGTGGCAAGCCTGGGAGGAGGGGGGAGAAGGAGAGTTGTGGCGCGCTCAGGGGATGCCCGAGGTGGAATGATGGTGAGCTGGGGCAGGGAGCGGTTCCCTGCCCCCCTCCAAAGAGTTACTCCCTGCGCCTGCCAGCCCCAGGTCACCTCCGCTATCCCCCAAGCACGCCGCTACTCACTTCTCCCTCGCTCTCAGCACTTTCGCGCGGCAAGCCTGGGAGTGGGGAGAAGGGGAGTTGCGGCGCTCTCGGGGGATGGCAGCAGTGAAGCATAGGTGAGCTGGGGTGGGGAGCAGTTCTCGGTTCCTGCCCGGATTACTCCCCATGGCTGCGGGCCCCAGCTCACCTCTGCTTCGCCTCCTCTGAATGCAGCTACTCACTTCTCCCTCCCTCCCAGTGCTTTCGCATGGAAAGCCTGGGAGAGAGGTAGAAGGAGGGAAGCGCGGTACGCCTGGGGGAGGAGGCGGGACGGGGATTTGGGGAAGGGGTGGAGTTGAGGAGGGGGCGTGAGCAAATTTGCCGCCCCTGGAAATTTGCCGCCCTAGGCCTAGGCTTGTTGGCCTCGGCGATAATACACCGCTGGTCGCCAGTCCATGTGAATAAGGAGCGTTTGAGGAATACAAGATTGAGGTTAATGCTGGAGCCTTGGCTGGGGTTTAACTGAGCTCAGCCCCTGTCATACACATGTAGGTCTACTTATACTCTAAGCTCTTTTTCTAGTAGGTGCATACAATAGCTAGCACAATGGAGCCCTGGTTCCTGACTGGAGCTTCTAGGCTCGACTGTAATACAGATATTAAACAATGTAAGTAACTCTGGTCATGGCATTAGTCGACTTGAGATCAACAGGACTAGGCATTTGCATAAGGTTGATCATGTGCATAATGGGTCACAGGACTAAACCCACATTGTCCTGTTGTGGGTTATTGCAGAGGTACTGTGGTTCCTGGTTAAGTGAATAGGAGTCCCCCTTGAGGTGCTCGTGGCCCTAAGCAATTGCTTAGTCTGCTTATGCCTAGTGCCAGCTCTGGTTCCAGCATCGTCTCTGCCACTGAGTCATAGTGCATCATCGCCACCAAATGAGTCAGCATTTCAAAAAACCGGGTAAGTCAGTTTGGCTACAATTATTAAACACGAGTGCCTGACTTTAAGGGGTGAGAGTCCAAGGAATTTATTCACTGGATTGTACATTGAAGGCCAGGCCTGGGTCCAGCCCATTTCTGTTACAAGGTTTGGCCCATTAAGGACATGTATTCTGAGACTTGTAGTTCTCCAGAAGGGTAATGTGATAGCAGCCTAGAACATGGGCAGCTGGTAAAAATGATGGGCCTGTATACAGCTTCATCACACTAAACATAAGGAACTCTTATGTTTCTCCATGGTAGTCTAGCTAAGGAGTCTGAAAGGAGCCTAGAATGGGATTGTGGCCAGAGGCTGGGGAAGGGGCCTGGACAATGGAGAAGCCTGAGGGAACCTCAAGGAATGAGATTCGTTGTTTGAAAGAAGGCTGGTGAGCAAGCCAAACAGGTAGTGGCCTGAGGGGAAATTCAGGAGGAATTTTGTGCAGAGTGAAAAGCAACTGGGCTCAAGCTGAGGTAGGGCCTGAGCTCTCTTTTGGTACTACGTAGAGGAGGTGTGGAAACCCCTGCAACTAAGGGGATGAGTTTAAGGAGGAAATGTAGTCCACAGGGAGGGATGAGGTGAAATGCTGTAGCACCCTTTGAGAGGGGACAATATAGACAAATACCAAAGGAGGGTTGTGACCCACTGTGTTTAAATAATAGAAAAAAAAGAGATGATTTGAATTTGTTTCATTTAGACTTGTAGAAATTTCTTTGCCACATGAGGGGAGGATTCTCAATTTGGCTAAAGTGTTAAATCATCAACACCCCAAATCACCCTAGTAGTTCAGGGGAGAGAAAATAAGGCAGCAGGCAGTGGACTCCTCTCCATGACAGAGAGATAAGATGTCTGTCGCAAGGTACAAGGTGATGCCCGCTGAAGAAAATAGATGTCTTTGAAGATGTTTTGTCATAATCATAACCAAGGAAGGTGTCTTTTGTTAGAAATTTTATGCTATGTTCTGAATAACATATTGGGTGAAAACTTGACCCAAATGAAGACAATGGAGTTTTGTCATTTACTTCAGTGGGGCCAAAATTTCACCCAGGGAACACAACACAGTGATGAACTTGTGTTTACAGAAGGATCATGATGAAAAACTTTTTAGAAGCTCTGGAAGTCTCCTATCTGCATCCAGTGGCTGCAAAGTACTTCCCAATGTCCTTTCTTCCGACAGTAGAAAATAGTGCTCTTCAGAAGTATTTGTATGAGCCTCACAACCCCATGACAAGGATGATTCATCTTAGCCTGAGCTGTTTCAGCAATTACCAGAGAGAAGTCCACTGCCTTCAGAGGCATAAAAATAAAGCTCCCCATCAGTCTGATAACAGACTTTTAACAAGTAACCCCCGGGAGCTCCTCATAGCACATTGCATTGACAAAGTCTTTTTTTATTCTAGTTGTGGGACCTTTCTTGGCTTTACACATCACATTTTTAAAAGCAGCATTATTTTACATGTACTTTATTGTAAGATTTAGGTATTGTACTTGTTACAAAATAACAAATCAAATGCAAATTTAAAGTAGTCTATTTTGTATTGACTTATCCAGGTGAAAGACTATAGGGGTCAGTCAACATGGAAAAAGAGGGTAATGGAGATTTTCAGCACTCTTAATTCCATTACAGAGGGTCTCTCAGGCTTGCATAGAATGAGATCATTCTTTTAAATGCTTGCTAGAATACTTTAGTATTTAAAAGTAATCCTTAGCTGGGGTGTGTGTGTGTGTTGTGTTAGAAATGTATGTACAGCTTCAAACACACTCCTTCTCCCCCATACCTCACCACACAGTCAGTTTTTTACAAAGACAAGCATTTGTTTCTACAGTTGCAAGGCAAACAAGAAGCAAAGGAGTAAGGAGACAGCTGTCTTCTAAAAGCAGAACAATTTTTACCTACTTAGAGAAAACAAATCCTTCTTATCTTTGAAAAACAGCTGAGTCTATCCAGAACAAATATTTTGGTGGCTTGTTTGTGTGGGCAAGTACAAAGTCTTGCTGACTTCAAAAAAGGGGTGAAAAAAAATTAGAAGTATAATCAGTATGTTTTTATTCACAGGCTTTTCTCTCCCTCTTTCCTCCCTCCCCAAATGTGGTCTGGCTCTTCTGAAATGTAGTCACAATGCTCCTTCTGCTGCCTGGAGTCATCAGCTGAAAACAATGGACTTGTTTTTTTATATATATATTCTTTTACTTACAAGCATCATTCCCACTTGGCAGAAAGATCAAAAAGATCATTCACAGCTTGGCTATCTTACTTAGCATGAAACAACCTTAAAACAACATTTGAAGGTTAATTTTTAGGTCTACCACCTACAAGTACAAAAGGAGATAATCTGTTTTTTTGCTTTAAAAGTTGGTGAAATTTCCAACTTACCAGCAGGGGACATGGGCCAAAAAAAAAAAAAAAAGAACTTGGATTGAGATCTGAAACTTTTGCTAGAGCTGCAGGGTGGCTTACAGCTTTTTTTTTTTAAAAAATCAGACCTTGTACTGACCTGTTTCCTATTAAAGCAGGTAATATTTGTAGTCATCCTGATTCTGCTTGACATTTGAAGCTTTGCCATTCCTTTATTTTAATGCCACAGTTAACTTTAAGAGGTGAAGGTACATTCCATTGTGATTTGAGGCTCTGTTATATTTTTCTGATCAAACACTACTGCGCCTTGGTTCCCAGCTACATCAAATCCCTCTATAATCAACCTCAATAAACTAAGATCATTATGATGTTCAAAATTACATGGAATCCAAGCATTGGTGTTCTGAAGATGTATTGATTTGAATATGCATCATCAACTCAATCTTCTCAGAAGTCTTTAAGTAGCATCCGAGTATCTGAACAGCTTATTAGGTCCACTGGGCTTGATTCCCCCTGCATCTCTTTTTGTGTAATCACTGTGCACCTGTGAAGTGGATATAAGACGATACCATTGTGAGTTGGTAGCATTTTAAACAGGTGTAGATGGCTATGCAAGGTTCCAGGCAGTGAGGAATTTGGGACTACTGTTTCTAAATGTAATTTTCATGTCTTATTTTGTAATAAGATGTAAAACTGTAGAGTGTAAATTCATGTCAGATTTCAGACTTTCAGATCTTCTGTCCTTCCACATACTGGGAGGACAAAATATCTTGCCCCTGTGTTTAGCACTCTTTGGTTCTGGTGACTTGCTGCAAAGAAAGTGCCCATTACCCGCTCCTATTTGCAAATAACAAAATAATCCCAAAATGAAAATAACAGTTCAATAAGGGATATAAATATGTAAGGATTCTTGAAGTCTCTTACCCAGCAGCCAAATACATGGCCAAATATGCATCATAGGCCAAATCTTCAAGTTGCGTCAACTGGCTTAGCTCTATTGCATTGTATTCAGCTGCCAGTTGAGTTCTGTTCCATGGTATATATACATCAGCAACTCAAAATGTTTGATTGTCAGGAATGGATGCAAGGGACAGAGCCCATAATACATTGTGCACTTGCTATATAAGGCCTTATTACAAATATATTTGGATCCCAATCCTATCCTCTGAAACAGACTAAACACACACTGATTTGAGGTGCATCTGTGCCCCAAAGGTCTATTAATGAGTGGCAATAAGTGGGCCTAGCACATAACATAAAAACTGTCTTCCGAAAGTGGCCAATTCCAGGTGCCCCAGAGAGAATGAACAGATCAGGGAATCATCAAGGGAATCATCCCCTGTTGCCCTTTCCCAGCTTCTGGGAATTCACAATGGATGAAAGTGTTGTGTAAATGGAATTTGAGCTTGTGTAAAGGTTAGGAAATCCACTTTGTCTCTGTTTCTCGTTCCCAGTTGCTAGATGTCTATTCCTATTACTTTCACATCACGTGTCAAAGATTTTAACAAAATACACTAGTATGACAGAATGTGTAAACATCTCCTTCCCAGCAGCATGCCAAGGGACCTACAGGGCACATGGGACACATCAAGGTGAAAACATTTTAGAAGATTCGGTTAACTAAAACATCAGGCACAAGTCTATTCATTCTTTTAAATCAGATGTTTTTTATTACTTAAATGATTGTAACACATTGGGCCAGAACCTCAGCTGGGGGAAATTGGTGTAGCTCCATTGACTTCAGTGAAACTATATTGGTTTACACTTGCTGAAGGTCTGACCGACTATCTGCAAATCAGCACATAGCAAATTGCAGCAATTCTCTAGTACCCGTGGACTGAAATGGGTTATGTGGGCATTTAAAACGTCTGCGTCTCAGCTATAAACATGCATTAAGTCATGAATATCCTTTCTTCTTCCTAGCTTTTGGGAAAAAAAATAGGAAAGCAGAATTCTTTACGGTACTGTCCATTTGTGACCTCTGGACTACTAAGCTTTTAGAAGAAACCAGGCATAATTGGTATAGTATCTTTTAATGCATGAGGGGGGTGCTTTGTTTATGAGCTTTTGATTCTTTAGTAAAGAGATTTGAAAGAGGAAGCAGGTGCAGCAGAGACTCTGGATTTATACTAATGTAGTTCCTTAATGAGAAGAGAGCAAAGGAAGCAGTTCAATGTGCCATTAACTACCATACTGTGTTCTGCTTACAGCATAGTCCTTGGGAGACCAATATCTTCAACGTCTTTTTGAGGATGTTGAAATGTTCTTATGTATCTGAGAAAAACGGGTTAGAGCTACATTAGAATAGTAACATTTATAATTATGATATACTCTAACATCAGCCCTCTTTTTGATAGTCTGACTATTATTACATAGATTTTTGCCTACCCAAGGTTATTGTCCTAGGTCTGACCCAAAGCCTATTGACTGCAATGGGGGTTGGGTCAGACCCTTAATGAGTTAAGCACTGTTTTTGTTAATGTTTTTGGCATTAGTGCTTTCTCCGAGGTGGCTCAAAGTTGTGCTTATGATCTCTTTCCTCACATAGTCGCACAGTCTCGGGCTTTCATTTATTTGTTTTGTCAATGGTAGAAGACCGAACACTTCCTCCTAATGAGTCTGGGAGGGCAGATGGCTCAATGGTCCAGTCAGCACTAGATCTTTTAGCAGTGAGAAGAGAAAGCAAAACTGCAAACAGCAGCAGCGTCTATGTGGAAGTATTTTCATAAGTCAAATGCTTGCATGACTGGTGCCTAAACACTCAAATTGCACTAGCAACACTTGAGACTCTGATGCCAAATGTCACAAAATATGTCATAGGCAATGATGGGAGTTCAGTTCCACCCCACCTCTGATGTTCAGTATGCCCAGCAAGATCTATTTCCGAAAGATGGACTGCTGCAAATTTTTGTAACTTTTTTCTTAAAATTAATTGTATAGATTTGTCTCATGAAACTATAACTAAAACACAAGCACAGCCTAGCTGTAGCTAGCCCTGCAGAATGTGAAGTTACATTAATGAAATTCAACCTCTTTGTCATATGTGTATTTCACTGAAACAACCTCCGTATTTTCCCTCTGAGTTGCCTTTTCTAAGACAAAGGCCTGGCTAAAGATTTTGATAATTAATAATTATTTTTAACTGGCAGCAATTTGCTGTTGTAAAGGTTCATAGTAAATACTGAGTGTTTAAAATTAAAAAGACGAGACAGCAGTTCACATAGATATAAACAGAAATATAGATTCCAGATGGGTTCTAACACTAGTATGAGAAATAAATACAAATGCTGCTCCATCATATAAAAAGGATGAGCATCCTTTATCTTCTCAGTTAGGGGGAAAAACACAAGAAAACCTTCCCCCCTCCAATTTATATTAATGTGAAAAAATGTAGCTAGCTAACTTTCTCCTTTTTGTACATTCTATGAGTGATTCAGATGCTCCGATAGCACTGATTTGAGCCTGGTCTAGTGGAAGAAGGTGCTACGTAAGCTTCTGCACACCACCCTGCCAGTACCTCTAAACTCACACAATACTTCCCTGGTTTCAGCCTTGGGCTGTGCTTGAGAACATCATTCATATTAAATTATGTACATAAGAACATAAGAAGGCCATACTGGGTCAGATCAAAGGTCCATCTAACCCAGTATCCTGTCTTCTGACAGTGGTCAATGCAGGTGCCCCGGAGGGAATGAACAGAACAGGTAATCATCAAGTGATCCTTTCCCTGTCAATCATTCTCAGCTTCTGGCAAACAGAGGCTAGGTACACCATTCCTGTCCATCCTGGCTAATAGCCATTGATAGACCTATCCTCCATGAATTTATCTATCTCTTTTTGAACCTTGTTATAGTCTTGGCCTTCAGAACATCCTCTGGCAAAGAATTCCACAGGTTGACTGTGCTGTGTGAAGAAATACTTCCTTTTGTTTTTTTTAAACCTGCTGCCTATTCCTTTCATTTGGTGACCCCTAGTTCTTGTGTTATGAGAAGGAGTAAATAACGCTTCCTTATCTACTTTCTCCACACCAGTCATGTACTTATGATTTTTGTGTGTATGTGTGTGGGGGGGTGCCCAAATGCAAACTGTTTTATTTTTTTTTAGGTGTATTCTGAGTACAAAGAGTCTTTGTCGATCTGTGCCAAGAACACTTGGCCTACTGCAAACAAAACTACTAGATGCATTCTACTGTGCATTACCTCTTTAAGATTTTGATGAGGTGACTACATGCTTTTGCACTCTGACCCAAGACAAGATTTGAACATATTTTAATGGGCTCCTCTTCCCGTACTAACTGGATTGCAGGTAGGTGTGGTAGGAGAGAAGTTGTGGGGCTGGAAAGCAAGAGTGTTCTATAGGAAGCTAGTGCTCCCTGCCATTAGCTCTAGGGGAGACAATCAGTGCTGTGTGGTGAGGGGTCTAACTGCATTAAGGGATAGTTGTATTTTAACACTGTTCTCTTCACATTCATTCAGATATCCTTGATGGTACAATACCATAGGTCTCCACAGATCAAAAGCTAGTGCCGTAACTCACTGCAATACAATATACCACTATACTTCCTGAAACAAAGTTCTTTTTTATAAACATGTGCTGGAGAAAACATTTTGAATTAGTGAGTAAAAAGAGAGCTTCTGAGTGAACGTGATGGAGACAGAAATGCTGGGCATGTGAAAGGTGGTGGATTAACGTCTTTGGACACTGGTGCTTCCTGTAATACCCATTCACAGAAAAAGTACAGCATGGTCCCTGTCAGAGCAGGCTTACTTTCATTGCTGTACCAAGTTAGTATCTTTTACGGGACTGTCTTTAGGTGTGAGATGACATCTGTCTTCATGCCCATACCAGTCGCAGAACAATAGTGCAGTTGTAGTATATTTCTAGTATGTGGATATCCGTCCACTGGAAACTGGACAGAAAACATCAAATTCAATTAATAAATTAAACAACTAATATGAAGCTGTGGCTTTAGTCATTTCGATGTAGAGATAATTCCAAAGACTGTATTCATGCAAAAAGAGTTCTTTACCTTATATTGTTCACAGTGCAGGCAGAATTAATGTGAAGGGTGGAATGCATAAAAACTATCAGTGTAGCTGTCACTCAAAGGTGTGCGCATCTCCAGTAATAATAAACCCTGTCAGCACTCAGAAAAATTACACACAGTGTAAGAAAGAGACTTGTCTCTAAACTGTGTTTCCTTTCAGATTTTCAGTTCCCTTTGATGTCTCCATCTTATACCTAGAAGATGGGGATATATTACAGTAAATGTAAATTTTGTATTTTTATGTTTCCTTGAAGATGTTCAAAGATCTTTTAATGCCTATATTTTGTAAATGTGACAGGATGGCAGGAGGGTGGGGGAACAGTACAGGGGATACTGGAACAAAATGTCTCATTCTATGGAATTGTTTCAGTTTCCTTTCAAGATGTCAACTCCTCTAAATAGTTTCATCTTGTAAAATATAAAAGCAAGATGGGCTAGCAGGGAGATTGTGGAACTAGTACCTCTTGACAATTTATTTCTACTGCTGTGCAACCCCCCCCCACACACATACATACACCTAGCTCCCTCTCATGCTAAAAATACTCTACCCTAGCGCCGAGGGGTGATGGGAAGCAAAAGGGAAAATATAGCATCCAATTCCCACTGAGTCCCTTAATTACCAAAGAACAATGGTTCACACATGAAGGCACAGTAACCCAAGGAGGTCACTTTCGTACAGTCTTTGGTGCAGTTACACTGAATACTACATGAGTTCTTAACTGTGGGAACCTGACAGCAAAATGTTGCCAAACATTGTGGTAGAAAAATAATGAGATTGGAGAATTGCACACATTTCTAGTCTCTGCATGAGCAGTTTTCAGGGTCATCAACAGATGCCAGAGTAATTTCTACAAAGTGGTGCAGTATTTTTCCTGGTCTGAGCCTGTTTAAATTGTGGCTCATTATTTATGTATTTATTTATTTAATTTATTATTAAGAAGGCATAAGTCTTGAGTCTAGCTTTCCCAGCGGACTCTCTTCCCCCCACTTTCAACCTGCATCCTCCCTGGCATCAGAATATGCCAGCATGCTGGGGAATTTCCAAAATATTTTGCTGATCTCTGGAACATTCATTCTCTAGCAGTGAGAGTGACATAGACCACAAGACTGCATCTCAAAGGATACATTTGAAGATGAACAATTGGTTCCCGCCCTGTGAATGACAAAGCACAATGTGCCCACTGGACAACAAACACATTATTCACTTGGTAGAGGATCCAAGTTGAAGTTTTGAATCCTTTGGCATTCCATTCTAAGGCTGGCAAGAGTTGAGTCATCAGAGGTTATACACTCCCAGTTAGTTGGCAGGGCATAGCTGAGTCAGTGGTTCATAAAGTCTAAGTGGCCTATGCATTTATTGTGGGCCTGATCTAAAAAGCTCACTGAAGTCAATGGGAGTTGCTCCCATTTACTTCAATGGGCTTTGGAACAGGCCCCATCTAAATACCATCTGACAATAAAAGATAGCACTGACTGCCGTAAATACCAGTGTTCCCTTAGCCCCTTTTGTGAATCTTTGGATTTTTAATTTCTATTTCCTACCTTCCAGTCTCCCCATTTGTGGGATGGACATATTCCATTATTGGGAAAAGACCTCAGAGTTGGGGCTTGTACTATAGCTGAAAATGGTCAGAGTTGGATTCTGTTTGATCTCCTCTGGTAAGGTGTTTCATATCTCTGCATATGTTAGTATTTCATTGCCTCTCTGGTTTTGTTTTTAAAACCACCTCAGCTAGTCTCTTGAGTTCTTATGTTGCTTTGGCTACTTTTTTATGTAGTAGGTGACATTATGTAGATTTAAAACTTTAATTCTGCGTACTTTGCCTTTGAACATCAGTCTGCAGTCACAGGGGGTGCTGCCTTTTTGTCTGACAGTTGATACAACATATCCCAGCGAAGATATATGCTGTCTCGTGCAGACTTTACTTTTGTTCTTCCTTGTTTTGTTGTTCACTATAATGTTGCCAGCCGAAAGATTCTGTAAAAATCATGAGCTAAATCCCTATTTTAGACATTGAAAAACCTTTGCAAGAAGATGTTGTGAAGGGCAAGGCTATAACAGGGTTCAAAAAAGAGCTAGATAATTTCAGGGAGGATAGGCCCATCAACGGCTATTAGCCAGGCTGGGCAGGGATGGTGTCCGTAGCCTCTGTTTGCCAGAAGATGGGAATGAGCAACAGACAAAGGATCACTGGATGATTACCTGTTCTGTTCATTCCCTCTGGGAAACCTGGCATTGGCCACTGTCGGAAGATATGACATTGGTTAGATGGACCTTTGGTCTTACCCAGTATGGCCATTCTTATGACTAGCAATAAAGCTGCTCCCCTGCAACTAACTCTCCCTTCAAGAGTGATCACATAATAGATGTCCTTTTGCTGTCTATGCAGGAATCCCATGAAGGAAGCAAATAGAATCTGAAGCTGCCTTTCTTAAATAATCATCCTGGGGTATTGACTGGAACAGGTTGTAAATACCTTGGACTCTCCCAACCACCTCAGGACTGTCAGCAACCATATGAGCCACAAATCTGCTTGGGTGTGGATAGAAGTGTGAAGTCACAAAATCTGGGGACTATTTTGGAAATGAGATGGAGGGGATCTAAATCAGATAAGCCATTTTGTCCTCCCTGAGCTGGTCCTCCAAAGATGCTATCTAATGAGGGATTGTGTTTTAGGATTGCACTGCAGTACACCAACAATTCGCTCTGCAAACATAACTGTGCTAATCAATAGATATCTGCCAAGCAAAGGTGGACCGTGGTTTGAGCTATAGATTCCAATATGAAACCTCAGGAGGACTGTTTGACTGTTAATACCCTGAAACTGCCAGATTAAGTTGACCCTTTGGTTCTGTGTGAATTAACTTTTTTTTTAAATTTCACCATTCCTGCATGCATGAAATTGATCAGATTTATTGTAGTGTGGATCAGCCGTATTGCCCACTGTAATTTCACTAGATGGATGGATGTGATACTTGAAATTCACAGTGTCATTACTATGGTGTGTGAGTTTTCTCAACAGCTGTTTTCAGATACGTTTTCTGGAGTGTTTGGTCATTCGTTCATTTGCTTGTTTTAAAAGAATCGTGCCTGAAAGGATAGGATCAAAACATAATACCCTAAATGTTGATTCTCTGTTTCAACTGCATATGCTTTTAGGGAAAGTCTGTCTAAAGAAAGCTAAATATCTAAAATTAGAAGCCCAAGGATGGACGTTTACAGGTATTTTGGGTTTCTCTAAGTTTATTGCAGTATGGCACTGTATAATATAACAATGCATAACTAAAATGCATGGTTTGTTTTAAAGCGTGACTGTCTCACTACTCCTAGGACATGGTTAACAGGGAGTTACTCAGGATATGTCTACACTGCAATAAAAGACAGTGACACCAAGTCTCAGAGCCCAGGTCAAATGGCTTGTGCTGCGGGG
This sequence comes from Chelonoidis abingdonii, assembly GCF_003597395.2. NCBI lineage: Eukaryota > Metazoa > Chordata > Testudines > Testudinidae > Chelonoidis > Chelonoidis abingdonii. Next base: position 57,183,148 of record NC_133770.1, read on the forward strand.
CTTAAAATAGCATTGTAGACCTTCGGGATTGGGCCAGAGTTTGGGCTTTGAGACCTTCCCACCTCCTGGGGTGTCAGCACAAGCTCTACAAGCCGAGTCAATTGACAAGGGTTCTTAGGGTACGTCTACACTGCACGATTATTTCGAAGTAGTTTAAACTGATGTTACAAAACCGATGTTATAAAATCGGTTTTGCGTGTCCACAGTGCTATCAAAAAATCGATTGCTTATGTCCATGGTCCAAGGCTACCATCGATTTCAGGAGCGGTGCACTGTGGGTAGCTGTTCCTCAGCTATCCCATAGTTCCCACTTCCGTGTTGAGAGCACAGTGCCTGATGGGGCAGAAAACATTGCCCCGGGTGGTGCTGGGTACAGCCTC
>NC_133770.1:57190725-57192887 GCF_003597395.2 Chelonoidis abingdonii
GGGATGCCGCCCGGAGGCCAATAACGTCGATTTCCGTCCACACGAACCCTAATCCGAGTTATCACTATCGAATTTAGCGCTACTCCTCTCGTTTGGGAGGAGTTCCGAAATCGATTTAAGGAGGCGGTTAACTCGATATTAATGACGATGTCGTGTGAACGGATACAGCGTTAAATCGGTATATCGGCCATTAAACCGATTTAAAGTCGCAGTGTAGACCTGGCCTTAGACTCAGCGTTGTGGGGGTTTTATTGCAATATAGACATACACTCAAGGCTTCTGCTCAGGAACATTCAGGTTGTGTCTACACAGGGTGTGTAACCTGAAGCTGTTGGGTAACTCACAGTACCTGAGTCACATCGGTAGCATGCACATGGAATACCTGTTCTGTTTTCAATTTGCATTGTCTGAACACAGGGCCGCAGTCTGCTAATAAATTGAGGCTGTAGTGTACTCCTGGGGTATCCCATGGATCTTTGCTTTGCCTCTGAGCAGCAAGCTTCCTGGGATTGTTTTTGAAGTGAATTGTGGTTCAAATGAAAAAAAATATCCTATGATTCTGCTCTCTGTCCCATGCCTTCTTTCTGAAATGTCTCTTGCCATTTTCAAATTGCTGTCAGACAGCATGGACCCGACACTGCTCCATGCCCCTATGGTGACAGCATGAGTAGGCACAAGCTGTTTAATCTGTACTATAACTGCAGTGCTGAATTTGTCTGGCTCTGACTTTGCCTGTTGTGCCACTGAGCAGATGATGTAGGAGCAGGAGAGTATTCTATGACAGCAGCAGCAGCTTCTCTGGCAGAAGGAGAATACTCTGCAGGGCATTGCAGCAGGACAAGGTGGAAGAACAGGAGGATGCTGAGCTGTTGGAAGAAGAAGACTGGTATCTGGATCACCTATACGGCATTCCACACCATTTCTGGGCCCAGGCAACTGGCATGGTTTGGTGGGAGAGGTTCAACCCAGCTCTGCGGAATATGAGTGGTGGCGAGAACCTCAGGATGTTGAGGGTTACCATTTGTCAGATCTGTGGAGAATGGGCCCCAGTGCTTCAGCAGCTGCGTCCCAACATGTGCTGCCCTGTACCTCTGGAGAAACGGGTCTCCATGGCCATCTGGAAGCTGGCCATCCCAGAATATTACCGGTCTGTAGCCAAGCAATTTGACGTGGGGAGATTGTCTGTTGGGTGGTCAGGGAGGGTCCATGCCAGGATCTTTTGGAACTCAGTACTATTTAAATGAAAGGAGAAACGACTGTTCGCTCCCAAGCCTGCTGTGGACGTTGTTGCTGTGGAGGTTGGTACGGTTATTTCTAGGAGACCTGGTTTATTCCTGGATGCCTGGACTAGCAAAGCCATACCCAGACCACTTAGAAGGAAGGAAAGAACATTTACACTATCACCAGAGTAATTGCAGAATGGTAGTCGAGTGTGCATTTGACTGTTTGAAAGGCAGCCTGCACCATTTGTGGAATAGCTTGGAAGCAGCATAAATATTCCAACCATTATAACTGCATGTTGTGTTTTGCACAGTGTTTGGGACATCAAGGGGGAAAAGCCTTGTTGATGGATGGGAGGCTGAAGCATGGAGACTTGCTGGAGGTTTGAGAATCCCACAGGACATCCCATAGAGAACACAAACATCTGGAGAAATTTGGAAAGAGATGCCTGTTATTCATATTTTAAGTCTTGTGATTAAACATGTTTATCTGAGGGATTTGTATTGGGATAAAGACATTGCGAGCATGGGGTTTTGTGTGTGGGTGGTTGAAGTTAGTGTTCCCTATATGCTTTAGCAAAACTCATTCATTATTTCATCTTTAGTTAAAGGATTTTCTGTGTTAACTGCAGTTGTGACTCATAATGGATGTACTGTGAATGGTTTTTATTACAAAACAACAACAAAAAAATGTCTTTGGTTATTTTCCACGTGTCATAAATAGATAGCTAAGGGTTAATGTTTCTTTTACCTGAAAAGGGAACCAAACACCTGACCAGAGGACCAATCAGGAAACCGGATTGTTCAAAACAGGGGAGGGAACCTCTGGAGGGTTTTGGCTTTGTCCTCTCTCTTTGTTTCTTTCAGCTTATGAGAGGAACGTTTGCCTTCTATCTCAAGCTATCTTTAATTCTCTTCTCCGACTCCACCTGCTGTTACCAA
>NC_133770.1:57193319-57275194 GCF_003597395.2 Chelonoidis abingdonii
GGATTTCCCTTGCCGGTAGACTCAGAGCTTCTGGGTCTTGGGGGTCCCCCCAGGGAAAGGATTGGGGAGACCCGGGTGAGTTGATCAGGTACTCCAAATCCTGATTGGTGGCAGCGAGATCAGATCCAAGCTGGTAATAAGCTTGGGGGAGTTCATGCTAAGCCCCCAGATTTTGGACGCTAAGGTCCAGATTTGGGACAGAGGCTTATTACAACATGCAATCTACAAAATACCCTGCTATACACAAACCTTTAATGAATGTAGCAATGCAAACAAAACTCATAGTGCAACAGTAAGAACATTTCAAATACATCAATTTGGGAGTGTGGGGCACAAAGATACATGTGAGGATACACCTTACCTCTGGCCCTTCTGATCTGCCCAGGCTCTGGGTTTGAATGCTGTGTCTCAGAATTAGCTAGAGGCATTGCAAGGCTCAAAAGAGCTGGATTACCACGTGCAAGTGTTCTTGGTGTGAAGAGGTTGGAGCTGAGAGGTGAATGGGAACCACTGGAAACACTGCCCTGGGGATATGGCGGTTAGGGTTTGCTGCTGGTCCCATTTAGCCAGCATCATCCAAGGGCTGAAGGATGTGGCTGGGTGGGCCCCAAATTATGGAACTGTAAGGCTTACTGGCCTAGTAAGAGCATGTTTTGGCTCAAGATGGCATCCTGGCTTAGGATAGTGTCAATGAGCGGCAATTCTTTTGCCATACTCTCTCGTGCCATAATTATCCTGTCCTTAGCCACAGCCATGCTTTCCTTGGTCAATGGCATGATCTCCTTGGAGAGCTGCCTTTTTCTCCCACTGGCTCGTCATGTACTGTCTTCACATCTCAGCCTGGCTTTCTTGTGTGACTAAGCCATAAGTTCTGAAAACATGTTGTTGTCCACCTTCCTTTCATCCCCCTAAAGTTGGCCAGCCTGTCAGCAGTGTATAAAGGCCCTGTCCTTGACAATGTGGCTGTGAAAGAAGGGAGGTGGAAAAATCACATGTTTATATCCCAGACAAGTCATGTTAGGTTTTTTTAAGTATGTATATGTGATGTCACCTCCCAGAGACTCTTCCCATTCTTTGTGGGAAGCTCGAAGATGGTACGTGATCTATGTGTACAGATGGTCCTGGCTGCAGGGGCGGCTCCAGGAACCAGCACGCCAAGAGCGTGCTTGGGGCGGCAAGCCACGGGGGGCACTCTGCCGGTCGCCACGAGGGCGGCAGGCAGGCTGACTTCGGTGGCATGCCTGCGGACGGTCCGCTGGTCCCGTGGCTTAGGCGGACCTCCCACAGGCATGCCATCGAATTCATGGGACCGGGGACTTCCTGCAGGCAAGCCACCAAAGGCAGCGTGCCTGCGGTGCTTGGGGCAGCAAAATGCCTAGAGCCACCCCTGCCTGGCTGCATTTGGATTTGCGTGCTGTATCTGCTTTAATGCTGCAGGGAGTGGGATGGTCGAAGCTATGTCCCCAGTTTGCTTTTGCAGTTTTGTTTGTGTGCTGGATTCCTACCCGTGGCATCGCACCTGTAAAGAGGATGCTGTGGGTGGGTTATCGGCGGCAAGCTGGATAATAATCCCCTGAACTTCCCCTTTAGGCTGTCCCGATGCTGAGGCAGGTGACGATGGGGCAGAGAAAGGTCTTATTCAAAAAGAGATAGGGCAAACCAGCTGTGAAGTTATTCCTCAGGACGGTCCCCTCAGAAGTGCTGCTGGAGTGAAAGATGCTTCTGAGCTCTACTGGGGCCAAGAGAGTGTGGCTATTCCCTACAATGTGCGAAACAAAATAGAGAAATTTCTCAGTCTTAAGTTCTCCTATATCTCCCATGGATCCACAGAGAAATTGCAGAGCAAAGTATAGAGCCCTGCAAGGATTGCCAGCTAGAATGCATGTTACAGGACATTTCTACCTTAGTGGGGAGCAGTATTGTTTGTGTCTTGACTGGGCATGCAGTGTGCACTCTTCTCTAATGGAAACTACAAAAACTAACCAAATCTCTTGTTGTGTCAGCACTGTCTCAATGAACTGCTGAATGTTGTACAAATGAATGCTTTTGGCATTCCAATCTGCTGCAGGAGGGATTGGGAGTGGTGGGTGGGGCAGAGAGGTGCATGGTACAGACTGAGACTTTGCCATGCTGGTGGGCACCATTTTGAAATGGCAAAAGAGGGGAGGAGAGGCAGGTGCTCCTAGCTCATATCCACCATCAATAATAATAAATAATACAATGTAAAGGTAATTACATGCTGAATTTCCCTCCAGGGGGTCTGACTCTTTGGTCTCAGCCTGGGTTTTCGTCTGGGACAGGGTTGGGGCTGCCTTTCCAGCTGGCCATCATGAGGGTCCTGAGTCACAGAAAGATCCATGCTCTCCATGGTGGGGATGGAGCAGCTACTTTCCACCATCCTCCAGCTCATCCCACCCGATGGGTCAATCCAGTCAACTGTGGTGGTAGGGGACAGTGCAGGTAGTCAGTTCTGAATAGTGCCTGAGACAGGTCATACTGTAATTGTGTAGAATCTTGTTCAGTTCATCAAACATTGGACCAGTCACATGTCCCCCCCTCCCCCCGCCGATTGTCTCTCTTTATCCCTCGTTTCAATGTACTGTCTCTTTAGCATCCTGAACGTGACCTCGTGACCCCTTGTGGACATTTGCTTTGCAATGTCTATGAAAAGGTCCTTATTCTAGTGGCTGTCCTCAAGAGCTTCTGTCCAATGTGGCCATGCTGAAGCCCTGAATCTCATCAGCACTGCACAAGGCATATTGTAGGGCTTCTGGATTACAATCACAGCTGTACCTCCAGAATAATTATGCACTGGGTTTCAGGAGCAAATGGGCAAAATCTGGCTTTGCAGCAACTTTCAAAAGGTGAGAAGGGCCATCCTAAAAGGGAGGGCACCCAGTAAACAGATAGGTCAATAATAGCTGATCTGCAAAGCACTGTGGGATAGCCATTGGAAGCATGCAGAAAGTGGTGCACAGCAATTGTGTGCACATGAACAAAAGGCAATTCAAAGTAAACTCTAGTCCACTTTGCAAGAGGACTCCAGAATTCCTGATAAATATAAAGTTAGTGTACATGTTGTGTCATATGTATGCAAGTGTTTCAAACTGCATTAACTCAGTTTGATCTGGTTTAAAACTCCTGTTTAGACAAGCCTCCAGGAAAGGTAATCTGAATTAACTAAAGGTGTGAATTTAAAGTGGTTTGGTTAAACTGCATTAAACCCTTGTGTGGACACACTCACTCAGAAATAAAGTGGCCTTAATTTGGTTTAGTTTAATTCACTTTGAAAGATGAAGTTGTGAATAATTCATGTAATCGTGTTTGTGGGTGAAAGAGGCTTACATATAAATAACATAGACAGTATTTTGTCTATTATCTGACAACTGGCGGCAATTGTGCGTCTTATTTTTTTTATGAGAAAAAGAAAGCAGTCATATGCCTCTGAATGCCTTAATTCATATGGAGAAACTGCTGCGATTGGGATAATTCACAGTTCTCCAACTTCTCACAGAAGTGTTGTTCTGTTACAAAGCTAAAGGAATAGCTCTGCCTTTAAGGGGAGGCAAAGAATAGGGAGAGGCAAAGACTCATGTTTGGCCTACATTTCTTGACCTCATTGCAAACATTAACGCTTCTTTCCCACTTCTGAAATGTCCCTTTGGCTGAATGAAGAATTATGTTATTTCCCACAGCCTGCCACCTTTCCCTGATCTGACTTCAGCTGACTTGCTTCATGCAATTGTATCCAAAATCAGGCTGCAAGCCCTGCTGGACTTAACAGGATACACCTTGATGCTCTAATTTTCCAGTAAATGCTCAGAGCCTGCTTTTAACTCTGTTGATGCTAGTGGAAAAATCAGTAAGAGCCAGACTCTCTCAGATTATGTGATAACCCACTTTATACTGCTGTAGCACCTAGGATGTAACCACAGCAGAAACACATAATTTTAGATACCTAGATTTTTTGGGTCATAATAGGAAGCACAGATAGACACCTCTGGATAAGGTTGCTGACCACTTTCCATTATCAGACCTTCTTTTTATTTGTTCATAACTTTGTCAAACTTTAATTATTTGGGCTGAAATTTTCCATTCTGGGTGCCTGCCTCAGAGTTGCTTGGTTTGTTTGTATTTTTTTAGTAGAAAATATTAGGAAAAAAAAACAACAGTTCAGCCAATTCTAGAATTAGCTTAGGTAAAAATACATGGGTTTTGGTTTTTTCTTTTTGCACCAAAAAACTCCTTAGAAATACTTTTGAGAAATTCTTATGCCTCTGTATTTTGGAGCAGGGGCTTGAAATTTGGAAGGAAAATGTGTGTCATGCTGTTTTCTGAAGGTGAAAAGTGCTAAAAATGCTATGTATGGTCTCTGAATAAATCAGAGCATACGCATTTCTCATTGGGCACCAAAACTAGCATGTGCTTTTGACATTAAAGCCTTTGTACCTCGGTCTTTCATATGTAAAATGGGGATAATGATACTCTCTGAAGTCATAGGGGTATTGGAATGATAAATTCATTGTTTGCGAAGTACTCTGATAATATAATGATGATCACCATAGAAAAAGTCTATGAGAAAGATGATAATTCTGTCTTTAGAGCAAGTTTGCATAGTGAGCAGTAAATAAGGTCTTGGACCACAGACTGAACAACGTGAAAACAAAGTATTGAACAGTTCCTAATTCATTGACCATTGTCCATCTTGTGTACTGAATGAAGCAGGGGCCCTGTGTAGTTTGTGATCAGATAGCTAAAAACTATACTTTCACACACACACACACGGTCCATAAGCAATTTCAAGGCCTCCTCTGTGGCATTGTTGATAGCATCCAATTCACCTTTGAATCCATATTTGGGGCACTGCGTTATGATGTGTATGATGGTTTGGATGTTCTCACAGCAGTTGCACAAAGGGGAGTCTTTGATTTTCCAGTTGTGCATCAAGTAGCCGTATCTTACATGGCTTGTTCGGATATGGTTCAGTATCGGCCAGATTCTGTGTGGCAGGTCAAAAGCAGGAGGGAGTCTTGCTGGGTCAATAACAATGCACTTGTTCGGAACCTCTGATGAGATCCAGATCCTTTGCCATTCCCTGGCAGGATATAGAGACACAAGGTGGTTACAGGGCCGGTGCTTCCATTAGGCAACCCTAGGCAGTCGCCTAGGGTGCCAGGATTCGGGGGGCGGCATTTTGTGCACTCCCCACTGGAGCTTCCAGTTCCGTTCCCATTGTACCACCGAAGAAGGACCTTCTGCCTACGTGCCACGGAAAACAGCGGCAGGCAGTTGAGCAGCTCAATGATTGCCGCTGTCGCCCGTGGCATTTCGGCGGAGCGTTCTTCTTTGGCGGCGCAATGGGAGTGGAACCGGAAGCTCCCATGCACCCCATGGGGAGTGCACAAAATGCCGCTCCCTGAATTCTGCCTAGGGCACCAGAAACCCTGGCACTGCTCCTGGGTGGTTACATGTAATCTGTAGTGGTTGTTAGGGTATAGTGTCTATAACTTGCTGGACAGGAAGTCTGAGTGGTCTTGGTCCATTTAAGTTCTTGTACTGTGGCTATATCTTGACAGATAGCTGGAGCTTCGGTGTTTGCTGATTTGGAAAGCCACGGTAGAGGAGTTCATCTTCAAGTTCCTGTGATGATTCACATGGTATAATTCAGCTGCCTACCCACAAAACCATAATGCATATGCTCAAGAGGTACAAATAAAGGTTGTACAGGGAGCCCTAATACTAGCATTTCCTAACTTTTGAATGCTTGACTTTGCAACCTCAGTAATGTTCTTTTAATGTCGGGTTTTGTATACAATTTTATGGTTCTCCAAACTTGCTGCCAATGTGGCAACTGGGAGGCCGTGTGCTGCGGTGTATCTCAGAACTCCAGTAACCCAAACTGAGCAAGGAATGACAAGCTAATGTTTTACAAAAAAAAAGTATAACTTTACTTGGAATTTTTTTCAGTTGCAAATAAAAGGGTTTTATATTTGACAGTTATGCTCTAATTTAGCCTAACTAAATAGGGAGATGTTTATTGCTATTTCTGACAGCATCCTCTCAAAAGCTTGAGTCTCCAACTGCTGACCTTTTGGAAAAAACTCCCTGTCCATGTGTCAGCCGGGGGGATTTCATCTATTTCTCTAATGAAAATATAGTTGATGGGCCAGATCTGCAGCTGGTGTAAATCACCATAAATCCATTCACATCATTGTAGTTATGCTGACTGATTGAGGATCTGGCCCTATAGATGTTAAAAAAGGAATTAATAATGCTAGGAGGAGTCACCACTGGGTATGTTCTATGTAGGAAAGGGAAAATAAACAAAACATTGAAGTCAAAGGAGACGTTAAGAGAGCGTAGGGATTGTAGTTTAACTGGAGAATATTTTAAATAATTTAAACCTTTTTAAATTATTCAAAATCATGTGCTCTCCAAACCTATGTAACTGTATGATTTTGTTACTGTTATCCACATCCTCCCTCCTAATTTAACTTCTGTGGTTTTTTATTCATTTATTGCTTCTTGTCTCAGTTAGGCCTCTGATCCTGCAATGAATGTCCACATGGAGTAGATTAATTCTGTTCTGGGTGGTTTGATCCAAAGCCCACTGAAGTCAGTGGAAAAGCACTTACTGATTTCAATGAGCTTGGGATCAGGCCCTGGCTTCTAAAATGAATAAGGGAGTAAGAATGAATAAGAGTGTGTTTTTGCCTCCCTTTGCTGGGCTGGGGAAGTTGAGTAGTGACCCAATCACACCTGTAACATGCATCTGCTTCACCGCTGAATTGAACCCAACCCTTCGAGTTTGGGTTTATCAGATGCAACACTGCATTGTTCCAAAGCTGCATCACAAAATCATCATGTTACAATGACAGGCCATACTGTGTCAGATGATTGGGAATTTATTAAATAGTCACTTACTTTGATGCTGATAGATTAACAATCTGTTTTATTGAACAAATCTACACTCAGCAGCTATATGTACTGTGACAATGCTCCAAGCCTGTATTGGTGGGTCCCGTGCTTCCAGGTGGATTCAGTGGCCTCGGAAGCTCACTAAAGCCCTAGTGTGACCTCCCTTTCTCAGTATAGTGGCAAAGGTCACAGCTTATTGAGCTACTTTCATCACAGGCCAGTATGGGAGGTGGGAAGGTGGAATACCCAGTCTGTGTTGCTCCTTAGAGCTCAGTAGGCACAGTTCAACCTCCTGCCTGGACCAAAGTCTGCTTCCCCTCTCGAGGGGATCTCTGTAGAGCACTGGGGGACAGGGGTTCCAGCCCAGGGACCCTAATGGTTGCAGCTGTTGGCGGCTTCCCCTTCACCTTTGATGCTGCTTTGATTCCCTGGAGCACTTCCCCATGATCCCTTTTTCCCAGCTTCACCCATACCTCAGGCTTCAGCAACCCTTCCTCTCCTCCAGCTCCTTTTACCTGGGCTGCTTCGATGGCACTGGAAGGAGAGCTTTTAAGCAGTATGAGTAGGACCTTGATTAGTTCCAGCTTTCTCCATTAGCCTAACAGCCTTAACTGACCTTTTGCCAGTTAATTGGAATCAGGTGTTTACATTAGCCCAATGACCTTAACTGGTTTATTTGGTGTCAGGTGACTTGATTGGCCTGGAGTAGCCTTTGTTTGGCTACCCAGGGAACAGGGACTTGCTCATCCTGAGGCTGATATATTTGCCTTCGACTGCTCTCTTATATCCTTCTGGTCTGAGTCCGTCACAGTACACAATATGAGCAGAAACTCCCCAAAGACTCTAGATCTAGTGTAAAATATGGCATTGAGTGATTGGATGAAATATTTTTTTTCTGATAATTCCCAACCCTGGTCAGGCCCGGAAAAGCTTAATATCAAGGAATGTGGGAGGGAGTTTGGATTCAATTTAGAACTTGCTGGTGGTTCGAATAAAATGTCTTTCAGCTTTTCTGTTCTATCAGCAATAAAGTAGTGGCAGGTTTCTCAGCTGCTTTGGATAACTATTTGCTTGATAAAATTTGTGTATATTTATCTGCCAAATCCCTTCAATTTAAATCAGCAATTATGAGCTACATGTTCGTTTAGGAACATAGCTTTTCTCATTCTACAGCTGCATCTCAAACTAACTACAAAGAGATATTTCGGGCAATACACCAAAGGTACGTAGGACAGTATGGCCTTTCCTGCTTCTGGGATTTCTGTCAGAATAGCAACCTCAGAAATGCCAGTTTATTTTTAGATGGTATCACGCTGGAGATGTAGGTTGGTTCTTTCACAAATAGCATGGTGGTGGAAAATAGCAACCGTTAGCCCTACTTACAGGACTGTCCTAGGTAACTCTAAATCTGCTTCATTAGTGTGTCTGCGATCACTGGCAGAAGTTAATGATCATGTACGTTAGCTGATACGAGCTCCCCGTCTGAAGAATCCATCCTGCAGTGGAATTTTGTTTTCTAGAAGCAGCATTCATTTACTTACTGGAATGCACGTGGGTGGGTGGAAGCTGGTGTAGCTTGGCTTGAGGTGAACACTTGGGGTCTGGGTCCAAACTTCTGTTAGGTTTGTAAAAAGATATCCAGATCCAAATTTTGGTTCAGTCCATTATGGAGATGGGAGTTGAGAGTGAAATTTGGTTCTGGATCATTTATTGGACTTTCCCCAAGTTTGGGCTGTTTGGAACCAGAATTCTGGTATGGGCCCATTTTTGATTACTCTGCTCTTCTAGTGGAAACATTTCCAAAGAACAGTATTCAATTGGTCTGTGCCACTTGTACCCTTAGCTAACTCTTAGCTAAACACCCCCCACCCCCTCACAACGTACCTGGATTGCTCAGAAAATACGTTCCATCTTCTGTGATTTAAAGTCTGATTTGAATCTTGACGTGTTTTTCTTTTGTGAAAACAAACACCAAGAATCATTTGTTCTTGAAATTGTTAGGTAACTGTTCTTGAATCTCTTCCAGCTCTGAAGGGCCATTCTCAGGAATGTGTTCAATGTTTACTTGAATACAGGAATCTTAAAAATATGCTCTTTCAAAATGCTCTCATATTCTCATTCTTCCACAACACTTCCAAAGGAGTAAGTCACTGACATACACTGGCAGCCTTGTTACATACGCCCAAGTTGGGCAGGTGAGCCAAGTGATCCCTTAGAGAGAGAAGAGAGCAGAAAAATATCTTTGATTTTGTTTTTCATTCTGAGAAGACAAGGCACAGAAAAGTCTCAATGTCAATTTCTGCCCGTTGGTACAAAATGTCAATCTTAGCTTAAAAAAAAGAAAAGAAAAGAAAGCTGAGAAGATACTCTGCATTATGGGAGAACTATATGGCTGCAGCTCTCATTGTCTTTAGTAGGAGTTCTGCCTGTGCATCTTAGGGCAGAGATTAGCCCCATTTGTATAACATTTTAAAAGGAAACATTTCCCAGGGTATAGTGAAATGCAGTCAAATTACAGAAAACACCATGGTAAAGGAAAGACTATTTTACAGCCATTGTTTTCCTTTTTGTGTTTTTTTCCCAACTATAGAAGTAAATGCGAGTGAAAGGATTATTAGCACCTAGTGCCTCCAACCTAGACCAGAGCCTAATTGCATTGAACATGGTACACACTCATGAGAGACAGACAATCCCTACCCCAAATACCCGACAGTTTAAATAAATAAAACAGATAAAGAATAGAAAGGAAGTATTATCTCCAATTTTACAGAAAGCACAGAGATTAAGGCCGGGCTAGATCCACAAAGAGGTTAAGACACCTAAGTACAAAATTCAGATCCTCCAACCCCTCAATCAACTTCTACCTAACCTTGTAGGTCCCTACATTTCCAGCAATACAAGCCCCTAAATATCTACTAGTGAGCATGCACACAGCTGCCTAAATCCTGATGTAGGACACTCTGCTTTTGCCTAGGCCCTGATGGGATCCTCAAAGTAGGCATTCCGCTGCCCGTCTTGCCTGCGGGGCCCTAGCTAATAGATGTGCTCAGAGCTGATCTATCAGATCAGGCCTTACACAAAGCAGTGGTGGTAGTGGTACCCTTATAATCTTTAGCCCTAGGGCTAGAGCACTTTCCCAAAGATATGGGTTCAAATCCCCACAGTACCTGATCTGGAGGCAGATTTGAACCCACATCTCCCACCTTTTGGGAGAGTTCCCTAAACACTGGACTACAGGTTATTCTGAGGTGAGCCTCTGTTGGCAGCCAGTATCAAAAGGAGTGCCCCAAAGGTTGGTCCTGGGGCTGGTTTTGTTCAATATCTTCTTTAATGATCTGGAGGATGGTGTGGACTGCACCCTCAACAAGTTTGCAGATGACACTAAATTGGGAGGAGTGGTAGATACGCTGGAGAGTAGGTATAGGATACAGTGGGAACTAGACAAATTAGAGGATTGGGCCAAAAGAAATCTGATGAGATTCAACAAGGACAAGTGCAGAGTCGTGCATTAGGATGGAAGAATCCCATTCACTGTTACAGACTAGGGACTGAATGGCTAGGAAGCAGTTCTGCAGAAAAGGACGAGGTACAGTGGAAAAAAGCGATATGAGCAACAGTATTGCCCTTGTTGCCAAGAAGGCTAACGCATTTTGGTCGTAAGTAGGGTATTGCAGAGTCAAAGACTGAATATACCCTCTAGTTCTACATGGGGGCTCCATCTGAGTTGTGTCCAGTTTTAGGGTCCCACATAAAAGGAGTGTGGAAAAATTGGAAGAGTCCAGGCGGAAGGCAGACAAAAATGACTGGGGGCTGAACATAATTGAGGGGGTTTGATAGCTGCTTTCAACTACCTGAAGGGGGTTCCAAAGAGGATGGATCTCTAGACGTTCGCGAGCAGTACCAGATGACAAACAAGAGTAACGGTTCAGTTCAGTGGGAGAGTTACGGTGATATTAGGAAAACTTTTTACATAGGAAGGTGGTGAAGCACTGAAATGGGTGCTAGGAGGTAGTGGAATTCCTCTCCTTAGAGGTTTTTAAGGTCAGGCTCGACAAGCCTGTCTGAGATGATTTAGTTGGAATTGTCCTGCTTGAGCAGGGGGTGGACATAGATGCCTCTCGAGGTCCTTCCAACTCTGATAAAAAGCAGCTAGTCAATCCGCCCTCATTTCTCGTCTGCGCAGATTAAAAATCCCAGTCCTCAGCTCTCATCAGTCAATGTGTTCCAGCCCCTAATCATTCTGGTGCCTCCACTGGACTTTTCCAATTTTCACATCTTCTTGTAATGGGCCAAAACTGGACACAGTACCTGCCGAACCGGGCCCTGCAAGGGCATGGAAGCCATGGGTCAATACGCCGTTTGAGAACCTGGATGATCAGCAGTCCTATCGACATATAGTCCATTCATCCATACTTCTTTCATTGCCAGCAAGACCTGTGGGATGATGTATTAAAAGCTTTGCTAAAGTCAAGGAACAACTACACCACTGGCTTTCACTCACCAAAGACCCAGTATCTCCTTCATCAGAAGAGTAGGTATTCAAGATTTGCCTCTGTGAATCCATCTGACTTTCCGATCACTTTCCTCTCCTCTAAAGGTGCTTCAGATATGGAATCATTGAGGACATGCTCCATGATTTTTCCAGGATCAGTGAGGCTGACTGCTGATGTTGCCTGAAGTTGTCCCTTCCTTTTTTAAAGATGGGCCACATTAGCCTTTTTCAGTCATCGAGCTCACCGGCTCGCCATGAGTTTTCAAAGATAATGGTCATGCTCTGAGCATACATCTGCCAATCCTTTAGCAACCTTGCTGCAGTGCATCTAGCCCATGGATCTTGGTCTGCTGTCAGATTTTCTCATGTCCCAACCACTCTTTCCCCACAGAGGCTGGTTACCTCTCCCATGCTGTCTGCATGTGCCAGCAGTCTGGGAGCTGAACGACTTGTTGTGAAAGACAGAATGGCAAAAAAAGCATGTGAGTACATTAGCTTTCTCCACATCTCTATACCTAGGTTTGCTCTCTCATTCAGTAGGGCCCAACACTTTTCTTGACTTTCTTCCTTGTTGCTAACATACCGAAGAAACCCTCTGGTACTTCTTAACATCTCTGCTAGGTGCAACTCCAGTGTGATTTGGCCTCCTGATTTCAGTCCTGCATGCCTGAGCATATATTTTATACTCTCCCTGGTCATTTGTCCAAGCTTCCACTTCTTGTCTGCTTTTTGCATTTAAGATCAGCAAGGATTTCATTGTTTCGTTGTTAAGTCATCTGCCATTGTACTATTCTTTCTACACATCAGATGGCTTTTTCCTGCAACATATAAAGATTTTTAAATGACGCACTCCCTGAACGCCTTCCTCATGTTATCTCCCAGAATCTGCCATCAGTTTCGAGGGGAGTAAAGTCTGCTTTCTGAGTCTCGGTCTGTATTCTGTGGCTTCCTTCTTCCTTGTTTAAGGATACGTGATTTGACCTCTCATGGTCACTGCCTCCCAGGTTCCATCACTTTTGGCTTCCTACTAATTCTTCCCAGTTTGTGGACACAGGTCTAGAGACCGCGCCCTAGTTGGTTCGTCCAGCACTTGGACCAGGAAATTGTCCCCTACACTTTCCAAAAACTTCCTGGATTGTCTGTGCACCGCTGTATTGCTCTCCCAGCAGATATCAGGGTGATTGAAGTCTCCCATGAGAACCAGGGCCTGTGATCTAGTAACTTCTGGTAATTGCTGGAAGGAAGCCTCGTCCACCTCATCCCCCTGGTCTGGTGGTCTATAGCAGACTCCCACCACGACATCACCCTTCTTGCTCACACTTCTAAACTTAATCCAGAGACTCCCAGGTTTTTCTGCAGTTTCATACTGGAGCTCTGAGCGGTCATACTGCTCTTTTACATACAATGCAACTCCCCGACCTTTTCTGCCCTGGCTGTCCTTCCTGAACTGTTTATATCCATCTATGACAGTACTCCAGTCATGTGAGTTATCCCACCAAGTCTCTGTTATTCCAATCACATCATAGTTCCTTGACTGTGCCAGGACTTCCAGTTCTCCCTGCATTTGTGTATAGGCACTTAAGATAACTCGCTGATTGTCCCACTTTCTCAGTCTGAGACAGGAGTCCTCCCCTCTTGCACTCTCCTGCTCTTGCTTCCTCCTGGTATCCCATTTCCCCCACTTACCTCAGGCTTTGGTCTCCTTCTGCCGATGAACCTAGTTTAAAGCCCTCCACACTATGTTAGCCAGTCTGCTTGCGAAGATGCTGTTTCTTCTCTTCAGTAGGTGCAGCCCATCTCTGCCTAACGAAGAGAGGGAAGAGCATCTTCACAAGCAGGCTGGCTAACCTAGTGTGGAGGGCTTTAAACTAGGTTCATCGGGAGAAGGAGATCAAAGCCTTCCCCTGGTAAACCTAGTTTAAAGATTGTTTTGTAGCTTTTTTTACTCAGTTATTGTCACCACATCAGGAATGCCAGGTGTTAAGTGCTTTTATAGTTCTGAGTATTAATTATGCAACAATTAATGTCTGTGTTGGACTCAGTATTGCAAAAATGTAATATAACAGTCAGCACACCACAAAAAAGTATCATCTTTGTTATTGCATCACAGAATGCAGTAATCAGCAGAGATTATAATATTTCAGCTACAAATGCTTATTACCAGATATATTCTTTTATTCAGTATCATGTACTCGATGAAAGCATTGGTAGCCACAATGTTTCCTGTTTTCTACTGTGAGGCCCTAATAAATAGAATCCTGCGTCGATACAAAATTTGTATCCACATCCGATCCACAAACATGGTCCATGGATGCAGGTATCCACGGATATAAAGTGGATATTCACAGATTTGCAGGGGTCTATTAATAAAGAGAAGACTTAGAGTTCTGTAAGTATTGTGTTGGTTACTAGTTTGTATCTGTGGTATGTATTATGAGGATTCTATAGATATTGGCACTTTTTGGTTATTTTTACATGCCAAGGGCAATGTAAGTTACCATATGAAGAGTTTTGAATTTGAATGTGGAGGAACTCTTTTTTTAAAATTTATTTAGCACTGTTCCTCTTTATCATTGATATTCTTGAACCACCAAGTAATAACAAAACTTTGCAGTTATACAGCTTTCATCTAAAGGCTTTTAAGTGTTTTACAAAGATGCCTGTGTATTATTAGCCCAGTTCTAAAGAATAGGCACAGTGAGATTCATTGACTTGCTCACGGTCACTTAACAATTGAGGGGAAGCAAGTCACTGGCAAAGTTGGGAAATAGACCATAGGTCTCCAAGGGCCCTATTCTAACCAATAAGCATGTTGCCATTCCAGCAAATCTTCCTCCGTACAATCACCGCTGCCATTTCAGGAGAGAAACATAATAAAAAGGGATGCCGGCCTCATCTAGCCATTTGTTAGCTTCTCACACATATCTCTGTGCTTTCTTCCATGTTACTCATTACCCTGCACTTATTCATAAGGACACTTCTTGCTTCTTAAGACTCACTTCTGCTGTAATACTTATGAGTAATTGGCCAGCTAATGATGATTGGCTAGCAATTACTCTATTAAAAAAAATTCCCCTCTCACCCCTATGGGTGGTATGCGTCTTCCTCAACCTCGGGTCCTCTACCAGAGGCCTGGGAGTTTGAGGGTTCTGCGCAGTATCTTAGCTGTAGCACTGCAACTTCTTCTGGACAGACAGCCTTGATGTGTTCCTGGATCTGGCTGAAGGCAACTGCACCCAGCTTAGAGTCACAGCCCCGATGCTCCTACACACTGGGACACCACTTTGGCCTTCACTTTTCCACATCTCTCTCTAAGTTCCTCTTCAGGCCTGGTTACTGCTCCAGCTTCTCATATTCCTTCTTTCTGATGTTGCTGTCATTGGCACTGGCTTATACTATCACATCACCGCTGTCTATCTGGTCCTTGGCTATTTACCAATGATTCGGTTGATTGGCCACTTACCTGCCTGTCCGTCTGGATTGGAAGTCCCACAGAATCTGTAGCCTGCTATTCTCCACAACTACGTGTGGAATCTCCCATATGGTCTTGGAGGGTTAAGCCATAACGCTGTGCAGATGTTCCTGTACACATTCAATGCAGCATGTTGTGCCGTTCAGTGTATGCTGTTCCATGCCTGAATCTTACATTCCTGTACGCCACTCATGTGTTGGACCTGCTCTCTGAGGTCTCTCTGCACAATCTGCACGCTTGGGTACTTCCTATGTGGAGACCCGCTTTTCCCCTTTGTACTTCAATGGATCTGTGCTCAGCTGCCTGTTCCTGGTGCTTATGAGTGCATCCCAGTGACCTGTCGTTTAGTCAGCTCTTTCCGCAGCCACTGGTAGGATTCCCAATGGCACCACCTCAGCTATCTTGTCGATGGTATCATTAGCCATGCAGGGTCTTGTTGCCTTGCCAGGCACGTCCTTCGCTTGGTCTGTCCTCCATGTCAGCTGCGTGCACCCTCAGGCATCCTCAGCACTCATCTTTGGGGGCCATCTATCCGGTACTCACAAGTATCCTCTGAGATGTTCGGTTTCGGTCCAGGACAGTGGCTTTTGACGCTTTCGACGCAAGCCCCGCCGCCTTTCTTCCGCTGGTATATAGTACATCTCTGTTGTTGGAACTTGGGGTGGAAGACCTCCGTGCATTGTGAGGACTTACGGGTCTCACAGTTGGCAGCTTCCATGTCTCTCCTTTTGGCCTAGCTCACTATACGGCAAGGGGTATCTGATGGACTCAGCAGGGCGTTATCTGTTAATGGCATGGTCTTGTGTTCTTCCCACTTGAGCTGGCTCTTCAGGGACCTGTCTCATCCTTTGGTGAGACTGGATGTTGCTGTCTTTCCTTGCCTCGCATCGTGGTTCCTATGTGACTGTGTGGACACCAAGGTACTTGTAGCTGGTCTCGTATGTCTGCTATGTGGCCCGCTGGTAATTTCCACCCCGTCATCTTGACTCCTTGGCTGCTCTCCACTACCATCCGGCCACACTGTCTTCCAGTCCGAATGACATCAACCGATACCTCACTGTAGATCCCGCGTCAGGTGGATTAGCGAGTCGATGTCTGTCCATTCTTAAGCCTAGCAGCTTGAGTATCCAGTGTGCGGAGAGTGGCTGATGGAGTTCACTCCTGAACTGTTACCTGTCAGCGCTAGTCCGGTGATTATCTGGCTGAGGGGGTTAAGCCTATGCAGAACAGCAGCAGGGACAGTGGCTCATCCTTGGTAAATGCCAGCACTTGAATGGCCACTTGTGCAAGCTGCCTTGATTGACTTCTAGCTGTGTGTCTTTCCATATCCCATTGAAGTTTCGGAAACCGAAGTCCTTCGTGTTCTGTGACCTTGTATAGCGCAGACATTCACAGATCCACGGTTGCGGCAATTGAGTTCGGAGCTTCTCCTAGTATCACATCCAGGCTGTCTCAGATTGGTCTGTCTAGATCTGGAGTTCGAGCTGCTCTATCTATGAGCAACTGGTGTTTGTTCAATGACCATTACTGAGATGTGCTAGTGTACTGGCCATATGGTCCTGTAGCGGTGCGCTAGATGCCTGATAGGACTTTCCATGTGTTGGGCGAGCAAGGTTATTGATGTCGGTAGTTGAACAGTTCGGTTCCTTTGCAGGGGTCTTCATGATCAGCACTTCCGTCCTTTAGTTGGTTAGCCGTCTGGGGGGAGCCTGCTGCTTAGCAACTGTTTCATTTGTGCTGCTAGGCGTTCATGCACTCTGTTAGTTCTTGTAGCCAGTCAGTGTTGGATCATGTCTGGTCAGGCTTTCAGAAGCGGCGGGCCGTGCAGCGGGTGACTCTCATGGCTTGACCCGCTGCTGGATGTTCTTCTACTGTGATGGTGACTGGTTTTCCTGTCGGGAAGATTTGCTAGTGCTCTGTTCTCAAGTCCTGGCAGCCACTTTGCACTGGTGTTATGAGTCTTCACTTTCTCCATATCGTTCTTCCAGTACTGTTCAGTAGTTTCTGCTGCTGATGGCTCTGCTGTCTAGGGGGTGTGTGCACTGCAGTTGGGAGACACCTTGGATGGTTCTATTGGAGAACAGGGAGCAGTTGTACTTGGCCTCTCTTCTCTAATGTAGCTCCTTAGCCTGGTAGCCTGTTGTTAGCAGTCTCTAGGGCGTCAAGTGGAGTCAGCCTTGTGTTTTTCAGTATTGAGTCCTTATCCTTCAATCTTACTACGCACCCCCCTCTGGAGTCCAACCAGGCTGACGAACTCTCTCCAAGTTGCCTTGATCTATTCTCCAACCTCATTTCCCAGGGTGGTACATACTGTTGTTCTCTTGATCATGTAGCCAAGCATCTCACAGGATTACAGAGGCTGTAGCGTATACCAGTTCATTGGTTTGCGTATGAGTGTAAGTAGGGATGTCATGAGGCTATATTGGATCTTCTAACATACACCATCGGGGGCGGGATGACTTCTCCACTGAGCCTTTTGTAATTCATCTCGAGTGATTGTCTGTAGCTAGTTCTCCATGATCTTATGCTCATGATCAGATGCTATGCTTTGCAATGGAGGGGTGGCAGTGAGTTTCAGCTTCAGGTGGGGCTGCACATCAATTGTTTTCCAGGTCTTCTTGAGTCTGGATGTAATGTGGAGTTGGTCTATCTCACAAGCTGTGAGAGCACCTTCTCTTTACTATGTTGAAAGCATTGGTAACTAGCTGTTTCTCAGTAAGAAGTTTCGACATAGTCTTTTGTCATTCCATATCCCCTTCGTTTCATATATCCCCTCTCATTAGGTCTACTGTTGTAGTAGCATTCCATCAATTCCAGGTTCTCTTGTCTCATCCATGAATGGTTTGTTCCAGTAGCCCACTTATCGTCAGATTGTCCTGGTTCCTCAACATCTGGCACGGACCTTGTTAATCTGGGCGACGTCCGAGCTGGCATGACTCTCCTAGTTCATGTCACTCTCATATTTGAGGTAGGCAGGTGAAGCATTAGGGGGTCTTTTGCCCAAGGACCCCTACTGGAAAGTTGAGTACCCACCGGGATTTGAACCCCAGTCTCTCGTATCAAAGGGTGGCGCTCTTAACCACTACGCTATCCAGTCGCTATATAAATAAATTTATATAAATAAAATTGTACATCTAATCATGCACAGTTGAAGTCAATGGACAATTTTTCCCCTTGCTCCCTGCTCAATAGGAGCGGGAGTGGTGCCTTTGTGTGTGTGTATATATATATATACTTTTGATCTCCCCCACCCTTTGTATGTTGCCAAGCCTCTTTAGATTTTAAGGTCCTAGGAGTGAAGACCATGCCATGTTAGATTGGAAAAGCCCTTAGAACAATGATCCTAGTTAGAACCTTTAGAAGCTACTGTGGTATATGTGTTTAATAGTGGAGGGAAGAATGAGAAAAGATACAAAAAGTAATACTACAGTCAGTTGGATGAAGAAAAGGGGAAAGACTGAGAGGAAAACTGGAAACGAGATGAGAAATAAAATGAATGAACAGAGGAGTAATGAGCCAGATGAAAAAATGACATACTATAACTTCCGTACAGAGATGAACAGGCAATTTGGGAAATACGGGGCCAGAACCTCAGCTGGCGTAAATTACATAAGAACATAAGATTGGCCATACTAGACCAGACCCATGGTCCATATAGCCCTGTATTCTCTCTTGACAGTACCCAGTGCCAGATACTTCAAGGGAATGAAAGAATAGGGCAATTAAGTGGTCCATCCCCTGTTGTCCAATCCCAGCATTTGGCATAGTTGTCATAGCTCTGTCAAAGTCAATGGAGCTAGAACAACTGAGCATCTACCCACTTCTTTCAGCTCCGGGATGGCAAAGGAGCCCTTATTTCTATAAGGAGCCCTTATTTCCACCTCCTTTTCTTTTTGTCTTTGTAAGGAGCTCTATTTTCCTGCAGTAGTGTGTGTGTGTGTGTGTGTGTGTGTCTTTTCCAGAATGGTGGGAAAAGAATCAGAGGAGCAAAGAGACAATGAGAAGATGGCAATGATCAGGAGAAAGAGCAGAAGAGATAAATTAGGGTGGGAGGGATAAACCAATGTCAAAGCTAGGAAGGTTGAGGGTAAATGTAAATATAGGGGAAAACTATCAGAAAGAAGTGGGGGGGGAACAAAGTTAAGGGTTGGAGGAGGAGTGATAGGGGAGAAATTTCCAGCAGTTTTCGATGACGGCAACAACCATAAATTAAACCAAAATTAAAGCAATTTTCCTTTCTGTCTATTCACTTCTCTAGAGTGGCCAATCTTGAAGCACATCATTGAGCTCAGCCAAGAACTGAGATGACACATGTAAAAGACTGACTGGAGTCACACTGTATGTGTTATTTTGTGAACAAATTCTTTAATGGAATTTGACAAAAATTAGGAATCAAAGGTATCTGCTGACTGCCAAAAATCTGCTTAGTGTCTATTTATGAAAGACAAATGGTCTTAAAACATCAACATTGGTTACAGTGAAAATGCTGTAGCTGAGGTAGAGGAGGGAGAAAGCAAGCAAAGTTTAGTATTTTTTTTTCCAGAATATTGATTGTTTGAGGTGCGAGGGCCTGTTTATTGAGAGTGTTTTTATTGTTAGTGCACTGTGCGATCACAAGTACATTAATGCACAGTACACTGCCAAATCCTGTGGCCTTTTGTACAATTATTTCCAAGTCACTTATGTCAGATTTGTTTAAGGTGCCATGTAGTAGTCATACAAACACGACTGGGGTTAGATCTACTCTGGTCTTGGTAGCAACCATCAGCAGTACTGTCATTGCATGAAGAGAATTTAAAAAAATAACCATATTGCAGCTTAATTTTCCTGTGAACTTTCTCTGTAGTGAATCTCCAACTACAACATCAGAAAAAATGCAGCAGTCATGTACATCAATTATATAGATTTATAGAAATGAGCATATTGGGCAAAGAGGGGTAAGATTTGGTATTTCGTATTCTGTCAGCAGCAGTCTGATACTAGCAAAGATCATTATTATTGGTGTATATATGTGATGATGTATAAAGAGATAACAGACACACGGTCCATTGACAGTTTAAATAGGTCACCTCCACAGTAGTCTCAGGATTTCAGAGCTGCAACTCTTCTGTAGTCAGATGTGGAAATGTTTTTGGTTCTCGCACCACCAATCCATAAGAACGATCTGGTGTTCCATCAGGGGAATAATTCACATCCCTTGTTCTACTTAAGGCTGAGTCAGCTGTTCTTTAGTGAGAGAAAAATGTTTTGTTTTGTTTTTAAAAACTGGATACTTGGAATAATCTATTATTATTTAGGCAGCGGTGTACATGCCATCAAATGCTTTGAAAGGACATTGTTTTTCTCATCACTTGCTGCTCAGAATATGCTTGTCAAATCACAGTTAACTTTGAATCCATGGTGTGCTGTGGTTTTGATCTTAAAGGAAAATACAAGTTCTATGGCACTATAGAGTCATAGATATGTAGTGGTTATAAACAGGTTTTTGTTTACTTTTTTGGCCTTGTGACAGAAAAGCAAATATTTTATATCACGGGAGGGGGGATGGAGGGGTACTGTTTGTTTATAATTTCACCTGCTCTTACATAATAGGAAATACAGTTTGAGCCATGCTTTCCTGGAATTGTTGTCTGACTGGCACAGTTGTTCAGCTGAATCTGATATCCGTGTGTTATCTTTCAAGGGATGTTTTCCTTCTCTCTCTCTCTTTTTTTTTTATTTCTTTGGCATGTTCCTTTCTGCATGAGAAGCCCTGTCTGTGTTTTCTGAGACACCAGTGTGGCCCAAACAATGACACTCGCTGTCTTTAAATGTATATTTCTTGAGGAAGCTGACCCAGTGGAAAAATGCATGTTTGATTATGTACATCAAAACTCCAACAGGAAGTTAGTGGAGTTTTGATGTATATAAGGACCTATGAAATGGCAGTGACAATAGTGGGAGAGAGAAATTGGTCCCAGGGGAATAATTAGTGTATGTGTGGGGGGAGGGGGATCTGTGCAACTGTTTCTTTAAGGCACCTTAGAGATTAGCAGTAGGGGAAGAGCTGTCGCCTTCTGACCTCTCACAGCCTAGGAGAGAAAGGACTGAGCTGGTGAGTCCTGGTTTCCAAATCAGGGAAGAAGGCTGGAAGCAGAGTTGGGTGAGGGTAATTTAAAGGGGCCAGCTGGGAGAAGCGAGCCTGAAGCTGAGCAGAACCCCATGAAGGAGGGCTGTGGGGATGACTTGACCAGATGATAAAGACCCAATAGATTAGGCACTGCCCCATCCTCCCTGGATGGAAATGTTGTTCTAAGTATTTTGGACTGTGGAAAGTTACTGGGAGACCTAGGAGGGTACTGAGGACAGGGTGCCTGGAGGGACATCCCAAACTACCCGGGGGAGAACTGGGGACGATGTCCTGCCACATGATCACAGCTGAAGGAATTAATTTTATGCTTCTGAAATAAAAATGTGTCACTTCAAGACATTCATGGTAGAGTTGGTGGGAAAACAAAATTTCCACTTTTGAGGAAAATCTGACATTTTGAAGTATGTTTTAATTCCAAATCGGAACAAAAACAATATTTTTTTCAATATTCCTCATGGAACCAACTTTTTGTAAAATTTAAATTTGGAGACGTTTCGATAATGTCAAATCAAATCATTTCGTTTAGATAATGCTGAAATATATTATAATTTAAACCATTGCATCATTATAATAATATAATATAAATATAACATACATATTTTAATAAAGGAACAGTATAAAGTCAAAATGAAACATTTCTATCACATTCAAATGAAACATTTTGACATTATCAAAAGAAAGTCAAAATGGGTTGTGAAACCACAGATTGGACAAGACTGTTTGCCAGAGGGAGGAAAGGGACTGTCCAGCCATGTCCTTCCAGCCAAACAAGACCTGCTAGTTGATGATGGACGGAAGCACGAGATGAAAATACCAATTGAATGTATTTATTTCAAATTATTGTAAGTGGGGGTGGATTTCACATCCTGGCATGAACTCTCCGAGAGCCCTGGGTGGAATTTTGGCCAAATCAGCCAGAATATGCAGGTTGGCTCCTGTTTCTGTGTTGTCTCATCAGGGTGGCTCCAGGCCCCAGCACGCCAAGCGTGTGCTTGGGGCGTTAATCCGCGGGGGGCACTCTGCCGGCGCTGTGGGGGCAGCAGGCAGGCTGCCTGTGGAGGGTCTACTAGTCCCGCGGCTTCGGTAGACCTCCCGCAGACGTGGCCAGCGGACCCTCCTTAGGCAAACTGCCGGAGGCAGCCTGCCTGCTATGCTTGGGGCGGCAAAATCCCTAGAGCTGCCCCTGTGTCTTATGTACCCTGTTTCCCACATCAGGGGCTGTAACATAAACCCACAATACAACCCAGAGTCAGTAGTTAGGCCTCTCATTATTGGAGTCTCGCTGGGGATCTCACAACACTAACAATGCACAGAAAAAATAACACAGAAGGCAGTGAATGGCCAACTCTAGAAAATAAATACTAGAAAAATGAACAGCAGTTATTTCCCATAATCCCTATGAAGGTCCATAACTTATTGCAGCTTGGTAATTAAGGAGAAAGCAGGAAGATTCTCACCACTCACCATACTAAGATTTTTGCTTTCCTGGATCTTAAAATAGTATAACAACAAACATACTGGAGTTGGAGGTAGTTCTTTTTCAGATGAGCTTGTCTAAGATCCTAGTAAAGAATTCAAACAGTACTATATTAATGTGCACTAAGGAACTTTTAGTGCCTACTACCAGGGTCCACATGGACCATAGGGCACAGAAAGTTTACACTCTTCTGGAGAGGACTGACACATGAAGTAGACAAGACTTAAAAGTGTAATCATATCCTCACTGAAGTCAATGGGAACCTAGTCACTGACTTTTAGGAGTGAAATCCTGGTTCCCTTAAATGGGCCACTGCAGTAGTTAGATGCTATAAGTTATATTGTTTAGCAGGATTAAAAATGGATTGTATGAAAAGTGAGAGAAGTTTTTGCAGAAAGATGGCTGCTCTTGTCTCACCTGTATATATCATATTTGTTATGTAATCAGAACAGGCTTAATTAGCCAAGACACTACAGAGAAGTCTCAACAAAATAGTGCTGCATTAGAAAATGAAGAAAAATACTGTGCAAAGTTGGCAGTGAAAGTAACTGAGAAGCATGAAGCATTTCGCACATGAAAAGGTGTATAATGGCAATACCTGCTTTTGCCAGCCATTGGAAAATTTCTCTGGAAACATAAGACTGAGATGAAATTTAGGGATGCAGGAATAATAACAGTGGTATTGTATAGAGCCGAGACTTGAACAAGATATAAATTAAAAGCCTAGATTGTATTGACTGTGAGAACCTTGGCATATCTTGTGATGCTGGGGCAAGAGCTATGGTGAAGGACAGCATGGAAGAGTCTGAGTGCTAGTGAGAGGAAATTACCTTTCAGCCCAGGGCCAGCTGGAGCAGAAAGAGACTAGATGGGAGCCCCCTGGGTGCGAGTCGGGGGGAGGGAGAGGAGATGGAGTGGGCTGGTTGCCTACAGTACAGAAGATGTCTCCAAAGAATTTAGGAGGAGAAATTGGCCTACTAGTAAAATACCACAAAGAGCCAGGAGCAGGAGAGCTCCATCTGCCTATTGCCTTAAGGTTAAGATATAACCACTGGGACCACTAAGGTGAAAAGGGATGTTTAGGCATGTTCTAGGGTCTCTGATAAGGAAGGGTTATCTCAGCTCAAATCATCCCCTGCTGGACCCTCCAAGGACCTGTGGTGCTAGAGAAGGCCAGGGGAAGGATGAGGGTTTAAATCTAAACCAGTGAAACTCCATTTTGATTGAGTTTCACTTTGTGCTGGATCTATGGCTAGATTGCTGTGCTCTCATCTGCATTATTGACATCATACCTATTGTACATTCAAAGTAAATTATTAAATGAAATGCGCTCAGACAAGCTCACCAACTCAAACTCATACTGTGGTGAAGAAAACATGTACATATGGGTTTATCAATTAGATTCACATATAGTACAATACAGTACCAGGG
Organism: Chelonoidis abingdonii; assembly: GCF_003597395.2. NCBI lineage: Eukaryota > Metazoa > Chordata > Testudines > Testudinidae > Chelonoidis > Chelonoidis abingdonii. Next base: position 57,217,240 of record NC_133770.1, read on the forward strand.
CTTTCTTCACATGGCTTTTCTACATTCATGTGAATGTGGCTGGGGTGCTAACCATAACAATTCTAGGTATATATTCCAAACGGTAGAAATGATCTCCTTTGTTGTACTGAACTAGCGACTCCTCTGTTTTCAAATGACTTTCACATGCTTTGGAAAGTATGGATTTCTTTTCCATAACTGCAATATACCCTGCAGGTGACGCCTTGTTGTTGTAAAGCCAAAGTGATCAGAAACCAGTCGGCTCACTGGAACCTTATTAGTGCTGTGTGACCCAGAGTGATGGAGAAAGCACTGGAATAACTCCCATCACATTGTTCAAAAATGATTTCATTTTTAGAATGTCAGCTGTGATGGGGTCATTTGCTGAGCTTGTCAATGCCATATTTATGTATCCTGCTTGCATCTCCATGATCCTAAAATCAAGTGAGGCATGGACTTTTAAAATTAAATTCCCCTTCTTTTCAAAGCTTTCCTCTCCTTTAAGCAATTCCTGGCATCTGACAGATTTAAAGCAGAAGAATATGTTTAAGTTGATGTTTCTGATAGTTAATGTACTGAGACTGGCAAAGCAGATCAGGAAGCATTTTATCAAGGAAAATGACTGCACGTGACATAACCAGCCATACTGACAGCCTGGATTGAACAGCAGGGGTTTTCATTAAATAGATTCCAAAGGAAGCTTTTGTGAACTGTTCTAAAAGCATTAGGATTGAGAATGAATAAATAATAATTCTTCTAAAATAGTTTAGTCAGGACGTTTTTAATCTTGAATCATTTTTTAAAAAAAAATCAAGTTCCTTTATCTGTACCTGTAAACTTGCTTCAGGTCTCACTGAAAACTCGGCTAACACTAAACTTGCCGGGCTGAAACATCTCATGATGGGGCTAATGATGGAATAGTATTAGTTCTAGGAAGTGTGAGGCAAATTAGAAAAGATCTTTAGCTACTGTATGGAGGCTGTCTAGCCTGTTGAATAGAGTGTGGGAGTGGGACTGTAGAGTTATGGGTTCTGGTCCCCACTCTGCCACTAGCTTGGTAGGTGACCTTGGGCAAGTCACTTTCCCTCTCCATTACACTTCTACAGATGAGGAAATTGAAGGCATTTTTTTTTTAAAAAAAGCATCTTGAGATCTACTGGTGAAAAGCAATATATAAAAGCTGGGTATTATTAGTAGGGTTCATAAAATGAGGTGTTTTCTTCAAATTGGAGGGTAACTCCTCTGCACAGTTCTGGGTCTGTTATTCTCAGTGGGAACTGCTGGATGCTGAGCACTTTTTGAAAATCTTCCCTGCCCCCCATATGGTAAATTAGGCTATCAGCTAGTGTTTAGACATATTGGGGGTTGGGAGGAGCAGTAAATACTGAATGATTAATTTTCTATTTGTGTCACTCTAAGCGTAAGACCAGGACTTGGGAATACTAATCAGATCTGGTTTCAAAACCTAGCTCTGCTTATTCCTTGGTAGTTTTTTATAATTATTTTTTCAGACAGGCTGTCCTCACCTTATAAACGGAATGGAAATACAGACATTCTATATACCAATACTATGTATAAATCTTTTGCTGAAACTCTGAAGATCACATTTTCTTTCTATCCCATGTTCATTTCCAATTCAGCCCCATTAGGACTCCTTAACCAAACACAGTTTGTTTTTGTCACTGCCATCCCCACTACATTCAAGTTCTCCAGTAAATTACAGCATCTCTGTACTGTACAGACCGTGGGGAAGCTAAATTTTGCATTCCTATCCTTGCTCTTGGAAACACTGTAACACAATCCCCAAACAGAGACATTTAAGAATACTATCTGGGACCAGTTTAATCATGACACATTATCCTTTTAACAACTAATTAAATAAAATGCTTTTCTATAGATAACCAATGGGAACAGCTGGACAATTAAGGCTGCTCAATGCAATGAAATGAAGGAACAAACAGTCCAAAAACTGAATGAACTATCAACTATAATGCTTGCTTAATGAACAGCCCATAAATCAGAAGAAAACTCTACAGGGGTTCTTGAAGAGCATTATCTGCCTGCTTTATATCTGACATGTTGATATCATGCTCATGATTTCTACATTCATGCCCATGTTAAGTTACTGCTGTAGGTGCATATAATTTTAAGCATGTGAGTAACTCTACTGGCACAACTTTATGTGAAATGTACTTAAGTGCTTTGCTGTATCTGGGCTATATTCTGAATTTTGTAGACAAGGTAAAATTCGGGGATTTGATAGTCCTCCACTATCCAGACTGAACACGGTGTCTCTCATTACAATATGAGAACCAAAAAAGGCCTTAGAGCTCGTGAAAATGTGAGTCCGTCTGGGATTTGACAGGAGTGTTGAGGGGATTTGAAAATCTTCAGAAACATAGCCCTGTCCAACAGAAAATATTCAGTCTTACAGACTTCCCCTAACTGAAGAGAGTTTGCACTTAGCACAGAGAGGAAATTTCATCTTGGTTTCCACAATGCTCAGGAATGCCCCGGATGAATGATCACATGAATAATAACTGTCTTTGAAATATGGTGGCCTACCTCCTTACAGGGTAGGGACTAAACTAGTAAATAACTATTAAGGGCAGAAGCACAGCAAAACACATTCTTGTTGATTTAATCTGTACAGGCTGCACCATGCTCTTTCCAAAAGACAAGTGATTTTGTAGCTGTATCAGTCCTGGGATATTAGACAGGGTGGGTGAGGTAATATATTTTATTGGACCAACTTCTGTTGGTGATGAAGACAAGCTTTCGAGCTTACACAGAGCTCTTCTGGAAGTCTGGGAAAGACACTCAGGGTATCACAGCTAAATGTAAGAGCAAACAGATAGCTTAGTGTAAGTAGTTTGTGCATATTCTAATGGACCATTCAAAGGGAAGTGGGCCATTGACATCCCTGTAATCGTGGAACAAAAAGGGGGATTAGTGGGATTGTATTTATAAGCCATAAATCCAGTGTCTTTATTAAGGCCATGATTTTTAGTTTCTAGCAAAAGTTATGAATTTAAACTCCCAGCCTCGTCTTTTGAAAGTGTTGTGCAGGTTTCTTTTGAGGAGGATGACTAATAGGTCAGTTATAGAGCGATTGCTTTGTGAAAAGTGTTCACTCACTGAATATGGTGTTTTATCATTTTCCTGTGTGAGTTTATTGGAGAGCATACTGAGTGTCTGCATTCATCCACATAATTGCTATTGGGGCATTTAGTGCACTGGATGAGGTACAGCACACTTATAAGACCCACAAAATAGGCAGATGCAAAGAAATCCCTGATGGTTAAGGATACAATTCTGTCACAGAGGTCACAGATTCTGTGATGTTCCAAGACCTTTGACTTCTTCTGGGGCAGGACTGGAGCAACTGTTAGCCCTGGAGCAGTGGCCTCCAGAATGCCTGACCAGCAGTGAGCCTCTGGGCCACTGGAGCATTGGCTGCTGAACAGCTGACCAGTGACCAGCCCCGGAGCTGCCAGAGCATCTGGCTGGCAGCCAGCCTCAGAGCAGCAGCCCCCAGAACAGCTGACTGGTGGTCAGCCCCTTGGCCACTGGAGCAGTGGTCCCCAGCCAATCTGAGCAGCAGCCAGGGTTGGGTAAGCCCCCCTGGCGCTGGAGCAGTGACATGGCTAGAGCAACAAGCCTCAGCAGTGCTCTGTTTGCTCCCACCGCCCTGGTATTTTTAGTAAAAATCAGGGACAGGTCACAGGCTTCCTTGAATTTTTGTTTATTGCCCCTCACCAGTCCCTGACTTTTACTAAAAATACCTGTGATGAAATCTTAGCCTTACTGATGGTGCAGCATTGTCATAACAGATTCTTTGCTACGCTCCTCCTCTCAGTCTAGGCATAGGGGCCATGGTTATTATTTGTATTAAGGTAGTGCCTAGAAACTCCAACTGGAACTGGGACCCTATTGTACTAAGAGAAAATCCCTGCCCTGAGAAACTTCTAATCTAAATAGACAAGCCAGATAGCACGTGGGATGGGAAACTCAAGTGCAGAGAAGTGAAAAGACTTGTCAGAGACCACACACATGAGGTCAATGCCAGATCTATGAATAAAATGAGGCCTCCTGACTCCCAGCGAAGTTCCCTATCTACTGAACCAATTACAGGTATGGCCAGAGCACTGCTGTCTATCTATAGCTACCAGAATGGTACTTGTGGTTCACTGGCAACCAATGTCAGACAGAGCAAGCTGAAGGACTAGGGGGCCTAGTGCTAATGGTATCTGCCAGCCGAGGATCAGGGAGTAACAAACCTGGCTTAGTTGGAGCCACTTTCTCCAGACTTGTGGCTAGCACAGCTCTGCCAAGCCAGAGTGTCTGGGCCTAAGAGACTAGTATTTTTCTTTTTGGCCATAGGAACATCACAAGGCATGTGTAAGAAGAGACATTCATTCAATTGGGGTGGGGGTGGGGGAGGGGAAATCAATTCTAATGCAGATATTTTTTATCTCATTTTGATACTCTTTGCAATGACAGAGTAAGTCTGAATTTAGATCAATGACTTGCAAGCATGATAGAATTATGCAGCTACTAAAAGGAAAAGCACAATTTGTAGTATTCCATTCTTTTTCACACTGCCTCTCCGTGTACTGTAATTATACATGAAATACCTCTCTCCATTGCTTCATGGAGCTTTTTACTTACGCAGCATAGCAAGTGAAAGGCCTCTGGAAGAGCTGCAGTTGGGTGCTTATCACACCTCAAATAAAGCATTGAGTTGCTGTTTCTAAATGAGTGTGTAGGAGTTATAAATCTTTCAGCGACATTTTTAACAATGAAGCACCATTTTCTGTTCAAGCGAGAGATTTTTTTACGTGCACTATTCCATGTGAGTATGTCAGGATTTGAATACAATGGGTCAATGGGCTTGCCAGAACTCACTGCAGGGTTCTCTATATTCATTTTATAAAGTGCTAATCACTGTATTCTGATTTGAGCGTGTGTAACGTTATGTTCCTTGACTGTTCCTGTGACTGATAGTGAATGTTAGAGTCCTGTCTTGGGACTTGATCACTCCATTCATGGAAATATTCAGAAGATGAAAATATCCCACAAGGAGGTGGCTTGTTGATTTTATGAAGACATACATCAAGGAGGGGGAGGGAGGGGGGAACCATGGAGTTCCTCCTCTGCATAGAGTTAACACAAGTTCTGCCCCCATCTTTCACATACACCCTGAAATCTCCTTGGATCATTTTAAAACTAGTTCTGGGGTTCCCTTTCCCACCTCCCTTACTTTGCAACTCTATTGCAGCCATATTGCAACAGTTCTTTCTGGCCAGCAATGCCCCTGGAATGCCTCTCTAAATAGCACTATAGTAATTGCTGAAGACACTGGTTTTATGTGTCATCTCTACAGAAGCCCTGTTCTTAACAATCCTTAATACCTTCCCAGCCCCTTGATAGCATGACTCCATACAAGCGACTGGCCTTGGGACGCCTGTTAACACTGAACCAAGCCCCAGTTCAGCAAGGTTCTTAGGTATTAGCTTGAAGTATGTGTGTAGTCTCTTTGACTTTAGTTGGATTGCCACATGCTGGAAGTTAAGCTAAGCACTTCGCTGGATGTAACATGTTCAGGCTGGTCCTAGTGAGAGAACAGGAGGGACCAGAAATCAAAGCTGGGTCTCCTGCATAACATAGATCAGCACAGCAGATCGTTAGCTAGCATCATTAGAGGTCAATAATAATACTTGACATTTCTATGGTAAAATCTGTTTTCATGAACAGATTCAGACTGGGTAAACTTTAAAATAAATTCAAAAAAGTGCGTAGGGCTGCCTTTATGTTACATGAGTGTAGAAAAGCCAGCTCCAAAAAATGTGCTGATTTTAGACAGTTTTCCAATAATTCCAGCGTACAAAGGGACATGACCATATGTACACTAGTCCCTTATGTTTTTAAAATGTATCTTTCCAAAACCACTATTAACGCATAAGATTAAACGAGCCCTTTGCTTTTTTGGCTTTGCTTGTAATTGACATTACTATTTCTAAATAGGCTATCCTGGCTACAAGTCACAATGTTTGCAGTTAAACTTTTTTTGGTTAACTTGTTCATTTTAACGGTTCTGTTCTACATGTCCTGCTGCTTGCAGCCATTCCCAAAATATTACCACTCATCTTTGATTTGTAAAATTTTTCTTTTGAAAAATTAACGAAAAACCCATTTCATCTTTTTTAGCAGTGAGGTCATGAAAGACAAACTCAGAAAGACAAATTGATTTTTACTTTTCAGATTGATTTTAAAGTTCCGTTTAAATTTATATTTAAAACATAGTCAAAGGCAATGCTGAAAATGTCTCTGTCTGTGGAGAAACTTCTAGCTTTTTTGTCAGTTAGCTGATAAATGTATGTAATTTGCTTCCCTTATGAAATGTGAACATGAAATGCTCTTGTGCGCAATAGAATATTGTAAGCCTTTGCATAACCATTCTAAACAAAATCGGTTTCATCACTTGGTTGGAGCTGATGCAAGGATTTTTCTGTTGTAATTAATGCCAAAATTATTGTCCATTCTTATTTGGAACTAGTGGTAAAATACTCACTTTTAGCTAAATTTAATTGCTATAATAACCTGAAAAAAATATTATATATGTTACAATGCTACCAAGGGCTGGTCTACATTACGGGGGAAAATCGATCTTAGATACGCAACTTCAGCAACGTGAATAATGTAGCTGAAGTCGAAGTATCTAAGATCGAATTACTCACCATCCTCATGGCGCGGGATCGATGTCCGCGGCTCCCCCTATCGATTCCACAACTCCGTTCGGGTTGGTGGAATTCCAGAATCGATATAAGCGCGTTCGGGGATCGATATATCACGTCTAGATGAGACATGATATATCGATCCCCGAGCAATCGATTGCTACCCGCCAATACGGCGGGTAGTGAAGACGTAGTCCAAGAGTTGCAATCCCAGTGAGCAACGTGAGCAATCCCATTGAGTTCAAAGGTACTTACATGTGTAAATGTTTGCAAGGATTGGAGCCTGATGGGTAATTCAATGCTATCTGTTAAATTAACTCCTGAATTAAATATCTTCATCTTTAGTACACATTTTGTTACATTTCAAGTATTTTTTAACACTCCATAATGTAGTAATGGGCTAATTAGTAACAAATTACTCACAAGACTGCAACACTTTAATTAGTAGCAGGAAAATATTTATCACTTGTTTTTTCTTCTTGGATCCTGTTAAAGGACCTAATCCTGAACTCCTTACTTAGGGACTTCTTGCCTGAATAAGAAATGCAGGATCAGAATTTGTTATCTTTATTGGCAACATGTCCTGCTGCACTGTTCCTTTAACCTCTTAACCTGTTCTCAATCAGGAGCTGAGATATTACTCTCAAAACTTTGGGTTCAAACCAAAAAGTAAGTGAGGTCAAGCTGCCCTTGAAGATACTAGAGGGGGTCAAAAGCTACTAGACTGCTGTGAGCTCTTGATGCCAACTGTCAGAAGAAGTGCATAAATATTACAGGAATCCCCTGGGTTAGTATATTCATTCTTGTTCATTTATGGGAGATAATGCTGCCTACTTCTTAATTATGATGTCACTGAAAAGTGAGAACAGACATTCGCATGGCAATGCTGTAGCTGGCACTGCAAGATATTTATGTACCAGATGCGCTAAAGATTCATATGCCACTTCACGGTTTGGCCATGATTCCAGAGAACAGGCTTCCATGCTGATGCCTCACGTTAAAATAATAATGCGTCAATTAAATTTCTGACTGAACTCCTTAGGGGAGAATTGTTTGTCTCCTGCTCTGTTTTACCCACATTCTGCCATATATTTCATGTTATAACAGTCTCAGAGGATGACCCAGCATGTTGTTCATTTTAAGAACTCTTTCACTGCAATTTTGACAAAATGCAAAGAAGATATCAATGTGAAATTTCTAAAGTTAGCTACAGCACTTGACCCAAGATTTAAGAATCTGAAGTGACTTCCAGAACCTAAGAGGGACGAGGTGTGGAGCATGCTTTCAGAAGTCTTAAAGAGAAGCACTTTGATGCGGAAACTACAGAACCCAAACCACTGTAACCGGGTGCAGACTCACTCGGTGGCGCTTCCTGCTGGTCACTCAGGGAATTAGCTCGGCCAGCTTCTGGAGTGCCTTCTGCAGGCTGGTGTCCTGCTGCCGCTGGCCTCCATGTCCCTCCTGGGCCCTGGGTGACCTTTTCAGTGGGTGCTGCCCCCTGGTAGCACCCCCGCTGTTTCCCCACCGGGTCTCCCCACTCAGGGAACCCCACCCAATACCCCCACCTCGCCTCAGTCATAGGCTACTGCCAGTCACCAACTCACCCCCGTGCCCTGGGGCAGACTTCAGTGTAAACCGCTCATCATAGGCAAGGTTGGGTCTGGATCTGCTGCCTCTACCTATTGCTGGGCTGCCCCTTTGCAACTGCAGTACTTGTCTTAGGCCTCATGGATTCCTCAGCTAGGCCCGCAGCCTGGGGGCTTTCCATGCTGGAGCTCCCCAGATCCTCTAGCCTTCCCCCAGCCCTGCTCCACTCCCAGTACTCTGCTTGGATCCCTAGCAGCCAGGCCCTTCTCTCTCTCTACAAGCAGAGAGAGACTGGTTGGGCTTCTGGCTCACAGCCTCTTAGAGGGACTAGCTGGGCCCGATTGGTTCATGGCCCAGGCTTTCCTTCCCAGCCTCAGCCCTCTCCCAGGGCTGGCTTTAACCCTTCCAGGGCTGGAGCAGGTGACTACCCTGCTACACTACCAAAAAAGAAAATCAACCTTCTGCTGGTGTTTAAGGGATAACTAATAAGCTGCGGTGTACTGTTCCTTTGGGAACAGCAGGCCTGGTAATTCTATGAGTGTTCAGTGGATAAGGAGCTGGACACTACCGACAATGCTTAGAGGACTCCAGGGTTTGTGTGCGTATCATTAACTTGCACAGGGGCCTGGAAGACAGTGCCTATGTTGCCAAAAGCCTGGGGTTTCAGGAACTGATCCATAGCAGCACATACCAAGACTTCCTCCCGCTAAGGGCAGGTAGTGATGAGATGCCACACAACCTTGGGAAGCATCACAATCTCTCCTTCCTAACTTCAAGAAATCACTACAGCACACAGCGGGGAGGCATGGCGAATAGGAGTTGAGGGGTCGTGTGGAGGGGGAGAGTCTGAGGCATCTTTCTGGGAGAGGGATAATGGTTGAACTTCTTCTGTGATGTAGGTAAATAGTCAGAGGAGCAGGCATTTATCTTGCCATTTTCCACTTTTTGACAGCATCCTGCAGTGTGCACCTTGGAGGTGGAATCCTGCATCTGTTCAGAGCCTGACTGGCTTCAGTGGTGGGGTCCACCAGTGCAGAGCAGTTTTTCAGCTAGATTCAAACCAGAGGTGGAAAGTGAAACCCCGCTCCAGTTGAAGTCAATAGGAATTGTGCCAGTAGGGTGACCAGATGTCCTGATTTTATAGGGACAGTCCTGATTTTGGGGTCTTTTTCTTATATAGGCTCCTATTGCCCCCCCACCCCTGTTCCGATTTTTCACATTTGCTGTCTGGTCACGCTATGTGCCAATGATGTCAATGGGGCCAGGATTGCATCAGGAAATCTTAATCAGAAGGTTTCAAAAGCTCAGAGTTTGCCGTTTATAAAAATGGACAAACTGGGGAGTTTTTGGAGAGGTGAGGTGGTGGCTCATTTTAATCAAACTGGCTTTCTAGCCCTAGTGAATAATGTATGTAGACTTTGAATAGGTATTCAACAAGGTTCCATCATGGGAATGTCACAGAAAACTTGGGGCAGTGTTCTTTAACTAGGAATACTGTTCTCACTTAACTTAAAAGAGAAAAGAAAAGAAAAGAAAAAAGTGCTATTAATAGTAATAATGTGTAATAGTGAGAAAGATGTGAAATGGGGCTCCACAGGGTTTAGTGTTAATATTTTAGAGATCAGCTGTAGGCAGAAGTGCATAGTAGACTGATTAAATATACAGAAGATATGTCACTAGGAGGGAAGGCCAAAAACTATGCAAGACTGTGTTCAAGTATAGCAGAACTGATAAATGTTAAAGATGTACAGAAATCAATAGAGCAACACTCAATCAGAATAACTGGAATGATAGCTCACTTGGGACAGAGAGAGAATCCCATGCATATTATGTGTACGTAATGAAACAGTAAAGAAAGAGTCTAACAGAAAAAGTAAAATCTTGACCGTAGAGCAGAAAAAAATCATATACTGGAAACATCCGTGAAATATGAGGCAGCCAGACCCCTTTCCCCCCAAAAAATTGCAGTACTATTTTGGCATCTGTAAACAAAGATGTTACCCACTGGGACCTGAGTGACAATTAAGTCTCTCTCTCTAACACTGGTAAGCCCACATATGGACTACTGCATCTGTTTGTAGCTCTGTTCTAGACCTTTCTCAACAGAACAGGATTTAGAGGGTAACCAAAATAATACTGATTAAGAAAATGCAACATATAAAAAGCTAAATCAACATAATTTGTACAGTCTAACAAAGGCTTTAAAGACATTACTGTCTATAAACACATGCACAGAATTAAGAAGTGAATTAGCATCAGTAATCAATGCCTTGGCTAAAAGAAGTAAGGCCCTAAACTATGAAGGCGAAAATGTGCCATAAATATTGTAGTAGAAGGAACTTTATAACAATGTGACCAATAAGACAGAGGGTAATAAACTTGAAATAGAACCACAGTTGAAAATTTTTGGCCCAAATGAATGCTCACTTCAGCAAAAATGCTCCCATTGACTTTAACAGGAGTTGGATCTGGCCCAAAGTAAAAGAAAGACAAGGAATTAGTGGAAACTATAAGGAAATCTGTTATCTGACTGTGATTTTAGGCTTTAGGCAAGAATATCCAGTCAGGCCCTTAGCTTCCAACACTGATACAGGTAACTATCCCATTTGAAAATGTGTCATGGGAGAGGAGATGATCCATACCTGCTGATAATGGAAGCACAATTTAAAGCTTAAGCTGCTCCTGCAAAAACTTGAGTCACACACACACCCCTGGCAAACCTACCACTTAGCCTCAGTCTCCCTGCCTGGAAAGCAGCAGCCCCTCCGTGCAGCTCCCAGCTGTTGCTCCTGCCTCTCCCCGTGGGGTGCAGCTCGCAGCTCCATGGGTCTGGCAGCTGCTGCACAGGGAGGGGGAACCATGTGACTGAGCGTGGCCAGCAGATCCTGACAGAAATCTCAGTGGGCACATGACCCCATGTGCCCCTCTCCCCTCCCCACACGCATCGCCTCTGCTTGGGAACCAAATAGAGTAGTTCACTATGTGAGATTCATTTTCTCTGGATCCTACGTGGAACATGCAAAATTACCCTTAACTAAGCATGATCCTTCCACTAAACTTTGAATGATTAATCTTTCTATACCTTTCATTATCCCTGCATAATACTTGCACTTTTGATGATAGAGGGTAGTTTGGCCTGAATAGATGGAGAGAATAAGGCTCTGTCCACAGTAAGATTATAAACTGTTAGCAACTTTACCAAGAATATTATGTATACATGGCTCTTGCAGCAAGATGGGTAACATGGTTTCAGATGACATTGTACCCAGGGTATAGTCTGAGTTATGCTCTGTTTTGTGTCCATCTGTATATGTTCAAAAGAAAAAATTCCTCTATCTACGTGAAATGTCCAAGAGCAAACCAATTCCAGGAGATTAGCCACAACTATGTACCTTTAATGCTTTGTAAACAGTGTACAAGTCTTCTAATGTGCAAAGGGGTAGGTGGGGTAATCACATCAGTGAAGGTAGGTGTGTAAGAGTTATTTGAAAATGTAATTTATATTTTTTCACACTGTCTTGTATCATAAATATTAAGCAAAAATTTATTAATTGTTTTATATTGAGGGTTTTCTTCACAAGAGTGTAATTATAATCTTATATGTAGATTAGATTTGTTTAAAAGAGCTTGAAAAAAATCTGTCTGAACAATCTGATGGAAAAACAGAATCTGAATTTAATGGTAAATTGTCTAAGAGGAGGAAAAAAGCATTTGAATGTTTGGTTTGGTCCAGTCTCACAAAATACCTCTTTTGCTTGCTGCTCTGAATCTCAGATAACACACATTACTCGATATAAACATTAAAAGCTTTTGAGCTTGCTTTTCATTCTGTGAAGCTGCTAATGGGGGGGGAAATGAAATTTTTTTTTTGTCTTTTGAAGCAAGCTTTAAATAAGAATCTATAACAGGTTCAATTTTTTTGTGTGTATTATCATACATTATTCTACAGTCAGTGGAACACTTACGGTACATTTTCCCTTCAACATTCATTACATAGCTCATTTTGCATTGTTTAAAATGCAGTGACACAAAGATCCCTTGCCTCATATTTTTGTCTTCTTAAAATAAATTAGAGAAAAAGATCCTCCTTTCTATGGCACCTTCCGTTCCAGGATCACAAATTCTTTTACCAGCCATTAACAAATTCAGCCCCTGAGCATCCCATAGAAATAGGCATGTACTTTTATATCCATCTTACCAATAAAGAAATTGAGGCACAGAGAAACAAGAGGCCAGACTTTTAGAAACTGAGATTTCTTTCCCCCTACCTATAGTTTGTAGGTACAAATAATTCCAGGGACAGAGTAGATCATGTGGCTATTTAAGTACCTGTTTGTATTCACAGTTTTGGGTATGATGGCTAAATGTCAGGTGCAAAAATAGAGACCAGATTGAAAATTGGGATTGAAGTAACTCATCCAAGGTCAGAGAGAAAGAACGTGGCAGAGCTTAGAAACAGAACTCTCAGATCATAGAATATCAGGCTTGGGAGGGATCTCAGGAGGTCATCTAGTCCAACCCCCTGCTCAAAGCAGCACCAATCCCCAGAAGATTTTTACCCTGGTTCCCTAAATGGCCCCCCTCAAGGGATTAAACTCACAGCTCTGGTTTTAGCAGGCCAATGCTCAAACCACTGAGCTATCCCTCCTCTCCCACTTCTAAGTGAAACCACAAAACTATTCTCTGGGATAGTCAGAAGTTAAACTGCACTTGTTTTAAACTGGCCTCTATTCCGAGCATTATCTTTCCAATTTATAGCCATACTTTGTGAAATCTGATCACTTTTGTATTTGCACAAGGAAAAGGATCTATCATTAATAGTAACAATGTTATCTACACAAAAGATTCTCACTCCCAAAGACCCTATTATTTGGTATGGAAGAGTATAAAAGATCCATAAAAGGCTCAGCAATATGACTAGCAATAATGATATCACATTTCAGCAAAATGACTGTCAGTGTGGCAATAGGCTCAGATATGGCACTTTCAAATACATTTCACAATGGAGGCCTGGCAAGAAGCCCTGCTTGTTATGTGACCTTTCAGAGAACAATGCTGGGCAAAAAGATGTGGCAGTCTTAACAGACTTCATCTATTAGCAGTTGGCTTGCCTGTCAAAAGTTTTTATCATTTTGGATTGTTTCTAGCATCAAAGAATTTCAGTGTTGTTGTTTAAAGAAAAATGTTTTAAATTAAAGGAATTTGCAGTACTGAGGAATCTATATTGTATCGTAATTCTTGCTACTTCTCTATACTTTCCGTAACTTCATTCTATTTCTTTCACCAGTGAATAGGATAACCTACATTGCTGCACCAGACTAGATTTATAGCCAAAGCACACATTTATCATAGGTCTCCGACACCTTTGTCAGATATGCTGTATTGAGGATTCTTCCAAGGACAATGACTAGCTGGAGCTCTGAGACTTATAGCTCAGTTGATTCCTACCATTTAAAATCTTGAAGTTAGGAAAATGTATTTTTCATTCTTGTGCTGCTAGCGGATGAAGTATATGAAATGGCATTGTGGCTTTAAAGACTGGCCATGATCTCAGCTTGTGTGTGTGCTGGAGCAGCAGCAGCAGGGACTTTGTGCTTCTGAGAATAAAATTTCAAAGGGGTGCTGGTGCAAAGGAGGGAGGAGGCAAGAGGTGAGTTGCCCTACTTTATCACTGTTTGATGTGAACCATAAAAGATATTAATACTTCATCTTCCTCCAAATCCCAGAGCTGAACTAAAAAGCAAATTTCACTGAAATTATTCAGCCTGCAAGAATTATTGGTGCTGTGAGACATTAAAAGTAAAGCTGTTAACTTTTGCCTTATGTGTTTTTTATATACATCAATGAAGGTTCCCTGCTGCCTTCATTCTCTGATATTTTAGGTACTGCAAGGAGGTTGTTACTGAGAGTCTGTAAACAAACCATGCTGATTCATATCCTACAGGGTTGATGTCATCAGAGCTCCTCGGCTAGGTCTGTGTTATTGGCTCTGTTCATTAATTATTGACTTGCGCACTGAAGTGGGAATTGGACATCGGCCACAACAATAATAAAAAAGCGAGCACAGACATGGGATGGGCACCTGTGTTCCATAAAGACCACAAATGCTGTAAGACAGGGAAGATGACAAAAAGAGGACACAGAGAGGGAAAGCTGGCTATCCTGACATATTACTCTGAGTGGCAAAGAAGGGGGGCAAAAACTAGAGTTAACGAAAAAGAACATGGTTTTGGTGAGAAGTGCATTTACAATCTATCAATGCTGTGTATTAAGGTGGCACAGGATGTTACAGAGAAATATTGTTTCAAAAGAATGAAAATTTCCCCCTAATTATCTGCATGCTTTAGTGAGTCTTTCACACACACACATTTTAAGAGGACTTCCAGGACACCATTAAAACTGACTATCTAATTTTCATAGCATGGGACCAATAAAGGAAGAATACTATTTCTCCACAGCTAGCAAGCCGTGCACTCATGTCATTATTACCACCTTTTTAGGAGTGTTTGGGACTAAATGATTAAGCTAATAAATTGACTCAATCGAAGCAGAACATGAGGGTAATTGGTTGTCGCTTATCTGGCCTTTCAGCTTGATGTTTGTGCCCTTCCTTCTGAGACGAGTGTGTGTGTTACTACTGCTGTAATTCTCCTAGGCTCCAGTACCCTTGGTGAACTTGTTAGGTTAGGTCCTAATAGAACATTGAACAATCCACAGCCATGTGGGTATTCCTTTTCCCTTTAATGTCTGTAGATATTATAGGCCTGACTGTAGCATCACCTACAGTTGAGTTTTCCTGACACTTTCCATTGTAAACTCCTGTTTTCAGTTGTTTATAACTTTGCTAAACTTTAACCATTTGAGATGGAATTCTTCATGATAGGTGTCTGCTACAAACTGATTTATGATTCAGCCATTTCCAAGAATGAGTCTGTGGGGAAATAGGTTGTTTTGCCTATGTTATTTTAAATTATTTCATTGAGAAGATTTAGCATCTCCAGGCTTTAAAGAAAGGACTTTATATGGCAGGAGGTTGCTGGGTATGTGCCTCTGACTGTCCCCATGAAAATCCACCCAAATTTGGCCAAGTTATGAGTATCTGAAAAATCTCAGTTTGCACATGCCCTATAGACATGTTAGACAACTATACTCTCTGAAGATTACATCTGCACTGACCATGTTCTACCCCACAGAGCCCCTGCAAGCTGACCAGACTGTGCGTTTGCCATCCTCACTGAGAAACTGAACATGCTCCAGCCCAGAGCTGCAGGGACCGAGCAGGACTTTCCTGACAATTGCTCTTCCCAGCTGTTCTGAGCCAATGTAGCATCAGGCACTGGAACTAAGAGCAGGGTGATGGTCTCTCTTGTGCTCGTGTAGAGGAGGAGGAGAAAGCATCAGCCTTATTTTAATTCTGGTATTTCTTAACTTTGAATGGTTGACTTTGCAACCTTAACCTTCTTTTAACTTAGTGGGGTTGGTTTGTTTTTTGCTGAAAGCAATATATAATGCCCACCAATCCAGCAGTTGGGAGGTGCCTTCATTTTAAGCAGTAAACTTGCTCCCAATGTACCATTAGAGTAAGTCATCAGTATTTTATTTATATCACACTTACTCTTCACTGCCCCTTTGCCACACTTTGGTTATAAAAATTTAGAAAGAGACCACCTTCCAAGGACAGTTACATTATTTTATGAGCAGCCACACCATCTACAACAACTAACAGAGCTAAAATGAATGGATACTTTTAAAGATACAAATCTCATCCTCAGGTACTCTTGCAACTATCAGTGAAGCCAGTGAGATCTAACTGAGGGCAGAATTTAGCCCAAGGAGTTCTATGGAAATATGAATCAATTTAGCTGTAGCTGAGAAGGGTAGCCTCATTACTCATTTGTGACTACCTTACTTGTGAGTTTTGATTAGGACACTGAACAATTGTGCATATAAGGAAACTGACTGGGGATAGAATAGTTGTATGTGAGAATGAATGAATTCGAGCCAAATGGTGTCAGCCTTACTCATGCAGAGTAATACCTTGTTTTGAGAGGTTCCATTGCCTTTACTGGGTGTAGTTCCAGATGACCAGATTCTACTGATCTTGTATTGAGTAGCATCTTACTCCAGGAGTGGCCTGAATACAGTGGGGGCTTTTCATAGAGTCAAGTCCTATCCAACAGGAGCAAAAATGTCAGAATATGTCCCAGAAAAAGTTTCTCTGATGCTCATTGTGACTAAGGGAAGAACTGGATACTATATAAATGCTAGGTAAGATATAATTACTTGCTTATGCATGAGAGAGATGCTGGTATAATGCCAATAAACCAGTGTCACTTTTTATTGCTTGATTTACTGTATATGTTCAGTTTTCAATGGTCTCCTCTTTGTATTTCAATTAGTATAAAGTTATTCCACTCAAATTCTGACACACTATGTATTTTAACTCCATGATTCATTTAGTTCACTGGCCCTTAGACACCAAAGGCAATAAGTTCAAAATTTCTCCTGGGCTTTTGAAGTGCTTTGTGATTGGACTTCATTACCTGGGTGTGTTGTTTAATGTGCCAAACTCCAAATTGTGTTTTGTGTATATGCAGCATTGTTGTAGCTATGTTGGTCCCAGGATATTAGAGAGACAAGGTAGGTGAGGTAATACCTTGGGTAGTAGACCAGCTTCTGTTGGTGAGAGACACAAGCTTTTGAGCTTACACAGAGCTCTTCTTCTCTTCTGGGAAATGTACTCAGAGTGTCACAGCTAAATACAAGGTGGAGCAGATTGTTTAGCTTAAGTAGTTAACGTATTTCAAGGGACCATTCAAGGTGAAGTAGTCCATTATGGTTTATTAAAACAATCTATAATCCACTAACCACCATCCCCAGCTTTCCCCACACGCTGTTACTGGAGAGACGTTAACAGGTCACTTCACTTTGAATGGTCCCTTGAAACATGTGTTAACTACTTATGCTAAACAATCTCCTTCACCTTGTATTTAGCTGTGGCCATAGCTACCCTACTAGCATACGTCAACTCAAATTACGGGCATACAGCCACCCTAGTCAAAACTTTGCTTGTGCATACTTGGCTCTTTGTATCAGTGATGCACATACTCACCAAGAGTGCTTGTATTGATGCAGAGTGTGGTGCACCATATGGGCAGGTATCCCACTGTACAACTCACCACCCTCCAGCACACTGTCTTTTTGGGAAGTTTTGCCAATGCATGATGGGGCCAAAATGAGTTGCGCAGGGATGACTGGGAGCATGGGGTCAACTTCTCAGTTTGCAAGTGTCTCCATTTCATAATATCATCTGTATCCTAAAATTTTTGTGCCTTTTTTTTTTCAAAATCCCACAAGCCCATGTGGCCCTCCTTGCTGTCCATCATCTCTGACAGCTCTGCACTATTGTTATGAGCGTTACAAGCCCAGGGTGCACAATCCTGCAGTATTTGCAGAGCCACAAGAAGACTCAAATGAGTGGACAAATTGCTGTGGGACAGTGAGAACCAGTTCATAATTGTTGGTGTTGACAGAGCAGTTGCAGTTGGTGGAGTGCTGCTTCTGGGCCCAAGAAACAAGCACTGACTGGTGGGATGGCGTAGTTCAGGTTTGGGATGATAAGCAGTGGTTGCAGAACTTTTGGATGTGCAAGGCCCCATTCATGGATCTGTACTCTGAGTTCATCTCCAGCCCTTCAGTGCAGAGAAACCAAAATGAGAACAGTGCTGGCAGTAGAGAAGCAAGTGGTGAACACACTGTGAAAACTTGCAACACCAGATTGCTACTGGTCAATCAGGAATCAATTTGGGGTCGGGCTGTTATGGTGCAAGTGTGCAGGACCATTAATCACCTCCTGCTGTGCAACACTATGACTCTCAGCAATGAGCAGGACATAGTGGATGGATTTGCAGCAACGGGTTTCCAAAATGCAGTGGAGCAATAGACAGCACACATTTCTCTATTTTGGCACCAGACCACTTTGCCTCTGAGTACATTGACAGAAAGGGCTACTTTTCTATAGAATTGCAAGCACTGGTGTATCACTGAGGATGCTTCACCAACATCAGTGTGGGCTAGTTAGGGAAGGAGCACGAGACTTGCATCTTCAAGAACACAGAACTGTTCAGAAAGTTTCAAGCAGGGACTTCTTTTCCTAACCGGTGGCTTACCATTGGGAATGTTGAAATGCCAGTAGTGATCCTGGGTGACCCAGCCTGCCCCTTGCCATACACCAGCCACCTTGACATCACCAGGGTTGATGATTCAGCTATCAGTTCACCACGCCCTCTGGTATGTGTGCCACAGCTCCTTGCCTTTCATGTAGTGAGGCTGCTGGTCTCTGTTGTACCCCTTCTACTGCATCCCCATAGCAATCTCCTCATAGATGTCAGTGTTTCTGTAGCTGGTGTGGAGCTGTGCCTGAACAGCCTCTTCTCCTCACAGGCCTAGGAGGTCCAAAATCACTTGTCTACTCCAGGCAGAAGTACATCTAGAACTGGGGTAGGCAACCTGTGGCACGTGGCCCATCAGGGTAATCTGATTGCAGGCCGTAGGACATTTTGTTTACATTGACTGTCCGCAGACACAGCCCCCCACAGCTCCCAGTGGCCAGGGTTTGCTATTCCCCCAGGGGATCACAGAGACGTGCCAGCAGTCGGCTGCTTCTGGAGCCTGCCTGAGCCTTGCTGTGCCTGATTCCATACCTTGCACCCTCTCTTGCACCCCAACTCCCTGCACCAAACTCCCTCCCAGAGCCCGCACCCTCACGCTCTTCTGCACCCCAATGCACTGCCCCAGCCTCGAGCCCCCTCCTGCACCCAAACTGCCACCCAGAAAGAAACTAATATAACAGCTGTTCTAAGGTAAGAAGTAGGCTATTTTGAATTAAATTTACTATAGACTGAAATGTAACCACAGAATGGCTTTATGTTAATTAAAAGGCAAGTTTAGTATACCGTTAATAGCCTTGACGCCACAATTGTGATGATTTTGTTTTAAATTAGGAAAAAGGCTTATATATAGGGTCCCACACAATCTAATAGCCCTGGGCCCACAGGAGAGTTAAGCTGGCCCTGATGGGCCACATGCCGAAAGTTGCCGACCCCTGATCTGGAGCATATAGATGGCAGGGTCAGCTGGCCAACTGCACACAATAAGGGAGAACTGCTAGGTGTGCAAGCTGGGCAATCAGGAAAAGCAATTTCAAAAATTCATGGGGCTTTGTTGGGCAGGGGGCTCCTGGTCACTGTAACCCCTGGACAGTGGATCTCACAATGTTGACCAGAGCAGTCAGTGTGGGGCATTGTGGGACAGCTGATGGAGCACTGTTAGGGTCAACATAACTAATGCAGTATCTACACTTGCACTGTGTTGACCTAAGTACATCAACCATGAATCTCTTCTGCTCAGGAAGGTTGTGTTACTATGGTGACACAACAGGTGCATACATGGGTAGGAGACAAATTTAAGTGTATACACATGCACAATTAGGTAAGCTGCCATGCACTGACCTAACATTATAGTATAGACCAGGCCTGTGACACTTTGAGTACATTTCCCAGACCGGAGGAGGAGCTCTGTGACAGCTCGAAAGCTTATCTCTCTCACCAACAGAAATTGATTCAATAAAAGATATTACCTCACTCACCATGTATGTGTGTCTGTCATTTTAATGTGGGTTAAAATCTTTTGGGGATTTTTCCTTCTCTTTAATGGCTCACACTTCAAGAAAACTCTTGTTGTTGATAGGTAAAGGCCAGTCAGGGAAGGTCTAGGGAAGGGGCTGGAGAAGTCAATGCTATCTGCATCCTCTCTTCTTTCTTCCCCCATATTTGAGAATGGTGCTATGGCAGTGCAACCCTCTGAAGTGATACCTTCTCATTTTTCAGAGGGGGAGCCATGTTAGTCTGGATCTGTAAAGAGTGAAAAAGAGTCCTGTGGCACTTATAGACTAACAGACATAT
This sequence comes from Chelonoidis abingdonii, assembly GCF_003597395.2. Taxonomy (NCBI): domain Eukaryota; kingdom Metazoa; phylum Chordata; order Testudines; family Testudinidae; genus Chelonoidis; species Chelonoidis abingdonii. The sequence goes on from NC_133770.1 coordinate 57,237,506, forward strand.
TGGAGCATAAACTTTCATACCCGTGAAAGCTTATGCTCCAATATGTCTGTTAGTCTATAGACGTGCGTCTGACAAAGTGGACATTCACCCACGAAAGCTTATGTTCCAATAAGTCTGTTAGTCTGTAAGGTGCCACAGGACTCTTTGTCACTTCTCATTTTTGTGACTCTGGATTCCTACCTTGCGCAGAGCTCTCCAGTACTCAGCCCAGTTACTGGAGCTGGGCACTAGAGAGTAGATTTCCCCTTACATGTTCATTTGTTTAAAACAAAATCTCATGAAACTGGAAAAAACTAAATCAATAGTTGCTGTTTACGCTCCCCCTTGTGGGAGAGCTATGGTACATTTCTGCTACTCTGTTGACTTATTAGGTTCACCATGATTTCAATCTATCTTTCAAGATATTTCTTGTAAGATCAATTTATGCCACTATTGATACATGCACATCACAGATCTCAGCTGTACCAAAACAGGGATGAAATTGTCCTGAAAGTTTTGAATGTGGCAATTGTTTCTGAGAGACACAAGGTAGGTGAGGTAATATCTTTTACTGGATCGACTTCTGTTGGTGTAAGGTACAAGTGTTAGATCTATGCTGAGCTCTTCTTTGGGTCTGGGGAAGGACACTGCGTGTCTGAGCTAAATACAAGTTCGGACAGATTGTGAGCAGAAGGAGGAGCACATGTTGGAGGCGGTCACTTGAAATTAAGTGGGCAATCGGGGGTTAGATTATTACGCAGAAAGGGTTTGAAGTTTCAATACTTATCCTCAAAGGGAAACCTGCACACCTTCAAAAGGTGAACCAGGGAACTTAAATACATAACTCTGCTAGACACTAAATCCATAGACTTAATGGAGACACTGGTTTTATGGCTCATAATGTAATTGGTAAGACACCACAGTGCCAGCTACTCTTAATTGCCCAGTTCAAACTCTTTATGCATAACAATCTAACCTGCTATTGCCCACTTCATTTCAAGTGACTGCCTCCAGTATGTGTTACCTCTTCTGTTTAACAATCTGTCTCACTTGTGTTTACCTCAGATATTCTGCTTCCTTCCCCAGACCTGAAGAAGAGCTCTGTGTAGCTCAAAAAGCTTGCACCTTCCAACAAAAGTAGCTCCAATAAAAGACATTATCTCACCTACATTGTCCCTCATATCCTGGGACCAACACAGCTACAGCAACGCTGCAAGCAATTTTCCCCCACCGCACCCACAGTCACTCTTTAGGCCAGACACTGTAGGCACATAGTAGTTTGGATTGATTTCTGGGATGCTATGCAAGCCACTGCATTAGGAGGAAAAAACTGCCAGTAGTCTTGCATTGGAAGTACTGTGGCAGATTTTCATGTTGCATGCAATATCTACCGTTGGTGGCCTGATTCTGCTATTGGAAATTATTTAATTGTGGATGATGTATTGATAGAACAGGCCAGAGAAACAATGCCAATTTACACCAGATGAAGAGGTTGTTACACTTTCTAGAAGATGATATTTGGGGCCTTATATTTCCCTGATTTACACCAGTGTAACTTCACAAAGGCAGCTCTAGTGACCTTATACTCTTAGTTCACATTGATGTAGAGGTGAATAGGGCCATAGATATTTTGTACTCTACTGAGAAAGTTGTGTTGGCGTACTCATGATCTGGTTTGTAGTTCACCTTCAACCTTCTATTTCCCCTTAATAGGCACATAGTAGATTTAGTTATATTATATAATGCTGATAAAATAGCATTCCAGTAACAGCGTTATCCCCAGATTAAGAACAAAGTGTGCTGGGTAACATCATAAAGCTCAGATGATATAAAACAGATGAGAACCTAAAAGGATCACAGGGCAAAGAGCTTTTGCTGCATAAAAATAAAAGAGAAAGTTGTTCTCATTATGGTAATCCTCATGTTTTCAGGCATGCAAGGAATGTCTACAGGCTTTGTCAAATACACAGGGATGATTTAGTAAATGCCATTTGCTCTGTTGTGTAACTAAAACAAAGCCTAGTGCAGCACCCAGTGATATGTTTGGGCAGAAGAATTTGATCCCCTTAGACCCAATTTGGAAATTGTTCTCAGGATAATTGCATTGTCTCACCAGTATTCAGCACCACTGCAACAGTGCAATGAAGAAAAGATGATTAAACTGGAGTCCAAGATGTGATAACCATAGAGAGAATAGAAAATATTTTTTTTTCATTTTCTTGTGGCCTCTTTGTCTCTCTCCTGGCTTTTTCAATGGCCTCATCATGATTTTTTACAAGATCATCCATATCTGTTAGGCAAGTCATGTATTGGGGACTGTAGGGAGCTCCACTGTCTTAGGGAGAACCTCAGGAGGAATGCTGCTTCAGTGAGGTACTCCTGGGCACACAATGCTCTGAATGTCCCTGGCCTCTGTTTGCCAGAAGCTGGGAATGGGTGACAGGGGATGGATCACTTGATGATTCCCTGTTCTGTTCATTCCCTCTGAAGCACCTGGCATTGGCCGCTGTTGAAAGACAGGATGCTGAGCTAGATGGACTATTAGTCTGACCCAGTATGGCCGCTCTTATACATCTAGGCACAATCTGATTCTAGGTGTGGAAAAAAACACTCTGATTCCCCCAGCCAGGGAACTGTGTGGGTTTGGCTGGAGTCTGAACACCACAATTAATTCCATAACACTCAGCATCTTCAGAGGAAATCATCTGACTGTGTGCTTGATTGTTTGTTTGAACAGTATGAATTGGGAGAGCTTTGTTCCAGGTGGGCCTTGAGTGGGCCTGACTGCTATAAAAAGTCAGTCAGCAGCGAACCAGCTGAGCGGCGAACAGCAGAGGCTAACAGAGGGAGTTTGCCTGGGAGTTTGCCTGGGGAGAGCTCACTGAGGCTTTCATCTCGCAGGCTTCTGTGGGTTGCTGCAACAGCTGAGGAAGTTCTTAGAAGCCAGAAATTATGGAAGGTGAGTATTCAGCTGTTGTAACCTGCACAGATTGTGCCATGTTTATTTTTCTTCCACAGGACAGAAGCAACTTTGTCTGTACAAAGTGCAAGCTGGTCTCCATATTGGAAGAGAAGGTTCGAGGTGTCGAGCAACAAGTATCAACCCTCCGTTGCATACGTGAAAATGAAGATTTCCTGGATAGATGTCAGGATATGCTTCTACGGGCACAAAGTCTTGAAGAATCGGAGCAGGCTGTGCAGAGGAGAGACAGGAATGGTGAAGAAATTTGGCAGCATGTGACCTCCAGAAGAAGGAAGGGAGCATCCATGTACCAGCAATGGAGACATAGATGAGCAACCGTTTTCATGTTCTCTCCACAGGTACTAATGCGGAGAGTGGAGTAGATGGTACATCTGAGAGAAGGGAGCAGAAGGAGACTCCATCAATTGGAAGGCATGAGATGCACTGTCCTAGGCATGGCGGTTCAAACACGACACTGCTCCGCAAGAAAGGAGGAAGGGTGCTGGTGAGTGGCGGGGACTCCTCCTCAGGGGACTGGAAGTCACTATACTGCCACCGACCGAGACTGAGAAAAACAACCGAGAATCCTGCTGCTTGCCAAGGACGCTAGGTTTTACCGATGTGACAGGAGAGAACTTGCCTGAGTACTTATCGAGGACCACTTCAGATACTCTACCCCTTCCTGCTTTCTCCCCGTGGGCACCAATGATACTGCCAAGAATGACCTTGAGCGGATACTGCCAGACCTAGGTGTGGTCCTCTAGGGAAGAAGGATTAAAGGAGTTTGATAGGTTGCAAGTGGTGTTACTCCTGTAACCATACCCTCCCTGTGCAGGAAAAGGGACCTGGGCTCAGGGATCAGGTGGAAGTGTGGAAGTCACGAATGGCTACCAGCAGGTGGTGTCAGAGAGAAGGCGTTTGGATTTCTTTGACCATGGGATCGTGTTCCAAGAAGGAGAAGTGCTAGGCAACGGCTCCACCTAAACGAGGAGAGGGCAGAGCATCTTCGCCAGCAGGCTGGCTAAACCTAGTGAGGAGGACTTTAAACTGGTTCATCGGGGGAAGAGACCAAAGCCCTGAAGGTAAGTGGGGAAAGGTACGGAGGAAGCAAGAGCAGAGAGTGCAAGAGGGGAGGACTCCTGTCTCATAGACTGAGAAAGTGGGACAATCAAACGAGTTATCTAAATGCCTATACACAAATGCAAGAAGCACTGGGAAACAAGCAGGGAGAACTGCAAGTCCTGGCAACAGTCCAGGAATTGAATGTGATAGGAATAACAGAGACTTGGTGGGATAACTCCATCACTGGAGTACTGTCATTTGGAATGGACATAAACAGTCAGGCAGGACAGCCAGGGCAGAAAAGGTCGGGGACTTGGCATTGTTAGATGTAAAGAGAGCCAAGTATGACTGCTCAGAGCTCCAGTTGAAAACTGCAGAAAAACCTGAGAGTCTTGGATTAATTTTACAAGTGTGAGCAACAAAGGGTGATGTTGTGGTAGGGAGTTGCTATAGACCACCGACCAGGGGGAGATGAGGTGGATGAGGCTTTCCTTCCAGCAATTACCAGAAGTTCTAAGATCACAGGCTGGTTCTCATGGGAGACTTTTAAATCACCCTGATAATCTGCTGGAGAGCAATACAGCGGTGCACAGACAATCCAGGAAGTTTTTGGAAAGTGTAGGGGACAATTTCTGGTCCAAGTGGCTAGAAGAACAACTACGGGCAGAGCTCCTCCTTGACCTGCTGCTTCAGCAAACAGAGAGAGTTAGTAGGGGAAAGCAAAAGTGATGGGAACTGGAGGCTGTGACCATGAGATGGTCGAGTTAGGATCCTGACACAAGGAGAGGAGAGCAGCAGAATACGTGACCCGTGGAAATTCAGAAAAGCAGACTTTGACTCCCCCAAGGGAGCTGATGGCAGGATCCCCTGGGAAAATAACATGGGAGGGAAAGGAATCCCCAGGAAAGCTGGCTGTATTTTAAAGAATCTTAATTAAGGGTTGCAGAAAAAAAACATGCCCAATGTGTAGGCAAGAATAGTAAATATTGGCAAGCGAACCATCTTGGCTTAACAGTGGAATCCTTGCTGATCTTAAACGGCAAAAAGAAGCTTACCCAGAAGTGGAAGCTTGGACAAATGACCAGGAAGAAGTATAAAATATTGCTCAGGCATGCAGGACTGAAAATCAGGAAGGCCAAATCACACTTGAAGTTGCAGCTAGCAAGAGATGTTAAGAAATAACAAGAAGGGTTTCTTCAGGTATGTTGCAACAAGAAGAAAGTCAGGAAAGTGTGGGACCTCTTTACTGAATGAAGGAGGCAAACCTAGTGACAGAGGAAATGGAAAAAGCTAATGTACTCATGCTTTTTTTTGTCTCTGTCTTCACAAACAAGGTCAGTCCCAGGCCTGCTGCTAGGGGCAGCACAGTATGGGGAGAGAGTGACGCAGCCCTTTGTGGAGAAAGAAGGCCTTTCGGGGACTATTAGAAAAACTGGACCGACACAGTCCATGGGGCCTAGACGCACCTTCTGCATCCCGAGGGTGCTAAAGGAGTTGGCGGATGTGAATTGCAGAGCCATTGGCCATTATCTTTGAAAAACTCATGGCAAACAGGGGAGGTTCCCGGGATGACTGGAAAACAGGCTAATGTAGTGCCATCTTTTAAAAGGGAAGAAGGAGGATCCAGGAACTATGGCCAGTCAGCCTCACCTCAGTCCTGGAAAAACATGGAGCAGGTCCTTAATGAATCAAGTCCTGAAGCACTTAGAAGCGCAAGGAAAAGTGATCAGGAACAGTCGCATGGATTCAAACAGGGCCTGTCTGGATAACCTACTGCCTTCTATGAGGAGATGAATGGGTCTGTGGATGAGGGAAAACAGTGGATGTGTTATTCATTGACTTTAGCAAAGCTTTAGACACGGTCTCCCACAGTATTCTTGCCAGCAAGTTAAAGAAGTATGTGGCTGGACCGATTGGACTATAAGGTGGATAGAAAGCTGGCTAGATCGTCTGGGCTCAGCGGGTAGTGATCAACGGTCTCCAATGTCTAGTTTTGAGCCAGCTGGTTTCAAAGTGGAGTGCCTCAAAGGGTAGTCCTGGGGCAAGTTTTTGTTCAATATCTTCGTTAATGATACTGGAGGAGGCGGTGGACTTGCACTCTCAGCAAGTTTGCAGATGACACTAAACTTGGAAGGAGTGGTAGAGTACACTGAAGGGTAGGATTAGGATACAGTAGGGACCTAGACAATTAGAGGACTGAGCCAAAAAGAACCTGAATTGAGGTTCACAAAGGACAATGCAGAGTCCTAGCACTAGGATGGAAAGAATCCCATGCACTGTATTTACAGACCCGAATTACGGGACTGAATGGCTAGGAAGCTTCTGTGAAAATGACCTTGGAGTTACAGTGGGACGAGAAGCCTGGATATGTAGTCAACAGTGTGCCCTTGTATGCCAACAAAAAAAAGGAAGGCTATGGCAATTTGTAGGCTGTTAATTAAGTAGAGGCATTGCCAGCAGATTGAGGGATGTGATCTTCCCTCTATTCGACATTGGTGAGGCTTCATCTGGGTACTTGTGTCCAGTTTGGGCCCACACTAACAAAAAAGGAATGTGGAAACAATTGAAAGAGTCAAGCGAGGGCAACAAAAATGATTAGGGGGCTGGAGCACATGACTTATGAGGAGAAGCTGAGGGAACTGGGATTGTTTAGTCTGCAGAAGAGAAGGATTAGGGGGGATTTGATAGCTACTTTCAACTACCTGAAAGGGGGTTCCAAAGAAGATGGATCTAGACTGTTCTCAGTGGTACCCGATGACAGAACAAGGAGTAGGGGTCTCAAGTTGCAGTGGGGGAGGTTTAGGTTGGATATTAGAAAAAACTTTTTCACTCAGGGAGTGGTGAAGTATTGGAATGGGTTACCAAGGGAGATGGTGGAATCTCCTTCCTTAGAGGTTTTTAAGGTCAGGCTTGACAAAGCCCTGGCTGAGATGATTTAGTTGGGAACTGGTCCTGCTTTGAGCAGGGGGTTGGACTAGATGACCTTCTGAGGTCCCTTCCAACCCTGATATTCTATGATTCTATGAAAGCTAGTTGGCTTTTTGTTTTCCTTTCAACTGCTACAATAGCTCTTAGTTTTTACCCACTCATTCTGCAGGGGTGGGAGGGCCTCAGTGTTCCTAAGTAGCAAACACTCCGTGCATTTTGTTAAGCTTAGCTGTCAGTAATGGCATCATGCTGTTATTCTTGAGAGAATGATTCCTTCTGTTTTGCCTGTTTCTGGTGACACTGAGAAAATGTTAGATGAGTGGATTGGATGACTCAGGGGATTAGTAATGGGATAGAACTTTTCACCTCTAAGACCAGGTGCCGAGTGACCAAGAGTTCTACCATCTGATGGCTGTTCAGTGGCTGATGTGAATTGGGTTGGCAGTCTCAGTCTAGTTCTAGAGGATGTGTGTCTAAATCAGAATATTGCCATCACCACTGTTGGCATCCTTGTTAACAACCTCAACAGAAAGGCCAACAACTGAACAGGCCTGGAGGCAAACCTTTCCTCTCTGCTGCTATAAGTTCTCCCTCCACAGTAGGGGTAAGGGACATTAATGAGTATGACAGCATGAAGAAGTTTGTGTGGCTGCTATTTGTGCTGTACCTTTACCATGGCTAAACAGAAATCTTTGGCCTCCAAGCTCTCAGTCAGGCACCATTCAATAGCAATATACATAGTTTTAAAACAAAACAAAACAGTTGAACAACATCATGCATCGTGGCTTTATCTGATGATAGGTCTATGTTCCAGCTTGTCAAACAGTGAGACTATAGTAGAGTGCAAAGGAACCATTGTCATTAGACTTCCTTATTTGTCTGTTTAATGATGTTAATGAAGGATCCTGGGGGTTGTATTCAGCTTGTTCTATTACTTGATTCTGCTAATTTAGATCAACACAGGGAAATCTCTCTATTCATTTGCTAGGCTGATGCCTGTGGTTGCATCATGGGATTGGAGCTACTATATCAGAAAGTGTTTACTTCTACCTGATCCAAAGCCTTCCAGTCAGGGTCAGTTTCTGGGCTAACAGTATGTGTTTCCCACTCTGGTATGCCTAACAAAAATCCACTAAATCAACTGGCAAAACATTTTCTGTTGGAGCTTACACTAGAGAGCAAGGATTCATCCCCCTTTTGTGCTTCTGGAGAGAACGCAGAAAAATAAAAAATGATGTGGAGAATAAAGACAAACCATGGGTAGATAAGCTGAGGACCTGGAAAGCATAGTCTCTCGACAAAAGGGTAAATTCCTATGGACACATACTGCTGCATAATATGAAAGGGTCCTCAGTATATATCATGGGTTATTTAGTTTCCCATTAAGTGATCTCATGACAGATCAAGGCAAGACAAATTATTTCATTGGGACTCTTGTCATAATAATGTACCTAATCTTGTGGTAATGATGATGTGTCTAAAATGCATCTCACTACTCCAGGTAATGTGATTCAATAAGATTTGTATCATCATGGATAAGCTGTGCACACAATTTCAGTCTAATCAGTCTCTGGAAAGATGCTTTGAAAGATTCCAATATTGCTCACATATAGATGTACTGAATGTGAGAATAGCAGGGAATTTTTAACGTAACTTTAGTAACAGCAAACCCTGAGGTAAAGGGGAATCGTTTATAGCATCCAAAATGCTTCCAGACACAAAACATGGAGGGAAGAGCCAGGCATTAGAAGTAAGTAGCTACAACCTGTCTGTGTAGATAGGCTGCTGGCAAAGTCACCTTGACTAGTGAAATGGATTGCTCAGCCAACCTTGTGATGGAGTCAGGTAAGACTGCTCCTTATATCACATTTGTATCAGGCAAAGAGTCGTACAAAACCTGATGAAGGCATGAATTCTTAATTATAAAAGACATACATGCTGTGTTAAAACTTGCAATATTTTAAAAGATGACAAGTATGTTAATATTACATAGGAAGAAAGAAAAAAGTGTGTGACTTACTGTACTCTGAAGAGATAAGGAAAAAAAGTGTGTATTACTCTATGAAGATGCTTTAGCTGTCACATATATTATATATTTCCCATGCTTTTTTTACCTACTCACAATGGGGACAAGATTGACTGAAAAAAAATCTCAAAATGCAGATTTGTAACAATGACAATAACTAATGTTTGGAATCGCTTGCTATAGTAGGTAGCTGAAACTCCATTAGATAAAATCTTTATCCATCCAATAATTTGGAGTCTTCCTAAAAGATATCCTCTGGTCCAACCATTGGCTTGATGTGGGAGTTAGATTAAATTCTGTGGCTGTTATGCAGGTCACACTAGATTGTCATAATGAACCTATCTACCAGTAAAATATATGAATAAGAATCAATCACATGAACTTTTTTCTTTCTTTTCTCTACCATGGAACTGACATAACTAGAAAGTGATATTTTATACCACTGTCAGTGATCAGGACACTCTAAAAATGAATAATGAAAAATTATATTAAGGGAAAATTTTAGCTGCATCTCCCTACCATTGCATCTTTCATCTCCGTATTTTGTGACAGTTACAAGCACAATGAATGCCACGATGAAAGGATCTACGCTATGTAAAATACAGGTTGTGAAGTAGGCAAATTATAATATTTTGTTGTATTTGCATATAGAAAAATACAACCAGACAGCAGTGTTTACAACTGAAAATTTATTAAAGTATCTTTCTTTTGGCCTCTACTGCTCTCTACAAACACAAGGTTTTGCAAAACAATTCTGTGTAGAACATCAAAATGGTAAATCATAAACTAAGCATTTATTTTTTTCTACCTACATTTCACTTACTTTGCTCAACCTTAGTGCTGAGCCCAACAGAACACATCCAAGACTGTGGAATAGTGCCTGTGCCTCAGTTCTGCTAAACATAATCCAAACGGTGAAGAATCAGAATTGCAATGTGGTACTGCTTGCATGACAACATCATTATATCATGAAGTCATCCCATCCAGGCCCATTTCTCCTACCCCAGGACATAATTTACTCCAAGTAAAGTCACTGGGAGCTAATCATATCCCACAGCTGAAGAGTCGGGTCTTATGAGCCCCTGTCCTGTGCCTGTATGGAAAGAGAATGGTGTTGAGTGAAAAAGTAACTGGACAAGATGAGCTCTGTGGTCTAAGAATGAGGTGAGAAGGAATCCACTGACTGCTTGGTCATACAGATGACACACTCTTGTCATCCTCCCTGTGTCTTCATTGCTAGGGTTCTACAGGGCTGGCACTATAATACAACAATGTTTATGTTGACACATTAAGTGCTGCTGGCTAAACATACATGTCCTCATTTTGTGATATAATCTGGGTTCGGGGAAGTTTGCAGCTCTAACTCAAATCAGAAATAGAATTCAAAACTCTTCTGGTATTCTCAGCCCTACTTAGGGTCCCCCAGTATTCTGCAGCCTTTCAGGGATATTTTCTCTGGCAAAAGACTTGTTAAAATCTTTGAATGGATTCCTTAGCACTGAGAATATACAGTTATGTGCATTTCCACATCTGCACTTTCCCATCAAAGCCAAGACATTCCTGAAGCTCTGGCTTTCAATCGGACACTTCCTGATGAAGTGCTTTAAAAGTCTGCTTAGGGATCAATTTTCTCCAATAGTACTCTTATAGCTGTGCCAGAGAAGATAAGGCAATCAAGAGAAGGTGCTGAGGTTTCTCATAAAATAACATTTAAAAGGGTTTTCTGTATTTCCTAAAATCCTTTTGTTAAGTTCTCTCCTTCACCCCCTCCTGACCTCCTACATACACTTACACACCAGACACGGCCAAGGCAGTATTTGACTTGTATCTACTGTTGCTGTTAAAAAAGGCAGCATTATCCAACAATAACCACATGCTGGTATGTGAGAGACCAGTTCTCTCCTATACTTACTATAGGTAATAACTGTGCAACAATGAGGTTGGTATCTAGCAAATGCTGACTTTTTAATGGTGATTCCTGTGCCATAAATCTTTCGCTGGTGTAATCTGGCATACTCTCCCTGACTTGGAGTGCAAGGCTGATTTGAATCAACTGACGATCTTTGTATATGTTTTGGAGTAGGAGGAAGATATTTTTGATTGTTGTTGATGTAGTTGTTTAAAATTATTTGAATCAGTATGGCATAATTCATCAGTGAATGCTTGTAAATTGCATTAAAGTTGTACATTTTTATGTAAGTGCTAACATTATTTACTATATCTAATGTATCACCCCTCTTGATCTCTCTCCACATACTTAGCAATCTCTGCATTCCTAGATGAAGTCTCCTTGTGGCAGTCTAAGTACTTTGGTTTCTAGGTACCAGGCTCTAACTCAGAGAAAGCATGTCTTCTGCAGATATCACACAGTGATCACAATCTAAATACCTAGAGACAGATACACAGGCCCGGTTTGCAAGATACCAGAGTTGGTCTGTGGGGAATAAAAAACTAAGGAGGTGACTGTAAAGCAGATTCAGACCCTGTTCAGCCTGCTGACCTTCCATTTATAGAATTGTTATATGCATGACTACAGTTAGGGTCTTCAGAAAACACGACTCTTTGAAAATCCACTCCAGTACGTGGATGACATGAAGGTGTGAGGCAAGCTCATTCAAAGCTTTAATGGCATTTCAGCTGGCAGCACGTGACTGGCCATTGTTTCCATAGACACAATCATTCTGTGGGATGTCTGCATCATTTAATTTGAACAGCCATGGGATGACTGACATAAAAGAGATATCACTTTTCCTGATTGGTCTCTGTTTTGGTGCTCAGAACCCTGTGAGAGAACTGATTTCCAGACTGTTTGTTGTCCATATTGTCAAGATTTTCAGGTCTTTCTAAGTTATGGCATGAGACGGGTTGTATAAACCACACACATGCCCAGAAAAGGTTACAGGAAGCCTAAAGTTCTATTAACCTCACCTGATATACCTGGAGGGTGCATGGTCAGGTTGAAGGAGGAACTCAAAAGGAAGAGTAGTCAGGGACAGAGTAGTCAGAGCGAGAGGAAGGTTCTCTCCTGAGAGGAGAGGCTGGACAGCTAAGGGGAGAAGACAAGAGATATAGCTACAGGAGCCAGGATTAGTTCTTACAGTGGTCCCTGTGAAGGGGCAGGACTTGAGGGAAGCAATTCTGTAAATCAATGTCCCGAGAAAACAACAGACAGTGAGAGTGAAGAGGAAGAGACACTTAAACTTCAAACCCAGCAAGGAAGAGAGAGGTCCAGTGATATTTATGGCTGGGACTCTATTTGCTGGAGAGTCTGGGACAGAAGAGGAGTCCCATGAGAGGTAGAAGGCTTTTTGTGGGTGGCTATGTTTGCTTTACTGCCAATAGAGGAGATTATTTAGAATTTGAAGGACATTATTGCCCGGGAAGAAGCAGGACTTTAGAGAAATCTGACTAGAGGGCCAGGTTCTGAATGCAAGAGACTGATGGGAAAAGCAACAAAAGGGAGCTCTAGGATGGTAAGGCTGCTACATGGAGATAGTCCAAACCTTGGTCTTTCATGATCAGTTATAATTTCCCATTTCAGAGCCTGTTATCAGGTATTGATGATATTGCTGATTGTTCATCCCATTTTTAAACAGATGTTTCAGCAGTCAGTTCCAAGGGTGGGCTGGGAAACAATGCCTTTATACTTGGGGAGGCTGTAGGCTTTCACAACAAATCAAGGCTGGAAAGAAATCAAATAGAGATTTTGATCTCTCACTTAACATGCTCAGAGCTTTGCAAGAACATGTTTAGAGGAGCACACACGGATCTGCTGTGGTAGGAGAGTGCAAGAAAAAGTGTCAACTATGCATTGAGGAATTTCATGCATTCCTTCAGGGGCTAGTGACAGGGAAATCTCCTATAACTGTCCCTGCCTATTTCTTTCCTAATACCCACTTTCCAGACATTAGCACTGTCATCCTTATCTTGGCTCTCTAGTCCTGATTGGAGTAGTGCTTCACAGATACAGTACCATGAGTGTGATGCTAAGTAAATAGGTGGTGGTGCTGGGCTCCTGAGCAACAGCTTCATTTTCCTAAGTGGAAGAGTTGCAGAGATGAGGAAGAAGTATTGTAGGCAACATCTGTATAATTAGTCTCCAGTAGGCACGGTCTCTCTTGTAATATAGGGTTTCTACCCCTGGGAGGATTTCAACCATAGAGACAAAGTCTAGCATAGGCATGGCTAGAGCACCACAGCACAGAATAATGAAGGGTGTTGCCCTATCAGTGTCTCTATGGCTATAAGCATGTCTGAAACCATGCATAAGAGACAGAGGGTGTGACATGGAGAACCAGACATAAAACGGATGTAATGTGGAGCCATATGGGTTGGGGGGGGAGAAATTCAAGTGGAATGAGGGGATTTTGAGGGATGAGGGGGAGAAGAGCACAGAGGTTGATCAGGGTGAAGGGAGAAATTTTGAGCAGGGGAATAGAGAGAGGAAAGCAATGGGGGGAAGTGAAGGGGCAATATGGGGAACTGGAGAGAGATTCAGTTGATCAGTTCAGGAGTGGGGTATGAATGAACGAAAACTAGAGGGAAGAAAGGATCGGTTTAATGGATAATTTATTGATTGAACAATGAAAAGGAGAAAGGAATTGAAAGTTTTGACTGTGGGGGCATTATGGTAAATGAGGTCATGCATATTCACTTGGTATGCAAATTAGAGCATGGCATAATTTACATAACATTTCCAGCTTTCCAAAGGCACAGCCTTAAAGGTATGCATTTGTGAAGGGTGGTTCGGGTGACAGGGATCCAAAGAGCTGCCACAGATGTCTTACTGGTGTGTGTCTCTTTATGCCAAAGCAGCTGGGAAAAGAGGGGCATGTTCCCTCCTGTGGAATATAAGGCAACCAAATCCCCATTTCAAATAATAGAGTTTAATCTAGAGGTGTGCTGCTTCTTGCTAGAGTGGACATTCCTTCAGCTAGTAGTTAGCTACTGAACAGTAAGTCACTCTGCTGTAAATTCAGGCCTCACTTGCATATGTGGTGAAATCCTGACCCCATTTAAGGGTATGTCTACACTTCCAGCTGATGGTTAAGCTAGCAAGCTAAAAATAGGGTGTAGCCACAAGATTTAGAGGGTCTAACTGCCCTGAGCACTCACTCATTAGAGACCATAGGCATGTACTTGGGGCAGCTAACCCCATCCACTATTTGTGCCACCATGGCTACACTCTATTTTTAGAGCACTAGATTGATTAGAGCTGGTGCAGGTATGTCTTCTCAAGCTGGGAATCACACCTCCAGCTCAAAGTGTAGATAGACTCTAAGTCAATGGCAAAAGTAACATTGTGTTCAAGTAGCCAGGGTTCTGTTCTCTTTAATGATTCAGGGCGATCTGGAAGATCTCTCCAACAGGCTTATGGTACAAGATAAGAGCAATTGGTACTGCCAAACCTAACACTTTCACAGATACCAGGGATTCTTGCTCCCACATTCAGATATATTCACCTCTTATTTAATAAAGTTGTGGCTTTTCTAACCATTTCAAATTAAACAAATCTGTCATCACTCTAGTATGCTTTATCAATAATCCTCAAAATCATTTCTGGCAGATTCCCAAACTAATATATTCATGCCAAAAAACCCCCAAACCCTACTTTCATGTCTTTAGCTCTGATAGTCTCATGTTAAACGCCTTGTATTTAATCTGAGTCAAGAATCATATTTGCTCAGGGAATTGTGGTATTCTCAAACAAGGAAGCAATGGAACATGCACAATCCTGCCCCAGAAGAAAGGAGAAGATTTAATGTCTCCTATTAACTTGCAAAGAAATGGAGGCATATTTGATTATACTAGTCTGCTGAGTACCTGGACAAGATTAGAACAAGGAATGGAATGTTAATCACCAAATGGTGGTTATTAGACAGAACCCAAGGGCAAAGCTGTAGCTACTGTGCTACATGCAAAAGAGAGACTGTCTGCAGAAGGACCTTTTCACGTGACAATGTATATGGATTGTTAATTATGTTCTGTACAGTGTTGTAGCACAGTGATTTGCAACCTTTTTTTCATTTGTGGACCCCCAAAGAATTTCAAATGCAGATACAGACTCCTTTGGAAATCTTAGACAGTCTGTGGACCTCCAAGGGTCTGCACAACTCAGGCTGAAAGTCACTGTTCTTTCTAGGAGATTGAGAGATTGATTATGAAAACAAATTTACTACAATAGACAGTAGTGCTGCATAAAATTTCAAATACAAGCTTTATAAATCACCCTAAACCATTACAATCTGCTCTTAAAGAATTAAAGAAAAACATCTCAGAGGAATAGTGAGTACATGTCCAGTTCCAAAATCACCTTCTGACTGTGTCTGTTCTCGTTTCTCTACTCTCTAACTCAAGCTGGATTTTAACTACTATCCTGTTAACTATAGCCTGATATTTTACTCGATATATTTGTTGAACAGCTCTTTTAAAGTTAGCTTCAAAGACTAGAGATGGAAGATATTATTCAATGGAAACATTCACAAACTTTGCTTTTTATGGTCAAATAATTTGTTAGACAAACAGACAGTATTCAACCATATTTATATAGTAAGTAGTTAAATACTATTTATTGAATAGATTATCTGATCAAAACCAGTAGGAGATTAGTTCTTTAAAAGGATATCTTTTTCTAGCATGAAACTAGCTCTGATACAAAAGTACACACCAGGTATAAAGCACGGTTGAAGGTAAGCTTCTGGTTTTTTTCTGTCTCTCAGTTTAAAGTTGTAGGGATTTAGTGTCCTTTCTCTGGTATCCACTGACTCCCCAAATGCCAAGCAACAGCAACTGACATTTCACTGCAACCTGCTTTCTTCTAGTCTCTGCATGCTCATAAACTGACCAAAAGTAAAGTTGTCATTACTGCTGATTTATTGCAAGTGACATTCAGTGGTGTCTCAATATTCTAAATTATACAGATATTGTTACAAGGCAATGTAATGCCCTTCAGTCCTCACCAAGATTCTAATACTAATATCAATACTCTTTGACCAGCCCATTAAAATCTCAAATATCATGCAAATGTAGGACCCAGTTCCACAACCAGTTGTGTACTTATTGTATAAATTAGGGGGAAAAAAACTTTAACCATTTGAGCTAAAATTTTACATGCCCTGTATCTGCCTCAGGCTGATTTTTTTTTTAAAAAAAAATATTTCAGCCAAAATGATTCAGATATGTTCAAGAACAGATTAGAGAAAATATGTTGTTTGGCCCATGTTAAAATGTTCTGGCCACCTTTTCTTTGAGAAGCTTTAGTACCCCCATTCTTGGGAACCAGGACTTGAAATTTGAAATTTCATCTCCAGTGGAGTCTGCCATCTTTGGGCAATGTGTAAAGGAAGTGCCTGATTCCAGTGTGAAATGGCACCAAATTCTGTTGAAGTATATCAAGCTACACCTGCATTAAACTGGCATGCAATCAAAATTAGGCCAGAGTTCACAGTTGTTGGAGAAGCTTTTAAAACCCTGAGTATTTTCTACTTTCAATTTTGATGAGAAAAATGTACACAGAGGAGACTTCAGCCACATTCCAGCTAAGAATCATTATAAAGCAAAGATCTTTAACATCAGTAGTGCCCCACCAAGATGCTCTGCATGATCCTTGGATTTTAACTATATGCTGAACCTGGGTTGAAATAGATTTTGGTTATTTTTTTCAAGGTGGAAAAGTGCCACCTCTAAAGCTATTCTCATCTTATCTAAACACTGTTTAGATGTCACGCAGAATTTGTTTTGCTGTCTATATTTGTATATAAACTGATAAACTCTGTCAGCAACAAGCAACAACAACTAATTACCAAATTAGACATTTAGACTCTGACGGTTAAGATTAAGGCCATGAAATAAAACCGTAAGCATCACATGTGCAGTGCCTTAGCATGGTGCAAGGACACCTGAGCTGGGGCCCAATCCAACTTCCACTGGAGTCTTCCCATTGAATTAGGAGATTCTCTCAGTATGCTGTCATTTACAGTGTGTGGGGGGTGATATAAGAACCTGAACAGAATTTTTAGAAAATACTCAGTGCCAACCCTCTGAAAATCAGATCTCTTTTAAAGGCTCGCAAGTGGGCACCTGAGAGTGTGGCATCTAAAAATACTAATTTTGATTTTTGAAAATTTTGGTGAATAATATTAATATTTTGTATTTCTACATTTCTTGGCATCAGGAGATCAATAAGTGATTTTAGAAACTATGAATTTATCTTCGCATCATCCCTGTGAAGTATTATTACCATCCCTGTTTTAGAGATTGGGAAACAGCTGCAGAGACACAAAATAACTTTTGGCTGCTATCACACAGTGAGTCTCTGACAGAGCCAGAAGTGGAACCAACATCTGCCTCCCTCAGTTCCCTGGGCTAACAAATAGATTTATAAGGTATTTATAAGGCCCCCATCATTGTAGAATGTAAGTGCCTCACAATTGTTAATGTATTTATCCTCACACCATGCTGTGAGGTAGGGAAGTGCTAATATCCCCATTTTACAGATGGGAACTGAGGCACAGAGAGACCCAGTGACTCACCTAACGTCACACAAGATGTTTTTGTGGTGAAGCAGGAATTGCACCTGGATGTCCCACAAATGAGGAGAGCATCATAAACCACTGGGCCATACTTCATCTCTTATGGTGTACAACAATCATTTGAAATATAAATGGCATTGTTTTTACCTACCTTTGTCTGGACTCTTTCAAAGCCATGCAATAACTCTGAAAGTCTTCTTGGGCATTCAAATGGGAGCTAAATTCCCTGTGACCTCCTCTGCAGCATGACAGTTACCTACCTGATTGCTAGTCTGGAAAATTACACATAAGGCACCTTTTCTAAAGTGATTTTCTCTTTATAATTTGCTGTAGTGGGGAATATTAGAACATTGTTACATTGAGGTTTTCACTTTAATACCTCTTTTTCCTCCATGTTTTAGTGCCTGGCAGATCACTATAATATTAAGCATAGGAGAACTCTGTAGTCTCTACCTTTTCTCCTAGGCCTGCTCTACACTACGAGTTTATCTCGAATTTAGCAGCATTAAACTGAATTAATCCTGCATCCATCCACACAATGAAGCCCTTTATTTCAATATAAAGGGCTCTTAATATCGATATCTGTACTCTACCCCGATGAGGAGAGTAAGGCTGAAATCAGTATTGCCATTTCAAATTAGGGTTAGTGTGGCCGCAATTCGACAGTATTGGCCTCTGGGAGCAAGCCCACAGTGCACCATTGTGACCGCTCTAGACAGCAGTCTGAACTTGGATGCACTGGCCAGGTAGACATGAAAAGTCCCGTGAACTTTTTAATTTCATTTCCTGTTTGCCCAGCATGGAGCGCTGATCAGCACAGGATCACAAAAGAGCTCCAGCATGGACTGTATGGGAGATACTGAATCAGATCTCTGTAGGGGGAGATGAATCTATTCTATCAGAACTCCATTCCAATAGACAAAATGCCAAAACAGTTGAAAAAATCTCCAAGGCTATGATGGACAGAGGCCACAACAGGGACTCAACACAGTGCTGAAACTTAAGGAGCTGAGACAAGCATACCAGAAAGCCAAAGAATGAAATGGATGCTCGTGGAGGGAGGGGCAACTGACGACTATCCCACAGTTCCTGCACTCTCCGAAAACCATTTGAATTCTTGGCTGAGCTCCCTAAGCCTGAAGGGTCAAAAACATTGTCGCGGGTAGTTCAAGGTACATGTCGTTGTCCCCGCCCCTCCACCTCCCATAAAAGCAAAGGGAAAAAAATCCTTTCTCCTTTGTATTCAATGTCACTGTATGTCTATTGGATGCTGCTGGCAAATGCGGTGCTGCAGTACTACACAACAGCATCCCCTTCCCTTTCCTTCCCTTCCCTTGCGATTGGCAGATGGTACAGTAGGACTGATAACCATCATCATCGTCTCAGTGAGGTTGGCCGGGGGGTGCCTGGGCAAAAATGGGAATGACTCCAGGTCATTCTCTTCTTTAAGCTTTGTCTAATGGAGATTCACTCCTGCCTGGAATACATAGCGCGGAGGCTCCTGCCCTCCCCTCCCACCTTTGATCTCTGCTTGCAGAGGCAATAAAGTCAGATGTTGTTTCTTATTCATGCATTCTTTATTACTTCATCACACAAATGGGGGATAACTGCCATGGTAGCCCAGGAGGGGTGGGGAGGAGGGAAGCAACGGGTGGCGTTGTTGCAGGGCACCCCCTAGAATGGCATGCCAGCTCTTCATTCTGCGGGATGTCTGGGGCTCTGACCCAGAGCGGCCGTTTGCCTCTCTGGTACTTTAGTAGGCTTGCCTGATATTCTAGGCAGGGCTGACTCTCCATTAGACAAACCTTAAAGAAGAGAATGACCTGGGGAGTCATTCCCATTTTTGTCCAGGTGCCCCCGACCAACCTCACCGAGGCCGGCTAGGAGCACCCATGACAGCAGCAGATGGTACAGTAGGACTGGTAACCATCATTGTCAACTTGCAAAGCAGCAGACAGTACAGTAGGGCTGGTAACCGTTTCTGCTAACTTGCAAAGGCAAGGAGATGCTGCTGTGTAGCACTGCAGTACCGTGTCCATTAGCAACATCCAGTAGGCATACAGTGACAGTGAAAAAAGGCTGAACGGGCTCCATGGTTGCCGAGCTATGGCGTTTGCCTGGGCAATCCAGGGAAAAGGGCACGAAATGATTGTCTGCCGTTGCTTTCATGGAGGCAGGATTGACTGATGACATTTACCCATAACCACCTGCGACAAATTTTTAGCCCCATCAGGCATTGAGATAGCAACCTAGAATTCCAATGTATGGGGGACACTGTAGGAACTATGGGAAAGCTATGGGATAGCTACCCACAGTGCAACACTCCGGAAGTCGACGCTAGCCTCGGTATATAGACGCACGCCACCGAATTAATGTGCTTAGTGTGGCCGCATGCACTCGACTTTATACAATGTTTCCAAATATCGGTTTCTGTAAAATCAGAATAATCCCGTAGTGTAGATATACCCCTAATCACAAATGCTGAATTGACTTTTTGGACAATATCAGAAGCCAATAGTCAAATTGTCAGTGGCAATTGTGCACAAAGATTTTAGAACTATCAGGTCCAGTGCTTTGGAATGGGGGGGACAGCTATAATGTCTTAATTCACATCAGCCATAAGCATAACGATTTTTCCCAGGTTTTAATCCTAGCTCGTTTAAATGGGTCAGCAAACCAATTTCTTTTTATGTCTTTCCCCAAACAAAGTGTTTTATCAATAAAAATTTGAGAAGAAGCTAGGGAAAAAATAATCTTTCTGCTGTGGAAACTTAACTAATAGGATTAAAATTCAGACTGCATAACCTTGTTTGTTCTTTTTTCATTAACAGTCCATCCATTTTAATTAGTTTTAATTTAATGATTGTAAGTGCCCAGAAGCTAGGATAGGTCTAGTTTGTTGAGGGGGATACAGTTCCCAACAAATTGAATTTTCAACTTTGGATAGATAGGCTAAAAGATAATCAATAACTCCCCAGGGATGTAAGCTCAGGTTTAATGGGTTTTACCAAAGAAGCATTTCTAAGTATTTATAGTTGCTCTTCACTGGATTTTTAAGAAAACATATGTGATGGCTGAAGCTTGTGGTTTAATTGCAAAACACTATAGGACTCTGGCAATCTTATCTGCTAAGCAATCAATTGTGGTATCAGTTCTCTCAAGATAATTTTATTTTGCAGATTATACATTTTTAATTCTTTATGACATTCCACTGTGTGGTTTAAAACAAGGAGAGAGTAATTCAGTCTCATTGGGAATTACTGCATGCAGCTAGGATGCCTTGAGAATAAGGCCTGTGATTAGGCTGGATCATTCAGAAGAAAGTGTGGTCAGTCATTCTTCTATATGGTGATAATGGGAATGTTAATAGGTTCCATAAACATTCTTTCCACCACGTGATCTCTCCAAAATTTGTACAAGATCTTTCACTATGTGCCATGCATTTTTTCCTATAAAAAGACTCTGCTGCCAAGAGCTCTCTTGTGAGTACTCTCTGGGTTGTGAGGGTGCACCAGACCACACAGGAGTTCTCCGTACCTGACAGGATTGAGGACATACTGTAGAACCTCAGAATTATGAACACCAGAGTTATGAACTGACCGGTCAACCACACACCTCATCTGGAGCCGGAAGTATGCAATCAGGCAGCAGAGGAGACAAAAACAAACAAAAAACCCAAATACAGTACAGTACTGTGTTAAATGTAAAATATTAAAAAAAGAAGGAAAGCTGGATTTTTCTTCTGCATGGTAAAGTTGGAAAGCTGTATTAAATCAAAGTTTAGTTGTTAACTTTTGAAAGAGCAAGAAGTTCAACAAAAAGTTTTGTTCAGAGCTCCAAACATTTCAGAGTTATGAGCAGCCTCCATTGTCAAGGTGTTCATAACTCTTGAGATTCTGCTGTAATCACCCCTGGTTGTCCATAGATCAGTAACTCCCCTTTTTTTTTTTTTTAATCAAAAAATAAAATCACTGCAGAGTTGAGTCATAGGCCACGTCTACACTATGGGATAATATCGAATTAGCTAAAATCGGTTTTATAAAACTGATACTATAAATTCGATTTCATGCGGCCACACTAGGCACAGTTAATTCGGCGTTGTGGCGTCCATGGTCCGAGGCTACGTCGATTTCTGAAGCGTTGCATTGTGGGTAAGCTCTTCCGTAGCTATTCCCATAGTTCCCGCAGTCTCCCTCGCCCCTTGGAATTCTGGGTTGAATCATTATTGTCGTGGGTGGTTTCTGGGTGAATGTCATCAGTCATTCCTTCCTCCGGGAAAACATCAGCTGACAATCCTTTCGCGCCTTTTTTCCCTGATTGCCCTTTGCAGACGCCATAGCACGGCAACCATGGAGCCCATATCAACTTTTTTTTTTCCGGCACCGTATGTGTACTGGATGCCGTGGAGAGAGAGGCGATACTCAGCGCTACACAGCAGCATTCACCTTGCTTTTGCAATGATAGCAGGATGGTTACCGGTCATTCTGTACCATCTACTGTGGAGGAACACTGGCAAATGAGATGACTGTATCTCTCCTCCTCTGTACTGTCCGCTGCTATCATGAGTGCCCCTGGCTGAAATCGGCGGGGGCGCAACGCAAAAGCAAAATTGGGATTGACTAACTGGGACTGAGTCAATCTCTCCCTTATGGTTTCTAAAAATAGTGAGTCCGTCCTGCCTAGCAATAGGGCAAGTGTATTAGAGGACCAGTGTATCAGAGCACAGCTGCTCCGTGTCGGTATTACAGGGGGTGCCCCTGCACAACCCCACCCGTTGCTTCCCTCCTCTCCCACCTTCCTGGGCTACCGTGGCAGTGTCCCCCCCCATTTGTGTCATGAAGTTATAAAGAATGCAGGATATACAAACAGAAACTTGTTAGTGAGATAAAATGAGGGGAGCAGCCTCCGCGGGTATGACAGTCCAGGCAGTACGGAACTGATGAAGCTCAGCCCCCATTGCTATGTATGAAGACAGTTACCAGCCGTTTCTGTACCATCTACTGGATATAACTGGGAGTCATTCCATTTTTACCCAGGCGCCCCCGGCCAGGCCTTATCTGCGCCAGCCCATGGAAGCACTCACGGCTGGATGGCGACGTGACGATATCAGTTATTGTACCACTACCACTGGGAGGGGAAAGGAGCCAGAATTATGCTCCTCACTGCGTGCAGCTCGCGTTACCAGCAGCAGTCGTACAATAGGGGACACTGAAAGAAGTCAAGAAATGATTTCTTCCCTTTTCTTTCATGTGGGCTGTTGTTGGTGGTGGGGGGAACTGAGGACTATTCCCTGAACCATGCCAAGAACACTGTGTTTGAACCTACAGACATTGGGAGCTCAGCCAAGAATGCAAACTTTCCAGAGACTGCTATGGCGTGGGATACGCTGGAGTCTTCAGTAACCCCTCCATCCATGAGCGCCATTTGAAGTCTCTGGCGTCCGTTACGCTTGTCCACGGCAGCCGCTGTGTACCTGGAGATTTTTTTCAACTCTTTGGGCATTTTCGTCTTCTGTAAACGAGCTCTGATACAACCAGAATTTGTCTCCCGCCATACAGCGATCAGATCTAGTATCTCCCGTACGTCCATGCTGGAAGCCTCTTTTTGGATTGGAGCACTGCATCCCACCGTGCTGAATGCAAGCTCCACGCTGAGCAAGACAGGAAAATGTAATTCAAAGTTCGCGGGGCTTTTCCTGTTTACCTGCCAGCCTGCAATCCGAGTTAGAATTGCTGTCCAGAGCCGGCAGTGGGCACTGTGGGATACGCGCCGGACGTCAATAACGTCGATTTCCGTCCACACTAACCATAATCGATATGTTAATATCGAATTTAGCGCTACTACTTTTCGTCGGGGTGGAGTACAGAAATCGATTTAAAGAGCCCTTTATATCGATATAAAGGGCGTTTAAGTGTCGACTGGGTAACAGCGTTAAATCATTTTACGCTGCTTTTAAATCGATTTTAAAACGCGTAGTTGTAACCAAGGCCATAGACTCTGATCTTTCCTGCTCATGATCCTCTCTTACAAACTCTCTTAGGAATGTGTATGTATGTATGTTTCATGATGTCCTCAGCTTTGATGCTTTCCTTTTCTGTCTTAGAACATTGGCAGTCACCTACAAGCTGTCTCACTAAATGTCCGCATTAAAGACATTACATCTTGCTATAACTTTTTGGATGAAACTGTGCAGCAATCTATTTAGCATCTAGTTCCCTATATGGTCCTAGTGCACATTACGGATAGCTACATTATTTAGTTGTGTCTGTCCTCACCTGATACCTAGAGATATTTTAAGTCTTTTAAAGCTGGACAATGAGTGTTTCACAGTTCAGGATGATACAGGCACAGTGATAAGGATTCTTATATTTTCAGTATTCATAGTGGCTTCCAGAGTACTAACTTTTTTTTTGACGTGTAACAGCTAATTTAGACCCATCAAGTTATATATAGTTGGGATTATAATTTTTGCATGTGCATTACTTGCATTAACATTGATTTCCATCTGTCCATTTTGTTGCCAAGGCCACCAGTTTTGTGAGATCTCTTTGTAACTCTTTGCAAGTCAGCTTTGGACCTTAACTGTTTAGAGTAATTTTGTATCATCTGCAAAATTTTGCCACCTCACTGTTTCCCCCCTTTTCCAGATCATTTATGAATAGGTTGAAAACAGCACTGGGTTCAGTACAGCTCCTGGGGACACCTTCATAATGGATAGGTAAAGGTAAGGATTAAGTTTTGCTTTACCTGAAAAGGGTAACCGAACACCTGACCAGAGGAGCCAAATCAGAGAACTGATGTAATAAAAGTCAGAGGGCGGGAATTTGTATACTCGGGGTCTTTGTTGTTTTCTTAGCTAATGAGGAAACAAGTCTTCTTCTAAATTCTCTCCTAATACTTCTTCTAAACATCTGTATACCCAGGAACCGCAAGTAACTTCAGCTAATGATGGTCTTTGGGGGTGTATTTACCTGTATGTTAATTTGTGTGCTGGTTTAATGGCTACTTTTAAATCAGACTGTTTCTTATATTTTCTTATAAGCAGAGCCTGTATTGAAGTTTCTTAGCAAGATGATTGTTTTATATTTTTCTTTCTTTTTTTCTATAAAGTTTTCTTGTTAAACCTTGTGAAAGTTCTTTTCCTAGGGAGGCAAAGGGAAAAAGCCAGGCTGTGGGCTAATTTTCCCTATTTGGTCCGGCAGGGAAAGAGAGAACTACAGGGAAAGAAGACGAAGAATTCTCTCTGTTCTTGGTGGTTACAGTTTCCCTATTCCTGGAGCAAGGGGGGTGGCAGAGCCCAGCAGTTCGCATTTTTTACTAGGCTCATTAAAGGAGGCCATTAAGAGTCATGTTGGAACAATAGCCTTCTCTTTCAAGGCTGGCTAGCAAATCACAACAGTCCCAGGGAGAAGAGATTGGTTTTCACAGACAGCAAAAATTTTTTTTCTTCTCCTTGCTGGTTCTCTTAAGCATCTTTACTTTAAGGAAGACAGGGGTTTTACAGGGGCTAGAGAGCTTGAATTTGGTTTTTTCTGCTTCAAGTTTTTTTTGCTTGCTTGTAGCAGCTTGAAATTTTTTTTCTTGCGCTAGCAGCTTTGCAAAAAAATTTTTTATTTCAGTCATTACAGAGACCCATTACATATCTTTTGTTAAAACATTGAAACTTAAGTACCCAGCCACAAACTCACACAGGTAAATACAGTAGCTTTTGGTTGGTAATCATTGCCATCCAAAACAGAGCTAGACAAATCTCCAGGCAGAAAGCCAGCAATTTCAGACAACAGACACCAGAGGCACTCAACACAAGAAACACAAACCATGAGTTCAAAGATGAGCAAAAGGAAGAGCCTGGCTACAGCCCAAGACAACGAAAATAAACATAGGAGACAGCTGGAACTACTTAAGGCCGAACAAGATCCCAGGAGGCAGCTCACCGAAGAGATCAAGAAAGCCAAAAAGAGCATGATCAAGAAGCCCAAAGGCAGATCACGAAAGAAAACAACAAGAAGAAGAGGCCAATCCACCAAAGACAGATAGAACTACAAAGAGAGGCTCACCAGCAGTCGGCCTTGGAATTAGAACGGCCTAAGCAGCAGACCCCAACAAATCCTAACCTCCCGCCGCCGTTAGTTGTTCCACGCACAGGAAATTTCCCGCTACAGGCAGGTGAGGACCCGGAGACCTTCTTAGAAAATCGAAAGGGTCTGTATTGGGTACAACATCCCTGAAACCAGTACATGTTAGAGGCTGAGGACACATCAGTGGACCCTTGGCAGATGTGGCGGCTAAAAAATGCCGGGAACAAAGAATGATTTATAAACTGTTTCCAAACCCAAGCCAGATCCAGACTGGGGAAACCGCCGGATCACGCCGCGGCGGTTCAGAAACCAAAAGTGGAAACCAGAGGGTCCTTTCCCGACCACGCCTTACGTTGGAAGATTGCGACGCCTGGATATCGAGGAACCCAGGGTTCAAACCTTTGAAGAATTGTCGCCACCCTCATATGCATGGAGCAGTTCTTTTTGGATGGTGTTTCTGAGGAAATAACACGGTAAACATCCTAGATGGAAAACCCACAACTCTCACCGAGGCGGGGGAGATTGGAGCCAAATGGATGGCCGTGGCAGAGAGCAAGATCTACTGTAAAGGGGCGTGAAAACCCCAGGAGCCACCGCCAGCAATAACCCTACAACCGAGGGCAACCCAAAACCCCACCTACAAAACCAAGAAAAGCGAGACACCCTATCCTTCACCTCACCAGTCTCCAGTGACTTCTTCATCCAGTAACGCCGTTATCTGAATCTATCACTGTAATGAAACGGGACATATCAAGGCCAAAGTGCCGCAAAAGGCCACGGCCGAATAAACCCCACCTGGGTGCAAGTCATTGCACCCCAGCCGGACCCTAAGACCCCCAGCCCAGATACCTCTCAAATCCCCTTGGAAGCAAAGGGAAAAGCTGAGAGTGGGGCGGAAAGAAGGTTATCGCGTGGAGAGCCGGGAGACAAGTGTCAGCTATCCACCAATGCTTCGTCCGGATCCAAACTCATCAACCCGGGCAAAGTGACATTTAACCATTCATTTCAACAAGCTGTGGACTTGCCTACAGCTGAACTGCTGTCAGTAAAAGGCCTGGTCAGGAAATGTGGACTTTTGCAGTTCTATGACAATTATCCCATCCCCATGCTACTGGAGAAGACTTGGCCAATCAAGTTAAGCAGTCCCAGAGAGAAGGAATGGTTACACGCAGCCAAACCAGACAAGCTTCCAGACCCATTCCTATTCCTGAGCCGTCCACAGAGAACCTGTCTGTGTTACCAGAGACCCAGACTGAGGTAGTGGACCCGGATCCCATGTCAAC
Organism: Chelonoidis abingdonii; assembly: GCF_003597395.2. Taxonomy (NCBI): domain Eukaryota; kingdom Metazoa; phylum Chordata; order Testudines; family Testudinidae; genus Chelonoidis; species Chelonoidis abingdonii. Next base: position 57,264,355 of record NC_133770.1, read on the forward strand.
GGCTGAACCAGCCACAACACCTCCAGTCCCAGACCCGGAACTGGAACAGCAACCAGCACAAGCAAGCGCAACCACACCTTCAACCCAATGCCAGAAGGGACCAACGAGCCTGAACTGGCAGAAGCAACAACCAACCATACCAAAGAGGCTCAGGCAGAGCCTGAAATACCACCAGGTGCACCAGCGACAGACTCAAACCCATCAATTTCATCACTTCCAGAGGGACCAAGCCCAAGTCCCCAGTCTGAGGAAGAACTGGAGTCCCCAGCTTCAAGGGAACAGTTCCAGACTGAGCAGGAAGCAGATGATAACCTTCAGACAGCTTGGGCGGCGGCACGGAGCAACCCACCGCCTCTCAGCTCTTCTGACCGATCCGGTTTGTTATAGACCAAGGACTTTTATACAGGGAAATTCTTTCTGGTGGACGCCAGGAACAAGGGCAACTGCACAAGCGGTTGGTGGTTCCAACTAAATACAGGGGAAGCTCTTGAGCTTAGCCCATGATCATCCCAGTGGTCATGCTGGGGTGAACAGAACCAAAGACAGGTTGGGGAAGTCTTCTACTGGGAGGGGATGGGCAAGGAAGTTGCCCGGTATGTCCAGTCTTGTGAGCTGTGCCAAAGAGTCGGAAAGCCTCAAGATCTGGCCAAGGCCCCTCTCCAGCCACTCCCCATAATTGAGGTCCCATTTCAGCGAGTAGCTGTGGATATTCTGGGTCCTTTTCCGAGAAAGACACCCAGGGGAAAGCAGTACGTACTGACTTTCGTGGACTTTGCTACCCGATGGCCAGAAGCAGTGGCTCTAGGTAACACCAGAGCTAAAGCAGTGTGCCAGGCCCTAACCGACATTTTCACCAGGGTCGGTTGGCCCTCCGAAATCCTTACCGATTCAGGATCTAATTTCCTGGCAGGCACCATGGAGGACCTGTGGAAAAATCATGGGGTGAATCACTTGGTTGCCACCCCATACCACCATCAAACCAATGGCCTCGTAGAAAGGTTTAATGGAACCTTGGGGGCCATGATCCGTAAATTCGTAAATGAATACTCCAATGACTGGGACCTAGTATTGCAGCAGTTGCTCTTTGCTTACAGGGCTGTACCGCATCCCAGTTTAGGGTTCTCACCCTTTGAACTTGTGTATGGCCATGAGGTTAAGGGGCCATTACAGTTGGTGAAGCACCAATGGGAGGGATTTACACCTTCGCCAGGGACTAACATTCTGGATTTTGTGAGCAACCTACAAAACACCCTCCGCCATTCTCTAGCCCTTGCTAGAGAAAACCTACAGGATACTCAGGGAGAGCAAAAGGCCTGGTACGATAAACATACCAGAGACCGTTCCTTCAAGAGAGGAGACCAGGTTATGGTCTTAAAGGCGCAACAGGTCCATAAGATGGAAACATCCTGGGAGGGGCCATTCGCCTTTGGACTTGTATGAAGTCAAACCATTCGATCACAGAGGTCAAGCTCCACCGCATCGGTCAGGTTGTTAGCTCTGGATGCAAATTAGAACCCACCCTCTACCCGGCGGTGTCCCCAGCAGCCAGCAGTCTGCTATACCCGAAACGGTATGGGCGTATGCTTTTTCTCGGAGGAGTCAAACATGCTACAGATGGCTAAGTGCGTACACACATTCGGTCGCTATCTTTAGCATCAGTTGCCCCTTTGGGCATCCACTCCGGTAGTGATCTGGTCCACTGGACTCTTTCCCAATCCATGCATGGCGGAATAAGTATCTTGCTGAGGAACAGCCTTTTGTGTGGACTACGACAAACGAACCGTTATAAGCTAGATGAGTGCGAAGTTCTGATGTGACTTTCGATCCAGATACAATAATGCTTCATGCCTCCGGTCCTCCTTCCGCCTGCATAAGAATACGCTACCCCGATGACTATAGGAGAAAGGCTCCTATATGCGCACGTCCCACGTGCCAGGCTCAGTATGTTCATCCTCGGTTGCTTATAACTCAGGAAATGAGCGTTTTTTTTCTAAAATAACGTCTGGGAGCGGGGGTTATCCTCTCGGGCTTGCAACGAGGGTCAGTAGACGTAGAGCCGTCACGTCCTAGAAATGAAACCTGCCAAGGAAAGGTCAGCGTCGCACCCTGCAGGGGTATATGAATTATTATCTTCCTTTCGGGCTGCGAAATGCACGCCGCCACGCTTATCAAACTGGTAGATCGGTCTATCTCGAGACTGGAGAATATTGCAGTTGACCTACCTCGATGATGTGGCCTTTTTGTTCTGACTCCTGGCCCGCACACCTAGAACACCTGGAAAAGGTCTTTGACCGTATCAGGCAGCAGGACTAACTGTTAAGGCCAAAAAGTGTCAAATAGGCCAAAACAGAGGTGGACTACCTGGGACGATCAGGTGGGTCGATGGAACCATAAACCCCCTACAGGCCAAGGTGGAGGCTATCCAAAATGGCCTGTCCAAAGCAAAGAAACAGGTCCAAACTTGTCTTAGCTTGGCCGGTATACGGTGGATTTGTAGCCACCTACGATTCCAAAGGCGCTGCCACAACCTGACGACTGACCAAAAGCCCCAGCCAACTACAGTTAAATGGACTGATGAGTGTCAGGAAGCCTTTACCCAACTTAACGCGACGCTCACAGTCTGACCGTGCTACGGGCCCCAGAACTTTGCAAAACATTCTAGTAACCACCGATGATCTGAGCGTGGTATGGAGCTAGTTCTTATGCAGGAAAGGACCGATCAGAATTCCATCCTGTCAATTGTCCTCAGCATAGAAACTATCGAGAGGGAAAGGCACTGGTCAGTACAGTGAAAAGGATGCTAATCCATTTGTGTAGCCTGGAAAAGCTACGCCCATACGTTGGGGACGGGGTTTCCACTACAACATGACCATGCTTGCGTAAAGTTGGCTTCATAGCAGCCAAAGCAACAACAGAACTTTTTTGTGGAGTCTAGCTCCCAGATTTGATTTCGAGAATCAACATTTCGAGGAGCTTCTACAAATAGCTGCAAATGCACTCTTCCTCTCCGGTGAAGTTTCCCAGAAATCATAGTTAAAACTTTTCCTGAAATTGTTGAAACAGTCTTTGTACTTTGCATGCTTTTATTGCTGTAGTGCTAGTGTCGGTATTACCTTGTTACTTTAAAGTTTTAGGTAGAAATCAGCCTCCAGTGGAAAGTTTATTCTAAAACTGATCTGTCGTGATTTGGAGGGGCTGTCATAAATGGAATAGTAAGGAGGGTTTAAGTTTCTTTTACCTGAAAAGGGGTAACCGAACACCTGCCATGACCGACATCAACGGAACTGGATGTTTATAAGTCCGGGGGGATTTGTATACCCGGGTCTTTGTTGTTTTCTAGCATGAGGAACAAGCCTCTTCTAATCTCTCCTAATACTTTCTTTAAACATCTGTAAGTACCCAGGAACCGCAAAGTAATTCAGCTATGATGGTGGTCTTGGTGTATTTACTTGTATGTTAATTTGTTGTGCTGGTTTAATTGGCTATCCTTTTATATCAGACTTGTTTCTTTATATTTTCTTATAGAGCCAGGCCTTGTATTGAGTTTTCTTAATGCACGCATGATTGTTTTATTTCTTTCTTTTTTCTATAAAAGTTTGTCTTGTTAACCTATGTGAAGAGTCTTTTCCTATGGGAGGCAAGGGAAAAAGACCAGGCTGTGGGGTATTTTCCCTATTTGCGGTCAGGGAAAAAGGCAACTACGGGAAAGAGACGAAAGAAATTCTCTCTGTTCTCTTGGTGGTTACGTCTTCCTATTTCTGGAGCAAGGGGAGTAGGTGCCAGAGCCCAGCTTGGGTATTTTGCAATTCTCCATTGTCCTGAGTGAAGCAGAAAAGCTGAGTTCTTGGGTTCAACACGGTTAGCCGCGAGGCAGCCTGAATAAGGAGGGGGAAGGTTATGTTCCTCTTTTAGCATCCAGGAGGGATTCTGGTGTCCCCCCATAGGGAGGTGTTGGACACAGGGAGGGAAAGGGGGGGATCAGGCCGCATAGATTATTCCTGATCTGGTGGCAGCGAGAATTATCACAAGCTGGTTAGTGAGCTTGGCTGGAAGTTTCAGGTAAAGCCCCCAACTTTGGACGCAAAGTCCAGGTTTGGGACAGGACCAGACTGGTGGACACTAAAGTCCAGGTCTGGGACTGGACGGCTAGAATACCACAACACCACTGTTTACTTCTCTCCATTCTGAAAATGGACCATTTATTCCTACCCTTTGTTTCCTATCTTTTAACTGGAGTGCTTGGTAATCCTTTCAGGATAATTTAACCATCTTTAATTTGATTTAATGATAAGCCTTTTGTTATCTTCATCACTCTGCCTCTGTTTATAAACAAACTCCCTGCCTGAAGGGCAGAAACTGGGGTGACCAGATGTCCCGATTTTATAGGGAAAGTCCCAATTTTTGGGTCTTTTTCTTATATAGGGTCCTATTATCCCCCACCCCCTGTCCCAATTTTTCACACTTGCTGTCTGGTCACCCTAGCAGAAACTGGAAGCAGCAGTGAATTTATCACATTCCATATTCAAACTCCATCTGGGACTATGGCATGGGATGTAGGCAGACCTCAGATACGAAACTCGAGGCGGGAGGAGGAACCACTATGGGCTCATATGTGCTGAGCACTCCCTATTTTTTTCCATGGGTGCTTGAGCCACAGGTCACCGTGGAGTTGGCACCTATATCCAGGCATATACCTGTAGGTAGGCACTTGGGATCAGAGGAGTAAGGAGGGAAAGGCAGAACAAATTCCATTCTCCCAGCAAGCGGTATATCATAATTTTGCTGCTGATATATGCTAAATTATTACTGCCAAGAGCCACAAGGAGGCAGCAGGAGGTTGACTGTGACTCAGAGCTGTTTTTCTTAGCTACAGTGCTTCCTGGCTGGCACTGCTTGTTCAGGGCTGTGCCGGACATCACAATCTGATCCTATACTGTTCTCTCAGAGATAAATTAGTACCTGCTAAATTTGTACCTATCCCCATAAATCCCCATAGATGTGCACAAAAAACAGGTGTTTGTTCCTACAAATGGGTACTTACATTAAATTACCCAGATACTTACCTATGCAAATACAGCGTTGGTTTGCATGAATTTTACGGGCACAATTTAGATGGCCTTTCCCAACTCTCCTCACCCACTCGGAAATAGTGACTAGTTTTGTAATGAGTGAATAAAATAGGTGAAATCCTGGCCCTATTGAAATCAATGAGAATCTTGCTATTGATTTCAGCGAGGTCAAGATTTCACCCAATAAGGCTATGTCTACCCGGGGAGCTAGGGGTGTGATTTCCAGAGCAGATAGACCTACATGTGGTAACTCTCATCAAGGTAGTGCACTAAAAATAAGTGTAGATATGGTCTAAGCATATACAGTATCATCTATGATCATGATAAAGCTCAAGCAAGTAGATTTATGTCTGGGCTTGTAAATTTTCCAGAGGATTTTGCAAGACTAGCAGCATGTGACAGTATGCCTTTCAGTGCCCGTTTATCCTCAGTTTCAGCATTCTGTCACTTGTCTTTTGAAATAAAAATGCTGTAGTATTCCAGTAGTTGTGGCTCACAACAGTGAAGTTGCTGTACAGTAAAATAATGTGGTGTTTTAGTCAAGTGCTGTAGAACTTTGTTTATAAGGGTCCCTGTACCTATTGGGGGGGACCCACAGGACCACAGAAGCCCACTGATTACGGGGGACAACAACTAATAAAAGAACAGGGACAGGAGTGAGGTCAAAGGGTCAGAACAAGGGAGCCTGACGGGGACACCGAGCAGAGAACCCCGGACAGCGCCCACTGCTCCTCGAAGGCGTCAAGGGAGCCAGTGGACGCCGCCCAGAGGAACTCTGCCCGGATACATGAACGGACCAAGGATCGGAAACCGGACACCAGCCCACAGTCACCGAGTCTCCATCGGCCAACCTCCTCTCTCTTGTCGTGTAGATGGCCTTTTAACCAGGCGAGAGGAGGTTGACCAGGAGGTCCCAGGACTTCGTGGGGGCCACGGATAGGGAGTGCGTAAGAAGGAGGTGAGGGAAAACTGCAGCCAGAAACATAATAGGACATTAATGAGGAGCTGTATAGGGGCTGCAACCTGGCCCACTCTAGTAGACGTGCGCCAAGGTCCCTCACACGCGAGGGGCCCAAGGCAGTGTTGTCTGTGGACAGGGTATAACCGCGCCAAGTACACGGCCGTGCTCACGCCCCATGGTGGAGCGCCAACTAATATCCCCAGCGGGCCTCGGACCAGGTGGGAGGTAAAGGCTGGCCCACCGGGGCTCCTCACCTCCAGAGCCCCGGGTGTAGTCACGGCAGAAAAGCCGGGCACGCACCTTCCCCACATCCCACCACCGCCACGCCGAGGGAAAGGCACACCGCTGCCCTCACCAGGCCAGCCAGAACTCCCGGAAGGATGCCATGAAGCCCACATCCTCCAGCAAGCTGTTGTTGAAGTGCCAATAGGCCAGCCCCAGCCTCTCCACACTGAGAGAGGCTGTCACGGTGATGAGGTGGTGATCGGAAAAAGGGGCCGGCCGGACGCCGGAGGACTGGGCCTGTGAAAGGTGGAAGCATGACATGTAGATGCGGTCCAACCAGGAGTGGCATGACCGATGGGCCCCCACCCGGACATAGATGAACGTGGAGACATCGTCCGGGTGGTGGTCGCACCAGACGTCCACCAGGGAGTGACGGTTGACTATCTCCCGGAGGACGTCCAAGGCGGCCGGGCTCTGCTCGGTCCCCGAGTAGTCCCGCTCCTCTAGGATGATGTTGAAGTCCCCGCCCAGGACCAGGCACTCGCAAGGATCCAAGGAGCCGAGGAAGGCAGACGTCTGCTGATAGAACGGCAGCCGCTCTGGGGCCAATGTCGGGACATAGACGTTCACGAGGTTGACCATGAGCCCCTCCATGCGGACCTGGAGGTGCAGCAGGCGGCCCGGCACAGCCTCGGTGACCCCCAGCACCTCCGGTCGTAGGTTGGGGGAGAACAGGATAGTTACTCCAGCGCTACAGGTCATGAGATGGCTGAAGTAGACCCCGCCCCCCCCACTCCAGCCACCAGCTGGCTTCGGCGGCCGGATCCGTGTGGGTCTCCTGCAGGAAAACCACAGAGTACCCCCCCTCCCGAAGGAAGGAGAGCACCTGGCTCCTGCGGAAACCCACCCTACAGCTCCGGGTGTTCAAGGTGGCAAAGGTGACGAGTGCCATAAGGAGGGCTGGCGGGGGATCCTCGCTGGCAGGGATGCTTACGGCCCCCGTTGGGCCACGCAGCAGACCGTGACCCACCCCGAAGGTGAGCAGGGTGTCATGGAATTTGCGGACCCGGTGGTAAGCCGCGGCACCCTGCTTCCCGGTCCTCTTGCCCTCCCCCATGAGGGCCCTCACGGCCCGGAGGATTTGGTGGAAATCCCTCCATCGCTGGAGAGTAAGCCGTACCTTGTTGCAGGAGCCCCTGACATTGTCCAGGAACTCCCGCAGCTCCTCTCGCAGCGCATGGGGGGCTGGGGTCGCCGGCCTCCGGTGACCCACCAGTGGGGCCTCCGGCACGGCCCCGTGGCCTACGAAGACGGGAAGGCAAGGGGCGGAGCCCCGACGCGGCGCCCGATGGGCCGGCACCACACGGTCCGCCTCAGACCCTGGCTTGAGGGGGGGCGGCGGAGGGAAGAGCGCAACCCCTAGGGAGTTGGGACTGTGAAACGTAAAGGCCTCCCCCTGGGGGTCACCGTCCGGGAGAGGGAAGGGGATAGTCCCAGGGGTGGCAAAACCATTGTGGGAGGTGGAGGGGACAGGGATGGGGTCAAGAATAAGGGCGGGGCTGGGGTCAGGGATAGGGACAGAGATGAGATCCTCAGCCGCAGGAGCCGGAGTGTCAGGGGGCGGCTCCTCGCGGCCAGGTGCAGGGGTCTGAGGGGTAGGGAGGGGGTCCCCAGTGACGCCGGGCTCAGGCTCAACGGTAGGCGCGCTAGCCAGGGCATCAAGAGATGTAACATCGTCGGTGGGGCCCCCACCCGGGAAGGAACTCGGGTGCCCCGCACCACTGAGGGATACCCCGGTCATCCTGTCTCCCGGCCGCGAGACACCGGCCGTCGCCTCAACGGGCTCGGCAGCCATCAGCGGGGTGCCATCCGCGGCTGGGCAGGGCAGGGAGTCCAGGAAACCCTCGGAGGCGGGAGCAGACGTGGCAGTCAGGAGGGAACACGGGGAAAGGGGAGCTGGGGTGAGTATGGCTAGGTCGAGGTCCGCTGGCGGAGGTCATCCTTCCCCAGGGTAACCGGGGTCAGACCCAGGGCCTCGATCTCCTCAAAGATGGAGGGGGACTCGTGATCCACCACCCCGGGGTCCTCCCCACTAGTACCCGAGGCAACGATCGCTTCGAGTGTCGCAGGGGGCGCAGGTGGCAAGGGAGCAGGGGGGACCTCATCCGAGGCCCCCACAAGAAGGGATTGCGGAGGAGGGATGGTGGTACCCTCCAGTGCTGCCACATCTTCCCTGTCCAGCACTGGCAGACAGACTGACCCCGAGGGCACGGCGGAAGGCTCGGCTTCTGCGGCCCCCTTCCTAGTCTTACGGGGGGCTCCCGCATCAGACGGTAGGAGCGGAGCTCAAGCCTTCCGCCTGCCTCGCCTACCCTGTACTTGGGTCCAGCCCTTCATGGCTTCGCTCGTGGGCTGGGTGACAGGGGTCAGGTCGGAGGGCAGGGATGGCGGTTTGTGGACTTGGGGGGGCACTGGTGGGACAGCCAAAGGAAGGGAAGATTCCCTCTGGGGAGGGCCCTCTCCCCTGCCCAACGGTACCCCCGCCGCACCCTCCTCCACAGGCCCCGCCAGACCGCAGGCAGCGGAGGCGGGGCCCCTCGCTTTGCTCGCCTGGGCATGCCGAGGGAGGTACCCCTGCAGCCCGAGCAGGAGCAGCGATGGATTGAGGAGGAGGAGGGGGGCAGCCCTGGGCACCGGGCGGCTAGGGGCGCCGGCGATGACGGGGCCAGGCACCTGCTGCCGGGCTCGGGGTCCCGGGCGCTCCTCCGAGCCGGGCCAAGGGGCAGTCCCTCCGGACGTGCCCCGTCGCCCGGCAGAGGTAACACCGGGCCTCCCCCGTAGAATAGTGCACCCAGTAATGGGCCCCCTGATAGGGGACCAGGAAGGACCCCTCGAGTGCCTCTCCGCCACGCGCCGCCGGGCAGTTGAAGCTGCACCTGCCGGCGGAACGAAGAGGACGTGACGGAGGGCGGGGTCCTTGCAGCCCAAGGGGAGAGGGCTCACCACGGAAATGGGCTTCCCCAGGGTAGAGAGGGCGGGGCAACGGGGCGGCATTGGGGAGGAAGGGGGGGACAGAGGTCAGGACGACACGGACCCCCAGGTCCTCCAGCGGCTCCAGGGGGATGAAAACGCCCCCCACCGCCAGGCCCTTCTCCACCGCCTCCTGGGCAGCGGCCTCCAAGGCAAGGAAAAAGACCACCTTGCCATACATTTTGGAGGCCGCCACGATTGCCATGGGCCCCACCACCCTCGCCAACACCTGCACCTAGGTCTCCACGTGGGGCGAGGCAGGCACCAGGAGGCAACGGATGCCATGCTTCCTGGTCAAGGTGGGGAAGGGGCCCCGGCCACCGTAGGTGGTAGCGGAGGCGGCGGTCGGGGGAGATGACATAGCGGCGGTCGGGGGGCCGCTGCCACCTAGGCATATGCCCTGGGGGCCGGGGGAGGGGCACCCGCAGAGCTGGTGGAGGGAACAGCGGGGAGGGGCGCTGCATCCGATGGCGGGGCTGCAGCACAGGTGGCAGGCTCCGCCATGGAGGGCTTAGTCTTCCTAGTGGGGCCCTTTCCCTTCTTCTTGCCCTGGCCCTTCCCACCACCTGGGAGGCTCCCCCAGAAGCAGAGGGGGTGAGGGACGTGGCAGCAGCAGAGGACATCCCGTCACCCGCCGCAGCCGGCGCCGCAGTGAGAGCAGTGGCAGGTGGTCCGGCAGCGACGGTAGCAGCGGAGACTAGGGGGGTCGTCGAGGGAGCAGGCAGGGTAGGGGGAGCCAGGGGTCGTCTCAGGAGTCCCACCCACTGCGTCTCCCGCCATGGTGAGGAGGGAGGGAGGGGAAATACCGGAGAAGGGAAGGGGATGGGAGGCAGGTCAACCACTACTCCCTGCTAGGCTGTAGGCAGGGGAGGAGGGCGCCAGAACAGGGGAGGGGGGCAAGAAGGGGACTAGGAAGGATTAGGGGGGGGGCAGTCACTGACACGGGGGTGAGAGCCGGCTCCTCTAGCTGCACTAGGGGAGAGGAGGGATACAATAGCAATTGGGGGGTGCAGTGCAAGAGGGGAAACTCAAACGAGGAGGGAAGCACATGCGCACTAAGGGGGCAAGGGCGCATGAGGGGAGGGGCCAATCAGGGCAAAGGGGCCGTAGGGAAGGGGAGCAACCAGGCTGGGAGTGGGGCAGAGGGACCAAGGGGCTAGCTGCAGGGCTGGGGCAGGACAAACAAAGCTGCAAAAGGAGACGGGCGGGGCAGGTAAACAAACTGAAGCTGGGCGGAGGAGCGAAATGCCACAAGGGGCAATGGGGCAGGCAACAAAGGGAAAGGCTAGGGGGCCTGTTGTGGAGAGGAAGGGGTCAGTTTGGGAAAGGGGGGGGTGCGTGCATCCACGAGCACTTGTGCACAGTCAATATGGGTGGCTGGCTGCTGCTGAAGGCCCAAACGGTGGCAAAAGGGCATGGCAGGCCAGGCGAGCAGCTGAGTCCCAGAGGGCAGAACCAAGGCAGATGGTAAGCAGTCCGTGGGGGCGGTGGAGGGGGCAGCGATGGTGGTGGGGGTCGGGGGGGGCACAGATGGAATAGGGAGCAGGCTCCACGC
>NC_133770.1:57275351-57460454 GCF_003597395.2 Chelonoidis abingdonii
TATCCAGAAAAAATACAATTTAAAATATTTCCAGCAAACTACACATTTGCACATAAAGAAAACCAAATAAAAAGACTATACTGTCTTTCTACCTTTGTACTTACCGATTGGAAACAGAAGATTAGAGAGCCTGTAGGGACGTGTGGTGACCCTCAGAGCCTAGAGACCACACAGACACAGAACAAAGGACCCACACCCAAACTTCCCTCCACCCAGAGTTGAAAGTATCTTGTCTGCTGATTGGTTCTCTGGTCAGGTGTTCCAAGTCCCTGTTTTGTTAACCCTTTACAGGTGAAAGAGACATTAACCCTTAGCTATCTGTTTCTGACAGATGGACAGGATAACCTGTATGCCTGCAATATGTATTGCTGGCAGCCATTCTGTCAACAACTCCTCACTAGATCTGCAGACTGTGTCTGAGGTTTCCAAAGTGTTCCATGCCTCCTTCTGAAAAATTTTAGGGGTCCGCAAATGAAAAGAGGTTGAAAACCACTGTGTTAGAACCTTCAGGGAGTGAAAATACTGAGTACTAAAGGGCATAGAGAGGCATAACAAGAACCAATATCTGTAAGATGAAGCTAGACAAATTCCAGTTAGAAATTAGTCACACAGTTTTAACACCGAGGTGATTTAACCATTGTAATGAACTACCAAGGGAAGTGGTGGAGTCTTGTCCCTTTATGCAGGACCAGCGCTAGGGTTTCTGGCGCCCTAGGCGCCAGGACATTTCGCTGCCCCGCGCGCGGGTCTCGCGGCTCCCTGACCCCGGGGGGGGCGCCCTGGGCTGCCGGGCTGTGGCGGCGGCGCCCTGACCCGGGGGACACCTTGGGCTGCCGGCTGCAGGCAGCTGCTGCCACCGGCAGCTCAGCCCCTCCAGCAGCAGCGGCTGCATCCATTTAAAAAATTTGGGGGGGGTGCCACTTTTTGGTGCCCCCAAATCTTAGCGCCCTAGGCAACCGCCTAGTTCACCTAAATGGTTGCACCGGCCCTGCAAGGAGGGGTGCACTCCAGCCAGCAGCAGCCCAGGAAGGGAGAAGGAGCTCCAGCCAACAAGGCAGACAGAGAAGGGGGGGACACTTCAGCCAGCAGGGCAGCCCAAGCAGACAGACCGCTCCCAGTATCAGGGTGGTCCCCTGCTCCTGCCCTGAAGGGGTGAAAACAGCCCTGGGGGAAAGTTGTGGCTGGGAGCTGCTAAAATGGGCTGATTGGGAAGTGGCTGCAGCTGGGCCATGCTCCAATCAGGCCACAGCTGGCCTGTATAAAGAGGTTGGGAGCCAGGAGCTTAGCAGTCTTCCTCTGCTTGTAGAGGGAGAAGAGCCTGGTTGTGGGGAGCTAGAGACAGAGGACTAGACTAGACTAGACTAGACTAGTGCTGGGGAAAGGCAGAGGATCTGGGGAGCTCTAGCTTGGAAAGTCTCAGGCTGTGGCCTAGCCTAAGCCCAACAGGTACTGGGGGTTGCAGAGGGCAGCCCAGGGGTAGGCCAAGGCAGCAGGTCCAAACCCAACCTTGCCCGTGATGCGTAGGCTGATACTGCAATCTGCCCCAGGGTGTGGGGCTAGATGATGACTGGCAGTAGCCTTATACTGAAGCAAGGTGAGACTAGTGGGTGGGGGTTTCCCAGAGAGGGGAGACCCTAAGACTGAGGGTCTAGGGAGCAGCACTGGGTCCAGGAGGGACACAGGGGCCAGAGGACAGGCAGATCACTGGCCTGCAGAGGGTGCTTCAGAGCTGGAACAAGCTAATTCCCTGAGACACCAGCAGGAGGTGTCGCAGGGGTGAGTCCACTTGTCTACAGTCCCATGTTACCCCTGAACCCCATCTGATCTTTCCCCTGATTATTACTTCACTCCCCTACTGTCCTGGCAATTTTCTCCACCAATAAATTGATTCCTTCTTATTCAGATGTAGCCCAGCCTGCTTGTACAGGACCTAAATATTCCTAAGAGTCCCTAGTGTAAGGTGAACCTTTAAACACTCTGGTAGCACTGATTTTACATGCATGATCATTTTATACTGAACTTCACCCTGCTTTTTCAGAGCATAAGACATTCTGAGAATACTGTCCCATGGTTCTTTTGCTTAAACTGCTTCTTGTCTCTTTCTGAATGTTGTTCTGTTTAGCCTTGACTAAAGACAATAGGGAGGTGGTTGGAGCAGAGAAATGGAAGAGGAAGGGAGAAGGTGACAGGAGAAGTTGAAGTTGTTTGTTTTTTAAATAGTAATGTACACTGCAGAGCCTGGTTCTCTTTTACACTAGGGGTCCTTTACAGCACTCTAACAGTGTAAAGTCTCCTTAATATGGAGATATACCTATCTCATAGAGCTAGAAGGGACCTCAAAAAGTCATCGAGTCCAGTCTCCTGCTTTCACTAGCAGGACCAAGTACTGATTTTGCCCAAGTGGCCCCCTCAAGGATTGAATTCTCAACCCTGGGTGTAGTAGGCTAATGCTCATATGTCTAAACTGTATACCTAAGTCTGAGGCTGTAGGACCTGGGCTTGTGGACTCAGTGTTCCCAAGCACATGCTTGAGCATCCATGTTCCATTTTAAACCTGGGTGTACAATTGCTGGAAAAATAATAATAAAGATGATGATCATTAATAAAACTCCTCCTCCCCAAATTTTACTACTTCCAATTTTTTCTTGTTTTTTGACAGAATCCTGATCTATTTCATTTTACTTTTTGCTAACGTAAAATTGGGCGAGGGGGAGACATTCAAAACGGCTGAAATTTTTGTTCTCAGTTTTGCAAAAATTCTATTTTTTGCAGGAAATCTCTAAAAACAATTTTTTTTTCAAAATTTACCACGAAAAACAGTTGGCATTTCTGACTGGCTCTATTTATGAAATATATAAAATACACAACAAAAATATTCAACTATTGACCAGCTTTATATCTGAATCTGCTGAGGATCTATCAATGGCTTAGTCAGGTATAATAAATTTACAATAAGCAGGAACCATTGCTGTATAACAATCCAGATAAATTACATACTGCTTGCAGAACATGGTACTATTGAAAATGTGTATTTAATCATTTTACACACCTCATATCAACATTCCTGTATATGAGTCAATCTAATGCAATATGCTTTATCTTTCTTGGTTTTCCAAAACACACCCACCAAAGTATTGTACCCAGAACTGTGTTTTATTTTGATGATCTCCAGCACCATCACTGTTCTTAAAATAGAACTGATAAAGCTATTTACAAGAGTGATGCACTTTTCAGTAACAAATTGCAGCATACCTTTGTTCAATCATTTTAATTAAATCTTTTCATAATGACCTCTCTTCTCATTCACAATGTCTAAGTGCTAAGGGAAATTAACTCACTCTTTGTAGGTAACAGATACTGACTATTGACCTTAAATTATGGTTGAAGTTAAACTAATTTTAAGATGGCAAGCTCTCAAAAAGCCACTACAGTGTTTGAGAGGAAAAAATTACCATGCAGTTCACCAAATTATTCACCTATTTTCCTAAATGTAAAACCATCATCATCTGGAAAAGTTTCAATGTTTATGCTAATATAATTGAACTTCATATGTCAAGCTAGACTTAAACATGGCATTATGAACTGGACTTTGCCTTAGCATATTTCAGATTCTATAATACTTAAAAGTATTTTTAAAAGATAAAATGTACTTATTGAGCAAAATGTTTATTAAAACCACAAGGTGTCATTTTGGTGATGAATCTATTCAGAGATATGCATGTGGTTAAATTTGAAATAATCCAATCTCCCTTCCAGAAACGTCCTGGTTAATATCTACCAGATGTAGTCTAAATAAAACCATGCAAGGTACATTCGTGAAAGCACTTCTTTGAGGGTAATGAATTGGGCTTATTTCCCTTGTTTAATGCCCTAATCTCTGTTCTCTTTTAGCAACATAACTGGTTCAGGGCTTGTCTACACTACTGGAGAATCGACACTGTGGCAACTGATGCATCGGCAGTCGATTTAGCAGGTCCAGTGAAGACACACTAAATCGACCGCTGATCGCTCTCCTGTGCTCTACCTGATCCAGAAGAGTAAGGGCAGTCGATGTGAGAGCACCTCCCATCAACATTGCATAGTGTGGACCCCGCAGTAAGTAGATCTAAGCTACATCGATTTGAGTTAGGCTATTCAAGTAACTCAAATTGCAAAGTTTAGATCAACTTTTCCCTTTAGTATAGACAAGGCCTCAGTGAAAAGCAAAGCTAACACTGACTCTAGCAAAGATATCTTTAATGAATTCTAAGCATTCAATTTTTCCACCTTTTTCCCTGTGAATGTTTTGTGTTAATTGAGATGAAATATTGAAATGCCACTGTGCAGTATTATTAATCATGTACATTATGATGGCTAAGTACGGACCAGTCTAGAATAGGGCCCCACTGTGGTAGGTACTGAACAACACAAAGTAGTAGATCTAACAGTCTCAATAAACGAGACAGACAGCAGCTCTGAAATGCTTGTAAATTGCTGCCTACATTAATCTTACTTATAATTTCTGTATCCCATGCTATAAATCAATATGCAAGTTTTTATTTATAATTGTAAAAATGCCTGCTCTGAACTTGTGAACCTAGGCAGGAAGAATTGTTCCCTCTCCCACCCCGCATCCAGAAGAACTACCAGGACTAAGGGGACTGTTGCGGAACATCACAACACAAAGGCTGGATTAATGGCCCTCTTACACCCATGAAGTGCTACATGAGAGAAAGCATGTCCCAGCAGCTTGAATTCTGTAAGAGAAATAAAGATAGTGGACATGAAGATTTTTCATCTCTTTACTCTTTGAACTCTTACAAGGGTTAGAGCTAAGAAACAAAAGCAGAGGTCCCAGAATCAGCCTGGAATTAGCCCTAAAAGACATTCATTGCTGACAGATTACTACATCTTGGTGACCTTTTGGATCCATAGACTTAACTCATTTGTGTATACATGTTGCGTCCTTTCACTTGTAATTAACTCATTTCTTTTTCCTAGCTAATACATTCTTAATTAGTTTACTGTAGGATTGGCTACCAGCTTTGTCTATGGTATGATCTGCAGTAAGTAACCAGTTTCTTGGGACTGGGAGCAACCTGAATATTTTATGGTGTGTGTTTTTGGGGGTTTTTTTGGTGTAAGTGACCATTTATCAATAAGTCCAGATTGCCTGGGTGGCAAGATAAACTGGTGTGCCCCAGGGGACTGGCTGTGACTCCATGGAAAGACTGTTACAGTGATCCAGGATTTCACATTTCTTACTGGGTTGGTGAAATCCAGTGATTAGAACATACCACCAGTTTGTGGTGTCTGCCCCGCTTTTGACAGTCTGCCTTGAGGTTGGCACCCGCTGTCTGTAGTGGCTCATGACTGAATAACAGTAGGGCAGAGAGACAATACCTGGGTCCTAGGGCCCCCAGAGTGTGTGTGTGAGTGTAGGGGATCTCCCTTGCAAAGTTTTGGGTCTAAGGAGGATGTGGTGTTGAACCCCATTTTACCCCCAGTTCTACATCTACTATTGGCTGGAGTCTCCGGCTGGCTCCTCTGTAGTTTGATCCCCAGGATCCCAGAGCAGGAACTGCTTTCTAATCTAAATTCTAATTTGCTCTTAGTGAGATGAAGCCTCTCCCAGTTATGGAAAGTGTCTCTCTTTCTTTTGCCAGTTATAACCTAGACGCACATCCTCAAAGGTGTTTAGGCTCCTTTGAGGATCTTCGTGCTAGACATTTTGTGTAATTAGGGCATCAAGTCTTAGATCATTAATAGACATTCATTTTTATTCAAGACTATTCAGTTCAGCCATTTTGTATCATTGTGAAGTTGTAACATGTCTGTGCCAGAAAAATCAGAGGTGAACAGTGGCATAGATTTTAAAATAATAGTGCACTATATGAAAGAGGAATGCAATATATTTTGTAATATCATATTATGGCATTAAAATTCAAACTCTGCCCTGACTTATACCCCCATACAAGGCTACTGAAGTGAATAGAAGTGCCCAAGGTACAGGTTAGGCCAAAAATTGGCGGTATATGTCTACTTCCAGTCCTTTAAGCGGGAGCAAGAAGTCACTCTTGGAGAGTTTAAAAAAAGTTATGCTTTTCAACAGGTGCACTGACTTCATCTAGTTACAAATAATATAGAAATATCAGGGGCTACCAGCCCTTGAACATATGAAAGCAATCTCTTTTCCTTTGAAATAAACTAATATCCTTATGGAAAACAAATTGGAGATGGCATTGATTGCATAAGGGAAAGTAGCAGTTTTCTGTTTTACAAAAGAGCTTGTTGATACAGAAGGTAAAAGGAAAACAATTCCTCCCTGTGATGATTGAGCAGATGCTTTATTTATACTAATTATTATTGCAGTGAGGTTGGAGTTGATAAGTCTCAACTAGAGACACTGAAATTCAGGGTTGTTCAGAATGGGTTTGGGGGTTTAACCCATCTTTCAGCTACTGTACAAGAGGTGCCATATTACACACAGGAGATCCAGACTGGAGCTTCATTCTAGAACATTATACATTTCCATTACTGAAGGCATTAAGTCAAACACTCTATCATGGGCCAGACTGTGCTGGTGTGCAAGGGTGGGGAACAGAAATGGGCCTTCTCCCACCCCCTCACCCATTGTAGCACCTACACAAGGGCATTTGGCCACTTTTACATTCTATGGGATCGCCTGAGAACAGGGACTTCTCTCTACTAGCGCTAACCATGGTGCAAGGGAGTGGAGGTAGTAGGATCATCAGTGCATTCTCCTCTGAACTTGCTGACCATGAGGAGGAGCATACGCTGCATCCCTTGTAGGCAGGCAGGTTTCCAGTTGCACAGGGGGAGCTCTGGAATGCCTTGTTTCCCTGAGGCACAGGGCCTCCTCGTGCTCCTGCTGGTGCAGTGGTTGCTCCATACTATCATCAAAGCAGGGGTGTCACTGATTGCATCCACAGAGCTCCATATATTGTGCAGCATGTTGGAAGCAACAAAGTCCAAACTCAGATTGTCTCCGAGTTGCTTGACTATGGCCTGGCACCTGTGCTTTTATTAACCTGAAATGCTCTCAGGAGAGTCACTTATCAGGTGCAGTTACAGGAATACTGTAAGCAAATCACCATGTGGGCTACGATGGGCCAGCACAGCTGGACATGTTGGAAGGAAGCATCAAGCCCTGACACTTTAAAAAAAAAAAAAAAATTGCATTTGACTGAAAAATGCAGAAATGAGGTTTTAGCTGACTATTCATTTTTCATTTATTTCCCAGAGCCAGGTAATGCCAGCTGGTATGGCGTCCATGGGCCATAAACTTTTGCTTTGGTAGCCATGACAGAGGTCTGAAATCTCTATTGCAAAATGTATTAGTACCATGACAATGCAAATTCACTGAAACATCCCTAGTGGTATGTCTATATTGGGCTGGCTCTTCAGCTGGTGTAAATTGGCATGGTTCTGGAGAAGTCAATGAGGATCCGGCCCATTACATTTTCATGTATCTTCTCTTTAAGAAAATACCATGCATCTTTTCCTCTTTTCCCCATCTCTAGCAATTACCTTATATCATTGCTTTTACTTTGCATAATCAAATAATCTGTATTTAATGTCTCATTAACTGAGGCACATTAAATAACAAATCATTAGTTCATTTTTAAATAGCAAAAGAGAATTTTTGCATGATCTTTTCCAAATGTCACAGTAATGCACAAATTACAGAATAAAGGGAAGCCAATAAATTAGCACAATTTCTTTGGAGATAATTAGGCACGTTTGAGGTGCTCCTTTTTCCTTCTTATTAGAGACTATGATAAGCCTACCGAGAAACAGTTAAATTTTACAGCACTGTTATTATTTAGTCACTTTACTTAAACTATTTTTCACTGGCCTTCCATGTATGGTTCTCCTGATTAGCCTCAGTGCTTCTGTACTTTACAAAGCCACAGTTGTTTTTGGACACATTCAAGAGTATTTTATTCTTTCTGAAAGTAGGTAAAATTTCCATTGAAGTCAATTGAAGTTTCACACAGTTATGCCAGGGTTGAATTTGACCCATTATCTGTGAAACAAGTCACTTTAGTGCTTCTGAAAGGGTCTTTATTGACAGTCCTATAGACTGAAACCACCTAGCTGTACAACAGGAATGGCATGATTAGCAGCTGTATGCACTTCCTCATATTTCCCAGATATTATGTCTGAAACCTGACCTGTAAGGCTCACATCTAAGGCCTGGTTTACACTGGGTGGGGGGGTCGATGTAAGATACGTTGACTTCAGCTATGCTATCCCTGTAGCTGAAGTTGCGTATCTTATTTTGACATACCTCCCGTCCTCACGGCACGGGATCGATGGTTGTCGCTCCCTCATTAACTTCGCTTCCGCCTCTCACCCTGGTGGAGTTCTGGAGTCAATGAGAGTGCATTCAGGGATTAATTTATCACGTCTAGATGAGACACGATAAATTGATCCCCGATAGATCGATTGCTACCTGCTGATCCGGCGGGTAGTGTGGATGTACCCTCAGGCTATGTCTCCACTCCACTGGCAGAGGTGTGTAGCGTATGTGTAACTACATGCTGCTACATCCACACCGGAATGTGAAGCTACCTGTGTCACTGAAAGTCTCTGGCAGGGCTCCGGCAGCTCTGTGTGGCAGGGATAAGCTCCAGCAGCAGAGAGTTTCCAGAGTCTTTCCCTACTGCCTTCCCTGCCAAAGCCTTTCCCCACTGCTGGGGCCTTTCCCTGAGGTGGAGAAAGACTCCAGCAGCAGGGAGGCAGCAGGACGCTGCACTGCTGTAAATAGCAATGTAGACGGGGGAGACACTGCTTGGTCGTATAGAGAGCTGTGTTGAGTATATACCCACAGGGTTCTGACATGTCTTTACTTGCCTATCTAAGGCTGTTAACATGTATTAGCTAACGCTCTCCAATTGCTAGTCTTGACAAGGCCTGTGAGTCAAGGTGACAGAATCAAGACCTCAGATGTGGTTTTCTGATGTGAACATCTGTTTTTAACAAACTAGTCTGCAATCACCTAGTCATTATACATAGGTCACCAAACACTCATTAGATGGAAAATCTTTCAGTCTATACTGACCTCGGCTGAATTTGAACAAGTGGCCTATAAAGCTAGTATCTTGAACCAGCCAGTCTCCCTGTTTCTTTTCAAATTTTGCCTGTTCTTCCATTTAAATAGAAAATCATATTTTCTCTCTTTTGATATATAATACAAAATATTCTAAAACATATACTATGGCTAATCAAACTGAGTACACAAATGCCATATAATTTATATACTTAAATCAATGGGGCTTCACACAGGTGGACCAGGTTGTCGGTTGCACATGTAGGCTGCTGGTGTGTTGACACCACAGCCTATCATGCTGAACAATTCTGTCTCATTGTTTCCTTGCACTCTCCCATCAATCTGTCTGTTGTCTGTTTTACACTTAAATTGTAAGCCCCTTGGGGCAAGGACTGTCTTTTTGTTTTGTGTCTATACGGTGCCTGGTACAATGGATCCTGGTCCATGGTGGACTCATAGGTGCTATGTTCACACAAATAAATACATGACTGGCACTAAATTTTTTCATGTTGTTAGTGTGGGAGACAAAAGCATTTTAAAAATAGAGAAATGTCATTGAAAAAGAATAACAATTGCCAGGGAGCCTCCAGGGCAGGTGTAGTACCAGAAATTACTTTAAAATCCATTGTTGGAAGGGCACTACATTTCTAGCTGACACTGTCCCTTTTAATTTATACATAAAGACAATCTGTTGACTAAATATGGACCTATTTAAAATATCTTACATCTTGCATTGTGTAGGGAACCTGCTGAAAACATTATGCTGACAACCTCTTGCCCTCAATATTTTCTTTGATTAATATCAGAATCCAAATTTCTTTATACAAAAATCTTATTTATACCTCAAAGTATCGTCACTTTCTTTTTAATAACCTGAGACTATTTTGGGTGCTTTTCACTCCAATTGAAGTGAACTATTTGTCAGAGAGAAGAATTACATGTATGAGCCCCTGAAAAAATTATCTAGGCCCTCCTATCTCTTTTTTGCTTGTCAGACACATTACACTTGGTTAGCAGTGGTGGAAAAATCAATCTTTCCTGTCTGATTTCTGATTAATGGTATTTATCAGGCCCCTGAGCCTTGAAACTGCTGCCAGAGAAGAAAACAATATACACAGGTAATGCACAGAACCATTGCATTGTGTTCTCATTCTCAACAACAGAACGAAAGATGGAGGAAACGGAAAGCATATGTATTTTCTACTGAGACAAAATTAAACTGTATTATAGGCCTTGATCCTGCAATGAGCTGCATGCAAGCAGACAACTGCACAGACCCTCTGTGACTTTGTTGAGGCTCCAGATGAATGCATGGGGTGCCATCGGTGTGGAGTTCACGGCAGGGTTGCGGCCATATGTTGCTATAAAGCTGTTCATGAAACACCTGTTCATGTCAAATCAAGGACAACATATTGCATGGCCCTTAGGTATGTTACTTTGCCACTGAATCAGAGTATTTTCAACCTTTTGCGTTTTGAGGATTTTGTTTGAATTCTTCAATAAATGAGAATTTTTAAGGGTTTTTTGTTTTATGTTCTTTTTAACATTTGTTCAGACACCATGTAGGGTGAGAAAGAAGTTAGAGTATTTGCATCATTTTTCTGAGATAATGGATTATAAAACAAGTTGTAATGGTTACTTGCCCACACACCGGTATTTTACATGCTAAATATTTAATAAAGTTTTGCTTTAGGTTTCTTGGGCTATTCTCCCTCTCCCCCTTTGGAATAACAACACAGTGTGTTTCAGTGTTCCTCTGAAATGTTACCACTGTGGCACCAGTGCCTAGCCATATTTTCCCGTTTGAACCAAGACTGGCATTTGCTCTACAGTCACTGCATATACAAGAAAATCTGCATCATTGCTTTACTGATCACTGAGCAAGACTTCTTGAAAATCACATCCATGTGGAAATGTACATCCAGGTGGACATCATTATGCCTTTGAAGTCAAGGGAAGGCTTCAGTGGAGCAAGGATTTCACCTCTAGTTCACATGAATTTTGCCTTTCAGAAAACCTTTTATTTTGACTGCTGTTTCATTTTCAGTTGTTTTTTTAATATCATGCAGCACCAGGCCCCAATCTTGCAATTACTTAACTTCAAGCCCTTGAGTAGTCCCAATCTGTAGCCTGAATCTGTCTCTCACTGATTCTACAAGAGCTTGATCCAAAGCCCAATGTAATCAACAGGCAACATTCCAATGATTTTAAATCAAGGTCCAAATGTTCAATGGTGGTACCCAGTGGGAAATTTTAAGGACAAAGACTAGCACAGACAAGGTCTAAGAGAACATTTATACTGCAGATGAATAGTAGTGAAGATGTAGTGACATGGACTTCCACATGAGCTAACAACCCAGGGTTCCCAGATAGATCATAGCGGGTCAGTCAACTCATGCTGAAGTTCATGCTGCTATGTCTTCACTACTATTTTTACCTATGCCAGTTAGATTAAAGCTAGTGCAGAGATGCATATGTGCACCACCATCACGTCTTCATTTGCAATGTAGATGTACCCTATTCAAGGTGTTAACAGAGACCCATTCTGAAAATTTTTTCTAGTACAAGAAACTTCAGATCAACTGGAGACTGTTATTTTCTTTAAGAGACATCCTTTGTTGGGTCCCAAGGTAATCCAGACAACCAGCAAAAGTAATTTAAGATTCTCCTCCCCTTGTTAAACTTTCTGGGGACTGACAGATATGTAAATTACAATTGTGGGTTTGTGGCCATTTTTATTTCTTTACGGCGGTCAAGCGACTAAAAAAATTAATTGTGATTAATCATACTGTTAATAATAGAATATCATTTATTTAAATATTTTTGGATGTTTTCTACATTTTCAAATATATTGATTTCAATTACAACACAGAATACAGTGTACAGTGCTCACTTTATATTTATTTTTATTACAAATATTTGCACTGTAAAAAACAAAAGAAATTGTATTTTTCAATTCACCTAATACAAATACTGTAGTGCAATCTCTCTATCATGAAAGTTGAACTTTTAAATGTAGATTTTTTTTTGTTACATTACTGCACCCATAACAAAACAATGTGAAACTTTAGAGCCTACAAGTCCTACTTCTTGTTCAGCCAATCGCTCAGACAAACAAGTTTTTTTTTACATTTGCAGGAGATAATGCTGCTCACTTCATCTTTACAATATCATCTGAAAGCGAGAACAGGTATTTGCATGGCATTGTTGTAGCCGACGTCACAAGATATTTACATGCCAGATGCACTAAAGATTCATATGTCCCTTCATGCTTCAACCACCATTCAAGAGGATACGCATCCGTGCCGATGACGGGTTTTGCTTGATAATGATCCAAAGCAGTGTGGACCAATGCATGTTCATTTTCATCATCTGAATCAGATGCCACCAACAGAAGGCTGATTTCCTCTTTTGGTGGTTCAGGTTCTGTAGTTTCCGCGTAAGAGTGTTGCTCTTTTAAGACTTCTGAAAGCATGTTCCACACCTCATCCCTCTCAGATTTTGGAAGGCACTTAAGATTCTTAAACCTTGGGTGAAGCACTGTAGCTATTTTTAGAAATCTGATATTAGAACCTTCTTTGTGTTTTGTCAAATCTGCAATGAAAGTGTTCTTAAATCAGACAACATCATAACACAAAATATATGGCAGAATGTGGGTAAAATCATTGAACAGGAGACATACAATTCTTCTCCAAGGAATTCAGTCACCAATTTAATTAATGCATTTTTTTAAACAAGCATCATCAGCATGGAAACATTCTCAGGAATGGTGGTTGAAGCATGAAGATGCATATGAATGTTTAGCATATCTGGCACATATATACCTTGCACTGCTGGCTACAAAAATGCTATGCGAACGCCTGTTCTCCCTTTCAGATGAGATTGTAAATAAGGAGTGGGCAGCATTATCTCCCGTAAATGTAAACAAACTTGTTTCTCTTATCGATTGGCTGAATAAGAGGTAGAACTGAGTGGACTTGTAGGCTCTAAAGTTTCAAATTGTTTTGTTATGGAGTGCAGTTATGTAACCAAAAAAAAAATCTACATTTGTAAGCTTCACTTTCATGATAAAGACATTGCATCACAGTATTAGTATGAGGTGAATTGAAAAATACTATTTTTTGTCATTTTTACAGTGCAAATATTTGCAATCAAAAGTAATATAAAGTGAGTATTGTACACTTTGTATTCCGTGTTGTAATTGAAATCAATATATTTGAAAAGGTAGGAGAACATCCAAAGTATCTAATAAATTTTGAGTGGTATTCTGTTGTTTTACAGTGTGATTAAAACTGCGATTAATCAACAGCCCTAATTTCTTTATAAAGAAAGAAGCTCTGAAAGTTTGTTATTCTTTCTTAACATTAGAAATATCAAGTCTTGGGCATCATTAAGATGACCAGAGAGCTTTGGACCATTTTTGGCTGATTTTCTGCTGTTCTGAGCATTAAAAAACAGCGCAACAGAAGGACTTCATATTCATCAATGTTTTTAACATTAATACTTGCAGCATCACTTTGATGCAAACTGCTAGCCTAATACATTTCCCAGCTGCTTGTACTGACAATTATGGATTTTATTAGCACACTTGGAGAAAATAATTGCAAGCAATGATAACAAGAGCGCTTCTCCCTTTGCCAGATGCACTGAATGACGTGCATCCCTTTTCACAGCGTATCAGCAATTTTTATAACTTACTTCATTTAGTGGCTCTCATTCACCAAACCCTTTGTGCATAGAGCAGGAAGTACAGAGTTTAAGGTTTGCTGACAGCTCATGGATCCCATATAAAAGCCAATTCTGCTGTCAGACAGCATATTTTCTGTGTATCATCCTGATGATTTTAGGGACACTTGCATAAAAAAGTGTTCTTTGTTGCTGCAGAGTTCAGCTCTTCTTGCTTCTTATTTATCATCTGATGACAAACTTCTGTTAATGGCATCGTAATAATCTCTACTTCAGATAATTGCGATATCACTAAAAGTGAGTTATGGGGCTTCATTCTTCAAAATTTGCATTGACTTCATTGGAAATGGGATTGGGACCTATGTCTTCAGCAGGAGTTTCTAAACAAGCAGGGTCTGGTTTTTCCTATAAATGTGCTAGGGTCTAGCTTTGGGAACTCTTTACTCCCCTTGGTGATCAATTATTCACACAAGAAGTCCCACTGAAGTTGCCTACCTGTGCGGACAAATAACCACCAATGGGAATAAGAGGTTAACAATCTAGCCTTTAGTAATTCAAAATAAAAGAACAGGTGGAAGGACAAAAGGCGTTGCTATTGTAAACCAATGGGCACCTGCAGCTTCATGTTTCTCACTGTGCTACAATTCAGAAAGTTGTTGGGAGAACATATAGAGCTCGACTCTGCTTGCTTCAGGTGTCTCCCTCTAGAGCTAAAGGGGATCTCCATTTGCTGTCATCAGTAAGGGGTCTATGATGAGTTCTGATTTCAGTTAGTGAAAGACTATGGCACATACATACTGACCAGTTCATTATACGAGTGCATAAACAAAATCAGATATGAGGAATTACAGCTATGTTCTGAGTCCAGGCAGCACCACTGAATGTAAAATTGACACACCTTGAATTGCAACTATATTCTGAGCAGTCCGGCATAAAGATTGTAGGCTCGAGGACCTGGAACCTGTGACATTAGACATTCCTTCTCTCCTGGTCCCGCAACAATTTCTCTCTTTCTCTAGTTTTTAAGTTTGGGCAACAGATCAAACCAGAGAACATCTTGAGATTAATGATCATCCACTGATCTAATGTCTTCCATCTCAAAGTACATACAGATAATACACTGATACTTCACCCAAGAAGGAAACACAACCAGCTCTGCATAGCAGTATTGAATACCTTTTCTTATAATAGTTCTGAATGTTCCCTGTGTCTGACCTGAGGCAGGGGAGGAGCGTGTTAGAGGACCCTGAGGCCTACTCTAACTTCTGACATTTTGCCAGTGGAGGATCAGGCAAACTACCAAGCCCCTGGAACACACATAACATGTCCCTTCGCTCCCCATAAAGGGCTATGGGGGGTAGGAGGGAGTGGCAGGGGTGAGCAGCTGACAGCGGGTGGCAAAGCTGCTTTCTACTGGCAAAGTCCCTCTACACTGGACTTTCAGCTGCTTTGAAGCCACTTTGGCCTTCGTGGACTGTCAAATCTGGCCCATAATATTTATTTGCTTTTGTTTTGCTGTGAACCCCATTTGATTATATTGTATCTTCACTGATTTGGTGTATATAAAAATCACAACAAAAAGTGCTCACAAGTTACATAAGATGACATTTGGGAACCTTTCTCGAGAAGGAAAATGAATGCACACACATCATAAACCAAAATGCAACAGAGAAGAGTATTTCACAGCATTATTTTATTTCTAATTATCATGAGTCTGAGCAAGAACCAAAGGAAAAAAGAGACAGGAAACGTATTGAAGCTATATTGTCAGGCTCTGAAGTAGCTCAACCATTTTTAACACTTTAGATTGGGTGTGCTTACAGAGAGCGCAAGCTCAGCAGTAACTGTCAGCCTCCTAATTCAAAAGAGATAATTGCAAATATAAAGCAAGCATGAAAGAGATGAACATATTTCTGTAACAAAGTTGTCCAGATGTGGTTAGGATAGCATCTAAATGACAGCTTTAAACAAAACCCCACAACTTAGCCAGAACCAGAGGGCACTGCGGGAGGGGAACGTACTATTTGGTGCTTGCGATCATGTCATCCTCTAGTGACCAACCCATAATGGTTCCATGATGCTACATTTGCTGAAGTGGTAGAAGCCTGTCTGTGCCAAGGTTCTAGGCCCAGCTTCATCCAGTATGTGTGAGTATTCTAATAACTGTGGCTGTTGCCTGTAGCATGTCATGTTAGAGCTATGATGGAGGGAGTTAAAGTATAATACCTCCAGGAGCATGTTCAGCTACGCAGGTATAAAAACTGCAGCATGTGCTCTCCCATTACTACCCTTCTGCCACATGCTGGTGTCTAATTGTGGGTTAGACCATTGTCACTCGGACCTGTCTCCTTCCAAAGGTGCAATACTGCACTCCTGCAATCTGGGAGCAAAGTGGCCGCATGATAGATGATTCCTAGGGTTGCCAACTTTAGTTGAGGAGAGCAGTCGGGGCAAAAGACATATCTGGCTTCAGGACTAAGCTTGATAAGTTTATGGAGGGGATGGTATAATGGGATAGCCTAATTTTGGCAATTAATTGGTCTTTGACAATTAGTGGTAAATACACCCAATGGTCTGTGATAGGATGTTATATGGGGTGGGATCTGAATTACGACAGAGAATTCTTTCCTGAGTGCTGGCTGGTGAGTCTTGCCCACATGCTCAGGGTTTAACTGATCGCCATATTTGGGGCCGGGAAGGAATTTTCCTCCAGGGCAGATTGGCAGAGGCCCTGGGGGGTTTTCGTCTTCCTCTGCAGCATGGGGCATGGGTCACTTGCTGGAACGTTCTTTGCACCCTGAAGTCTTTAAACCATGATTTGAGGACTTCAATGGCTCAGACATAGGTTTGTTACAGGAGTGGGTGGGTGAGATTCTGTGGCCTGCATTGTACAGGAGGTCAGACTAGATGATTATAATGGTCCCTTCTGACCTTAAAGTCTATGAGTTGGATGAATTCCTGGAGGTTTCATTACATGACACTATCTTTAATTAAAGATTAATCTTTAATTCCTGGAGACTCCAGGACAGTCCTGGAGGATTGACAACCCAAGTGCTTCCTGGTGTGGATGTTCTGGGGGAACCTCCCCTGCACACTGACATGGGGGTAGCTTGAATCTAGCCTTTTGTGATACTTTTGTGCTCCATCCAATGTGCTCCTACAGCAGTGACTTCTGCCCTGTCTGGGGCTTGGAGAACAAAGCTTAGTTTGAGTCTCTCCTCCCCTGGGTAAGGCGGAATCTGTCAAAGTGCACACTGAGGTCAAAGAAAACTGAAGCTACTCAACACCTCTTCCAGGATCAGGACCAGCCCATCTACCAGGAAAACAAGGATATGACCCTTAATTATTTCAAACCACAGGGCTCCACGCAGGTGCCGGTATCTGCCCACACCATCTGTTGCAAGATTGAGGCCTATGTTGTTTTGCCATTGAGTTCAATGCGAGCAGGAACAGGCCTTAAGTGGTTAGCTGGTAGCCTCAAGGTTGGTTTTATGTCCTCCCCCCTTGCTGATTTTCTTGACCTCATTACTCTCTATTTTGTAGAAACAACAAATGTGCAAATTGACTCATTCAGCTATAATACATACTGAGAACTAATGACCGGGCAGTCTTTCTCCACCCCCTCTCTTGAAAAGAGAACAGGCAGCTGGAAACTAGGTGAATGTTCCTCAAGGTGTGTATAATTACACAGCTGAGAAGCATTGCTAGCCCTCATGTCATCCCAACTGTCTCAGCTGCATGAGCCACTAATGAAAAAAACCAAGCATACTCTCTTTCCACCATTTCCCTCTGGAATAGGGGAAGGATGTAGGATTTACTGTGAAAAATGACTACGGTGCCTTTAAAACTTTTGTTACCATGAAACGCTGATGGGCACTTGTGATCCCAAAAATAGGTGCCGAAACAGAGATTTTTAATTCCATGGTTAGCATGCAAGATCCGCCCAAGTAATTTAGTTCTTTTTACAGCATTCCTGAAATGGTTACAATCTGTGTAGCAAGAGGGGGCGGCAGTTGCAAAAATTGTTTTTTTGTTAAGGTTCAGCCTACTTTATAGTCTATTTGAAGTGTGCTTTACCACAAACAGGCACTGCTCTGAGAGCTAATACAAAGAGATTAATTTTCATAGTATTAAATTCAGCAGCAGTTTGTAAGCTGTCTTTTGCATGGTGATATGTGGCGCTGCCCGGCAAAGTGCTGAGCATCCCCGATTTCCACTGAAAGCAATGGGAGCTGAGGTCACTTGGCAGCACTTTGCAGGATTGGGTGTGTGGATTAATAAACGTTGTTTTGCAGTTGTGAGGAGGGGAGTTCTCTCAAGCTGGCTAATTATTTTCACAAATCACGGTGTGTTGGTGAAACCATTGTGCAGATGCACTTGGGAATACTATCTGCTACCCCTCTGCTTTGTTTTCACTAGATCATGAAAGGCCAAATTTTATGAAGCATAGTGCATATACATACATCCCATAGAAAACCCAACATTTGCAGCAGGAGCTGGCCACGCATAGCCTGGGTTCCCTGCAAACCTGCAGAGAGGCTGTTCTACAGGCTCTCTGAAATGGCAGCTGTACTTGAACATTTTAGGTGTGGGCTGTGGATCAGGAGAATGATTGTCAAGTATGTGTGTATTGGTATCCAGTCCCGGGGGTTGAAGCCCAGGATATTCAGCACTAAAAGCATTACTCTCTACTACATGAGTCTCATTAACCTCACCTGTAGAGCAAGAGGGGGACAAAGATGCATATTTTTCTAGTGTAGGTTACTATACAAATTTCTGTCTAGGATTTTATACCCCACTGTACTATTTAAGCATTTAACTCTTAACCAGAAAAAATCTCTATGCATACGTATGACACTCTGGGGTGAAATCCGGACCAGTGAGGGGATGTGTCACCACCTGCCCTGCAATCTGGGATGTTTCACAATGTTTTGCTGCTGTAGCTCCCAATCTGGGCTCCTCACAAACAGCCTAACATGCAGGTCCCACCCTGAGTGTCTATGTATAGCTGCAGCCCTGGCCCAGCAACTCTGACCCCAGCAGTCTGTCAGCAAACACCAGCCACACCCTAACTTCCAGCAGCCTTGGTTACTACTTGCAGGGTGACCTCTTCCCCCTCCCCCCCCCCGCCACTCCCAGTCCTGGATTTTCCCCAAAAAACACATGTTTTGCAGTGGCCAGCCCTCTCCTGGACAGTCCAGATATATCAGGTCCATTGCCCCTCTAAGGGGATCGACATACAACAGTCTGCTACCTTAAATGGGGTAACCTAAACAATTCACAACACTGGATTAGTTTGAATTAAAGAATAAAATACGTTTATTTAACCACAAAGAGGTTTTAAGGGAATACATGTAATGAGGCATTGAGGTCAGAAATGGTGACAAGAAAAATAAAAACAAAACCGTTTCTAAACTTAACTAACTAGACTTGGGTCAAGGTGAAGTCCCATACGATGTTTCTGGTAACATAGTCTTGGGCCAGGATCTGCTTCCAAATTTCTGTTTCTGTTGTCTTCTTAGGTGAAAAGAGAGATGGGTAGGGACAGAGAATTTGGGGTGCTTTTGCCCCTCACTTCTATAGTTCAGTTACCCTTTGAAATGCATTTTCCTGAGAGTGACCTGATAAAAAGGTAAAGCTTTTTATCTTGATATTATTGACCAGCAAGTTATCAGTTTTCAGTGATACTTCACAAGGCATATTTTGTACAACGATTATTACAACGATATGTAGGGTGTGAATACAGGGGTGCATTCTATCACAACATGTCATAGCCACCATCTTGCTACCCCTGGAAATTGAACCAGGTATAAAAGCATGAATCTCTACACGTTGTGCTGAAGAGCCAAGCTATGTAGGTAGGGGCTGTAACAGTCTCTCATCCCTTCTAGATCAGGAACAGAGGCAGCCACCTAACATACACTGACCAGTGCATCACACACATTTTCCTGTACATTATTTGTACTTCTGGAAAAAAAAACCAGTCTTTGTGCTTAGGAAATGGTAGCTTATTAAAGCTGTTTCATGGAGTACATGAGACACTGATTTTGGAAGCCATTCTCTATTTAAGACTTTGACACTAGTATATATGTTTAAAACTATGATAGTTTGAGGTGCACGTTTCAGGCATTAAGCACTTAAACCTATGTGTTTCCATTATCATAGTGGTTTTTTGATGCAATGGTAGCCAACTTTAAGCATAGAATGTAATGAAAGTCAAAGGGCAATCTAGATTTTTAATTATAAAATTATAATAGCAAAGACAAACAAACATTATCTCTCACACACACCAGCTATGAAAACCCAGGATATCTACCACTGTAGTTTCTATCCCTTGAAAACACTAGCTTAAGAACTACATACTCTGATTGCCTGATCCTCTCTGAATTTTCTATATTAGGGTCATCCATATATAGGAACCTTTCCCAGAATGCTTTTCTGATAGACCATTTAAATTTGGGAGAGGCAAGCACCTGCAGCCCTAAGGTAGCCATTTTACATCTGACTGTTGTAGACTGCACCTTCCTCTCACCCAGTAGGTATTCTTAACTTTTAAAGTCTTTTCTTGTGGTTTCTATTTATTTTGTATCTGAGGAGATATGATTCATCCTCACTTTGGTGAACTGACTCTAGATATGTGCTGTATATAGTTGGATATATTGAATTGAGAAATTTTGCTAGTTAAGTTGTTCTAATATTTGTATAACATCATCAGCTGAAGCCTGGGAGATTTTGGTTGCTTCCAAACTAGGAAACAGTCTCTGGTATGGAACTCATTAGTACTGAAAGCATAAAACTATCTGAAGATTCAGCTCTGAACCCAAGGAATCTCAGAGGATTTTCATTTAAGGCTTCTGTCTCTTTTCTTCATATAGATTGCACTGCCATTTTCCTTGCTCTGATTTGCTGGATTATTTTGTCATTGTTTAAGTTTTTGTTATGATTTTTTATGCTTCTGGGTTGTCTTTATTATCTGGTTGTATAATTAATTGCCTTGACTGCTAGAGCTATTTCTATAGGTGCCTTTTTTTGTATGTGTTATTTTTAAAATGTAAATAAGTTCACTTTTGCCAACATAGTGGTGTCTGAGATAACATTCTTCCTTAATTGTACACAGAATAGGCAATATCAGAGGTAAGAAATGGTAAATGTTATCTTCTGTTGACTGTCTGTATAGATGCAGAGAGAGAAAGATAATGGAACTGTGTATTTTTATGAAAAGTAAAAGCTGCATAAGGATTTGAAGATTTTGACTATGACAACAGGAAGAATATTTAACCAAAAGTAGAATCCTATTTAAATACTTCAAACTGTGTGATATCTTGTCATAGTTCTCTGTATTCATACTGGGAAGTGTAGTCTCAAGTTACTTAAGGACACCCTTAATATCACATGCCCTCAGCTGTTCTTTAAATGGGATAAAGTGAGTCAGATTCAGACAATTGTGTTATTGAACAAAAGAGATTTTAGCACCCAACTAGGTTGCTGGCTTTCAGCTTTATATTATAGTGTTGAATCTAGGTCTCAAACAATCACTATAAATGTTGCTGCACAATTTAGTCTACCTTGCAATTAGCAGAGAACAATTACACTACATGTGAAATTGGCCCTACGTAACTACTGATGAGTGGAATTACACCAGGGATGAATTTGGCCCTGCACTTTTCAATATAAGATGAGATGCCCGTAATCCCATTGTGAACTGGAGGAAAATATTCAGCCACTTTGCAACTGTTTCTAAATATTCTAGGAAGGACAATCAATTAAAAGACATACAAATGGATCAGGGGTGACAATCTATGGGACAAGTTATTCTTAGGCTTTTTGGACCCAGATATGCACCATCCCAAGGTGATATGAGGTGGGGGTTCATGAGGAACAATCAGTCATGAAGTACTGCCGGGAGCCAGTGGGTATTTGCTGTGCCCCTTACTCTCATGTGTGGCTAAATGTCACAATCTGAACTTTGAGTGTTCAGCACTACTTACAGTACCACACATCCTCGTTTGCTTACATGTTTAGCTCTAAACATTGGCTGTCCCATGATATACAATATCATGTATCTCATTCAGTTCCATCTGTTACGATAGGTCCAGGGTCTGTTTTGCTTCAATCTCTTGTTCACCCATCATCTCTGCAAAAATCATTGAAAAACCCAAAACCTTGTTTTTGCCCTTTACTGCTCCTAAATTGCCTCATAAAACATGTGGTTTTAAAAAAATGTTTCCCTGTGTTTGCTTTTTTTTAACTATAAATCTCAGAGCCTTAATCTCCAGTTTCTCCTGGAACATTTCAGCAACATCATCAGGTGTCATCAGGAGGAGGGAGAAAACTTGTTCACCTTAGCCTCTAATGATAGAACAAGAAGCAATGGGCTTAAACTGCAGCAAGGGAGATTTAGGTTGGACATTAAGGAAAAGTTCCTAACTGTCAGGATAGTTAAACACTGGAATAAATTGCCTAGGGAGGTTGTGGAATCTCCTTCTCTGGAGATATTTAAGAGTAGGTTAGATAAATGTCTATCAGGG
Source organism: Chelonoidis abingdonii (assembly GCF_003597395.2). Classification (NCBI taxonomy): domain Eukaryota; kingdom Metazoa; phylum Chordata; order Testudines; family Testudinidae; genus Chelonoidis; species Chelonoidis abingdonii. Next base: position 57,297,621 of record NC_133770.1, read on the forward strand.
ATGTTCTTGACAGTATTTGGTCCTGCCATGAGGGCAGGGGACTGGACTCAATGACCTCTCGAGGTCCCCTCCAGTCCTAGAGTCTCAGCCTTCATTTGAGGGACCAGGACATACTGCTCCTTTCAGACTGTCATCTTTCACAACATAAATGATTTTCTAAAATAAATTAATGGTTGGGTCCACCTGTAGCAATGCTAAACCTTACCAAAACTGGAAATGAAATGAGTGTTAAGGTCAGCTGCTTTCTAATAAGAACATCCACCCTGTCCCACCTTGAATTGCCTCCTGCAATGGATAGTATAGACCTAAGTAAACTGGGACTCAGAGTACTGCTTCCCTTCAGATTGGTACAGTACTACATCAGTTTAGGGCTAACATCACTTTGCACTCCTAACTCATTGTGCTGTCTGGACAATCCAGTTCCATCATTGCTTTTCAGCTGGGGGGTGGGGAGAGCACAAGAACATCAATTACCAGTTGACTATTGTATAATTTGACACTACTCTCAATGCTGTAATCCGACGGAATTGTTATCCTAAAACATTGTAAACCTGTTTCTAATAGGTACTCCTGAATTTCACAAGAAATTCTATTAAAGTAGGTAGATTAAAGTTCAGAAGATGGATGGCCTAGTGGTTAGGACACTGGCCCAGGATTTAAGAGTCATGGGTTTAAGGCTCTGCTCTGCTGCAGGCTTCTTATGCAGCTTTGGGGGAGTCTCTGTGCCTCATTTTTCTTTCTGTGAAATGGAAACAATAGCACTTCCCAACCTCACAGGGACATTGTGAGGATAAAAATTGTGATGTGCTCGGAATAGTATGGGCAGGGGATGGGGAGGGTAAATATAAGTGCTAAGATTGATTTCCAGTATCATGACATTGCTCACCCAAAAGCGCATTGCAACAGATTGAAATCAGAGATATAACAGAGTTGAAAAGAATGTAGGTAAAGAGATCCCTTGCTTTATTGGAATACTTGGTGCTTTTTGTATAGTCTCCTGATGCTTAAAATGAATGGGTTGATAGGTGCCATTTAAATCTTATTTAAGCTGCTGTACCTTATTACAAAGGGATGCACATTTATACCTGATCGAAACTTTAACTTGATCGTCTGCTATGCTATTCTGTTTAGCTAAGCCTCATGGACTTTTTGAATTATAACTTGAAGCTATTCCTTTTGACTGAAGAAGGTTTCACTATCTTTAAGAACCAGGAACATTATGGAAAGAATGTATAATTAAAGTTACATTTTTTTTAAAAAAATCCTAATTATTGCAAGCGTGGAAATGAACAGTAAGGAAAGGTAGATAATTTTCAAAATATGCTTCCACTTCATGAAGTTTATTAAATGTACATATGTAAGATTTTATTGCATAGACCAAAAAACCAATTTTAACTCTGCCCACTTAATCCCTCCTTGATTCAGCCTATAAACCAGAAACCTTTCATTCCAACCACTCTACATGATGTACATTTCTAATAAGATTGACTAACTCTCAGAAACAGATGATCATCAAGGCGTGAATATATTACTTTACAAACTGGCTTGGAATATTGCTTGTAAGACCACAGTGTTTAGTTTCATTCTGAGCTTTACCTCTAAATGCTGAAAATTTAAGTCTACTGTATCTATTAGTGAAGGCAAAGATGTCAAGTCTCCAGTCCATTTTAAAATTAATCATTCCATTAATATATAACATAAAACTAGCTGGCAAGGGATGATCACACTCATTGTGACATTTCCCTCTGAGGAAAAGATGCAAGTCTAGCAAATACAATATTTCTAGAAGTACAGTATGCTCTCTAATTAGACTTATAATAGGACTGTTCTATCCCAGTAATTCCTATCAAGCTACCCTTCTCATTTATAACAGCCTTTGGTAATTGTTCACCACAATTAGTCTTTCCTACACAATGTGTAGTACCAATTTTAACATCTCACTAGACATAATTACTCTACCACCAAGAAAGAATTAGAGTTTCAAAATTAAAAACATGCATAGAATGAAAGTATAAACCACATCAAGTGTTCTCCTAGAGCTGTGAAACCCAAAGGAATCTAATAAAACACATTACCTTGTTGCTATTGGTCACTCATGAATAGCTCCTATAATTTATGCAACCAGCTGATTCCCATGAGTGTCCACTTCCGATATGCCTTGTCCCCCAGGTCACAAATGGGGACATTTGCAATAAGTTCATTACCTGCATATGTGATGGGGTGTACTCCCCAGGCTGGCCCTGGAATAGCTGAATTAAGCCAAATGGGCCCAATCAGTCAAATAGATGGCAAAGGAGGGGAAAATGAGGCAGCTAATTAGAGGCATGCTCACCCGTAAGGGACAAGTGGGGCTTCTACAAAACCAGGAGCCTGACAACAGGGTAAGGGGCTGTAGGGAAGTAGGCTGCAGTCACTTCCTGGGAGAAGAGAGGGGTGGTTGGGACAAGAGAGCCAAAGTTGCCTATGGTTGCTCCCTGGGAGGAGGGATTTGGGAGGCTGACAAACCTAGAGTGAAGGAATCCAGACAGGTAGGAAAGACAGCAGAGTTCAAGAAGGAACAGACCTGGGCCACCTGAGCTGGCATAGAGGGTGGGCCTGGGTTCCCTTACTAGCCACTGAGGGAGTGGCACCATGGGGCGGGGCAATGAAAAGGAAGATTGCCTGAGGCTGCTGGAGCCATACACACCACAGCTAAGGGGAAGCCATGTAGTGACCTGACTGGAAGACTGAGTCATGAAGAGGAGGCTGCAGTTCTTGGAAGAGGGGCTGCAGGGAAAGAAAATGAGAGAGACAGTGCTATTGGCTATGCAGCGCTAATCCCTCGAGTGGCCAGGAGGGAATACCATCCAGCAGTGAGTAGAGCACCCTGTCACAGATGGCATCAAGCCTACTGCTAGCACCACATCTGCAGCACTAGATGATTGGCTTGCAGGTGTTAGAAAGTACTTACACCACAGCAGCATTTTTATGAGAGAGAGAAATAAACAAACTGGGTCAGTGATTCAAGCAATTGTTTGGCAAACAAAACAACTTTATTTCCCAGCATGGGTTGCTAGCTTCCAGCTATGGGCTATTAGACTGATCAGTGGATATAATTTTTAGAAACTGACAGTGTTTGTAGATAAGACCATACACTGTTGTTTAGAACAGTGATTGATCAACAATGTACCAACATACTTAAAAATAGTAGTAAGCATTTAAAACACACGTAAAATAGTAACAAGCTGTCATAGGGCAACCTTGCTTGGATCACCCTCTTGTGGCAAGCCACAGCACAACAAGTGCTGCTTCCTCAATTTCCCCTCTCAGGCAATCCAGAAACTGTGTGTGCAAGGTTTATCCTCTAGTTCATCAATGTGCTTTATTAGAAGAGCATAGTTACACAGTTCAAAACAATCTATAATAAGTCTCAAAAATAGAGTCAATTTCTCACCCCAGGGCAAGTACTGACTGGAATTTAAGGCATCTCATGCCTGCTGCCCCACATACCACACGGCAGTGCCTTCAACCACACACAGATGCTTTGTCAGTCCTCTCCTGTCCTTGTACAAGGACAGCAACCCCAGCCCTTTCAACAGGGGTACCACCATGCTCTTTCCAGCAGAACTCCCCACTGTCTCTTTGCTGGGAACACCCCTACCCAGCCCCTCCCCAGGCCTCTCAAAGTTCGTCTGGGTCTAGTTTTCTAGCTGCGAGAGGTCAGTGGGTGAGCCCTTTTGCTGTGCTCTGGCTTTCAACCCTCTCTTGCCCTTGGCTGCAATTTTTGGGCATAGAACTAGCAGGCAACTCCATCTGCTACAGGTGCTGCCCCTGCTGCTGCCTTTATGTCTCTCCAGCTCTTGTTCAGGGACATCAGTCGGCAAACCCCTCTTACTGCTCTTCAGCCTTGTCCCAGGGAAAAAAACCTTCTGCTTTCTTCCAGGATATTGTCCAGTTCAGTCCCCTGGTCTCTGGCAGTTCTCACCTGACCCTGGCTGTCCCAGGCAGCTCTCGCCTCCCTCTTTCCTTCCTCCTCCAGTCTGTTCTCTGACTCACTGGGACTCCCTCTCATCAATCTTTCTCTGATCCTGTATAGCCCATAGGTGCTTCCCTGGCCAAATGGGAGCACTTCTACTGGCAAAGGGGAACTGGAGCCACTCTATTTACAGGAGCCAACCGCTCTGTGACATAGTGTTGTATCAACCAGGCAAGTTACTAATAACTTCAACAGGACTGTATTTTTACAGTGGAAACCTCTGTACCACGCTGCTGCTGCACCCTCTGTAACTCCCACCCAGCATCCTTAACTCCTCCCGCCCTTCTTCCGGTTTCCTGTCCTTTCAGACTCCCAACAGCCAGTGCTCCCAGTTCTAATAATTACAAGCACATCTAAACATCACACATAGCACCATAATACTCTACCTATGTGCTTTAAATCCTCTGATGGTACAAGTTTTTACGCACTAAAACTCAATGGGAAACACTTCAACACAGGTTTGTTTGATGAGGATGCATCCACAACCAAGCCACCGTGGTGCTGAAAGAATTTCTCATCTGCAGTGACTGGCTTCTGCTCACTCAAGATAGCTGATGTAACAAGGCCTCTGAGTGAAGCTCCATGCATCAAAGTTTCATTTTCTTGTATTTGTGTCCACAGTTGATATGAATTACGAAGTGGCCTAAGGCTAGGTCCATGCAATGAGTTACGGGTGTGATTCACAACTCACGCATACATACGCACAGGAGCTCAGTGAGAATCAGCACGATTACAAATTGTAGTACAGCCACTGATGGTATGGACGGTGGCAGCACGGTTTAGCTGCGCATGGGCTTCAGGTGGGTTTGTACTTGGCACGGCTTAGCCCTGCTGCTGCTGCCCATACTACCATGGCTACACTACTACTTATACTCGTGATAGCTTAATGAAAGCTTGTACGACTATGCATATGAGCATAGGCACCAACTCCATGGGTGCTCCAAGGCTGGAGCACCCACAGGAAAAAAACTTCAGTAGCTACCAGTGGCCTCACCGATCAGCTCCTCTCTCTCCCCCAGTGCCTTCTGCCTGCTGGTGATCAGCTGTTCAGCAGCATGCAGGAGGCACCGGGGTGCGGGGGAGGAATGTGGGCAGGAAGAGGCATAGCAGGGAGGGGGCACACTCAGGGAAGGGAGCAGAACAGGGTGGGAAGAGGTGGGGTGGAGCAGGAAGAGGCAAGGTGGGGGTGGAACCTGAGGGGGAGTAGGAGCGGGGCCTGGGGCAGAGCTGAGGTTGAGCACCTCTGGGGAAATCAGAAAGTTGGTGCCTTTGTACATGAGCTGGTATTCACACTTGTATCTCGTAGTGTAGACGTAACCTAAATATTACCTACACTGTGACGTTGTTGGCTAAGTTTACAGTGGTTTCTCAATAGTATTTGGAAAAAAATGTTTGCATCATAATTTGATGGCGTGACAAAAAATATTCACCACTATGAGACAAGGGGAAAAAAACCTTCCCTTCCCTTCCCCTTGTTTCCCTCTCAGAAATAGTGCTTTCAGGTTTGTGCATCATAACCAGTGGAACTAGAGTCAGAGGGCCAGTGAGCCCTGGAGGTATTGTTATTGATGGGACTGCAGCAGAATAGAGAATTGAAAGGTGGATAAGAACCTGGTTAAAGGGAAGACTACGACAGGTTATACTGAAAGGTGAACTGTCAGGCTGGAGGGAGGTTACTAATGGAGTTCCTCAGGGATCTATGTTGGGACCAATTTATTTAACATTTTTTTATTAATGACTTTGGCCTAAAGTGGGAGTGTGCTAATGAAATTTGCCAATTACACAAAGTTGGGAGGTATTGCCAATACAGAGCACGACTGGAATATCATACAAGAAGATCTGGATGACTTTGAAAGCTGGACTAATAAAAATAGGATGAAATGTAATAGTGCAAAGTGCAAGGTCATGCTCTACAACAAAATTTTTTGTTGTAACCTGGGTGTAAGGCCTCACAAGTCTAGATCCAAGGCCTGTACAGCTACCTGGCAGCTGCAGGTTGCCACTCAGCAATGACCTCCTATGATCTGCTCTGAACACAGACCATGGGTAGTTCTGCCTCAAGGGTCTGAAAAACAGCAGCCCCATGGCTCCTGATTGGCTCAGTGTCTTATATAAACCCAAGGGGCATTCCAGAAAGTGTCCAGGCAACAGTGCAGATCTTATGAAGCTGCCATGACTATTTTTGCTCCTTGCTCTATAATTCCTGGCTTGACCTCGGATTGATTTGGACTTCGCCTCCAGACTTGGACCCTGAAACATGACTTGGACTCTCTGACCCTTGGCACTAACCCTGGCCTGGAACTTACTATGAACTGCTCTGCTACTCCCAGTCTCAAGTTTGCTCCTGCCCTGATCTTTGGCCCAGACCACTCTTGTTGGCATCCTGACACTGGGGATTTATCACTTGGAAGCAAAAGAGGAGGAGAAATACTTGGGTGTACTGTTTGGTCACAGGATGACTATGAGCTGCCAATGTGATATGACCATGAAAAAGGCTAATGCAATCCTAGGATGCATCAGGAGAGATATTTCCAGTAGAGACAGGGAGGTGTTAGTACCATTATACAAGGGCCTGATGAAACCTCATCTGGAAAACTGTGTGCATTTCTGGTATTCCATGTTGAAAAAGATTAATTCAAACTGGAACAGGTGCAGAGAAGGGTTACTAGGAATGGAGAACCTATCTTGAGAGTTCAGACTCAGAGACTGGCTTGTTTAGCCTAGCCAAAAGGAGGCTGAAGGGAGATATGAATGCTCTCTATAAATACATCAGAGGGATAAATACCAGGGAGGGAGAGAAGTTATCTGAGTTAAGCACCAACGTTGACACAAGAATAAATGGCTATAAACAGGCCATCAACAAGTTTAGGCTTGAAATTAGATGGAAGTTTCTAACCATCAGAGGAGTGAAGTACTGGAACAGACTTCCAAGGGGAGCAGTGGGGGCAAAAAATCTAACTGGCTTCTGGATGAACTTGATATGTTTATGAAAGGGATGGTATGACTGAAACGGCCTACAATGGCATGTAGCTGACTTGCTACTGCTAGTAGCAAATATCCCCAATAACCAGTGATGGGACACTAGATGGAGAGGGCTCTGAGGGCTTGGCTACCCTTGAGAGTTACAGCGCTGGTGGTGGCTTTACAGCGCTGTAACTTACTCCCCGTCCACACTGGCAAGACACATACAGCGCTGTATCTCCCTGGCTACAGCGCTGCATGTACTCCACATTGATGAGAAGAATAAAGAGAACAGCGCTGCTGTTGCAGCACTGGGGCGCCAGTGTAAACAGTGATTAATCTTACTACGCTGTAACTGACCTCTGGAACCTTTCCATAATGCTTTTAACTAAAGAAACACTCTTTGTTTTGTTGTGAATTTGGGGCTCCCGGAGCTGCTTATCTAAAAAACAAACATAGCTACTGTTTGCAGTGAATGAGCAGAGGCAGGGGGATCCCTTTGGAATGTCCACAGCTAGTGTTTGCTTGAGAAGAGAAATAGCACGGTGGGCGGAAGGGAGGGGGTCAGTTTTGGAGCAGCTGCTTATCTGGTCTGTGAGGAAAAAAACAGAGGGCTATTTGCATTTAGTGAATGAGAGAGGGGTGGGGGAAGGGGTCGGAACTTGCAAGGCAGGGAGCCGACACAGTGTCAGCTCCAAAAATCCACACTTTCTGTCTTCCTCACGCTCCCTGTCATGCTCCACCCCACCCCCCTCTTTTGAAAAGCATGTTGCAGCCACTTGAACGCTGGGATAGCTGCCCATAATGCACCACTCCCAACACCTCTGCAAATGTGGCCACACTGCAGCGCTGGTAGTTGTCAGTGTGGCCACATCAGGGCTTTCCCTACACAGCTGTACGAAGACAGCTTTAAATCCCAGCGCTGTACAGCTGCAAGTGTAGCCAAACTCTTAGTTACTACAGAGAATTCCTTTCCAGATGTCTGCATGGTGAGTCTTGCCAACATGCTCAGGAACCAACTAATCGCCACATTTGGGGTCAAGAAGGAATTTTTCCTTGGGTCAGATTGGCAGAGATCCTGGAGGGGTTTCACCTTCCTCTGTAGTATGGGGCTGAGGTCACTTGCAGGTTTAAACTAGAGTAACTGATGCAGTTTCTGTAACTGAAAGTCTTTAAATCATGATTTGAAGATGTGAGTAACTCAGCCAGAGGTTACATGGGTCTATTACAGGAGTAGGTGGGCAAGGTTGTGTGGCCTTGAATCTGCAGGAGGTCAGACTAGATTATCATGATGGTCTTTTCTGGCCTTAAAGCAGTGATTCTCAAACTTTTGCACTGGTGATCCTTTTACATAGCAAGCCTCTGAGTGTGACCTCTCCTTATAAATTAAAAACACTTTTTGTATATTTAACACCATTATAAATGCTGGAGGCAAAGCGGGATTCAGGGTGGAGGCTGACAGCTCACAACCCCCCATGTAATAACCTCGCGACCTCCTGAGGGGTCCTGACCCCCAGTCTGAGAACCCCTGTCTTAAAGTTTATGAGAACAGGGAATGTGAGGAGTTAGGCTGGATGGAACTCAGCCACATGTACACAGCAGTGCACAGGATTTAATAAAGTCCTTCTAGTTCCATTTAGCCTGCATTCAGTTTCACTCTCCGTGAATGAAACAGCTGGTACTTCCTGAAGTGACTAGTGACTGGGATATCTGAAAAGCTTTCCAGATTGAGTTTAGATAACCAACACAAAAGTTCAGAGACCTCTGTCCAGTTTCCAGTAGACACTGGCCCTTTTCATGCAACTCCTCTCTATACAACCCCCTCCCTTGGAAAGCTTTCTTACAGGGGCAGGTCTGGAACCTTCTAGATGGTAACTATTCTTCAACCGAGGCCAAAGTGACCTATGGTACTTTGTGTAGTAATGTCTCCTTCAAACTGATACCCAGATGAGAACTGCCAGAGACCAGGGGCCTGAACTGAACAAGATGCCAGAAGAATGAAAGTTTTTTCCTGGGAGAAGTTTGAAGGCTGAAGAGCAGCAAGGGGAGGCCTGAGGCCATTGGATCTGGTAACTGTAAAACCTTTGTGTGTTACATATTGCGGCTGCACTGAAATTCTGCTTACTTTGGAGCCTCAGATTAATTTAATGAAAGGTGCAGTTGCTGCAAAAATTGTGTGTGTGAAGTGATGTCTCTCCAGCAGAACATTGGATTCCCACTGCTGGTTGGCCAGGCTTCCCACCAAAATAAGCATGCTTACAGGATGAGATAGGGAGTGACTGGGATAAGGGGCAGGGAAGCCACCTAGGGTTACCTCATCTGGCTATGTGGCTTCAGAGGGAAGCCAGAAAGATGATCCCATGATGGTTGAGAGGTCTGAAAAGGAAGCCTGAAGGATGGAAGGGAGGGAAGCAGTTAATGTGTGTGCAGTTTTAAAGTTGGCAGCTTTAAAGATTAAAAAATTGATTGCAAACCCTGTGAAAAAAATGTAATGTCCTGCATTTGGATGGTTGATGCTTCTTACTGGTTCATAAAAGACATTCCAACCTAGCTCATCCAAGTGAATATTTCCTTGGAATACTGATGAATGTACACAGGATGAATATGTTGGGTTCTGGAAGAGGGATGAGACAATGAGTAGTTTATTCTCCATGTTTCTTATCAGTTCTCAGTGGCAATCAATATGCTATTAAATTTTAAAATACTTCCTATTACTATTACGGCATGGTTAGTCTCAGTACATTATCTCTCAGACTGAAGTGTCAATAGCTCTGGAGTTCCACTCTACTTGTTCCTTTGTCTTGTTTTCAGGATTTTAAAATAAAATTTCAATTATTTTTAACATTGTGAGTCATGTTTACCACCAAGCACTCACTAAACTCAGAAAGAGTTGTTGGGGTTTTTATTACCTGGTTTACAGTCCATATAGTTGCAGTAGGCACAGCATCTGCTCGTTTATAAGAGTTATTATACAAGTCTATAAAATGCCCAAATCAGACAGTGATTATTCTCTGTGGGAGTCAGGGTGTCATGCAGATGTTTGTATATGATATTGTTGGGTGGTGAGAGATTATGAAGATCAGGATTACAGCAAAACAGGCTTGCCCAGATTTATAAACAGCCCCAGTATTATGTACATATGTTTCAGGGAATTGTATGGCAATGCAATATTATTCTGTTGGTTACACTTTGAGGGATACTTTCTCAGGACTATATTCTAAGATTCTTACCCAGTTCTAACTAAGGCAAAACTTCCAGTGGTCCAGGGGTGTGTTAGTCCCCATTCTAGTTATGTAGTGCTCCATGCTGACCTGCTTAATCAGGAGCATGGTCATATCAATGGAGAAGGAAGAGGCCATGAAATGACTGCCCAACCTATGCACAGTAGGGACTCAGAGTGACTCTGAACTTCCATCATAGGACCTAATCACATCAGCCACGCCATCAGAGGTTCGTTCACCTGCACATCTACCAACGTGATATATGCCATCATGTCCCAGCAATGCCCCTCTGCAATGTACACTGGCCAAACCAGACAGTCTCTACGCAAAAGAATAAATGGACACAAATCTGACATCAGGAATCATAACATTCAAAAACCAATGGGAGAACACTTCAACCTCTCTAACCACTCAGTGACAGACTGGAAGGTGGCAGTTTTGCAACAAGAAAACTTCAAAAACAGACACCAAAGACAGACTGTTGAACTCGAATTAATATGCAAATTAGACACAATTAACTCAGGCCTTAACAGAGACTGGGAATGGTTGGGTCATTACACTAATTGAATTTATTTCCCTATGTTAAGTTCTCCTCACACCTTCTATGGGTCATCTTAATTATCACTTCAAAAGTTTTTTTTTCCCCTGCTGACGATAGCTCATCTCAATTAATTAGACTCTTCCTGTTGGTAGGCATACTTCCATCTTTTCATGTTCTCTGTATGTATAAATATCACCTGTATGTGTATTCCATTCTGTGCATCTGAACAAGTGAGCTGTAGCTTACGAAAGCTCATGCTGAAATAAATTTGTTAGTCTCTAAGGTGCCACAAGTACTCTTGTTCTTTTTGCGGATACAGACTAACACGGCTGCTACTCTGAAATCTGAACTTCCTGAATCCTAGAATAATTTTGCAGTGTTTTGATCAGCTCTAATTTTAATATCTATATACATCCATTCACTCACCATGGAAATAGAAGACCCCCTATGGGAGGTTAGGCTGGGACCTAGTAGTACAGTTGAAGAACAGCATGCTGCACAAAGGGGGGAGAATTTTGACAAAGGACACCAGGGCAAACCCTTTCTCTTGCAAACTGCTCCATGTATTCCCACAGAGCAGAAAGACTTTTTAGTAAGGTCCCATCCAATAGAGAAGCGGCTTTCAAGAGAAATGGACAAGGATTAAGGTGGGGAACATCTTAACAAGGGATGTAGTGGATTCTCTATCACTTGAAGTCTTTTAATCAAGACTGAATGTCTTTCTAAAAAATACGCTGTATCTCAGCCAGAAGTTATGGGCTTGATGAAGAAATTATGGAGTGAAATTCTGTGGCCTATATTATGCAGGAGATCAGACTAGATCATCAGAATGATCACTTCTGGGCTTACATTCTATTTATTATTATGGCTCTTGAGGGATCCTTGTAAGCACGGTCAGAGTTCAACAGACACTCAGTATATATTTTCCTCATGAAAAGGATTTCATAATCTAATTCAGACAGAAAAAAACAGGATCCCCAGGAAAACCTTTCACACACAAGATGATGAGGGGATAACATTGGATTGGAGATCAACATATTCTGGATTCATAGATCTTAAAGGTCACAAAGGAGATCATTATTAACATCTTGTCTGACCACCAGAACAACAAAGCCATGGAATCTTACTCAGTGACTCCTGGATCTAGCCCAACAATGATGGAAAGAGCCCAACAATGATGGAAAGTTTCAGTGGATTTTAAAGAGGAAACAGAAGAATCTTAGGGCTGGCACCACAAAGGGATTTAGGTGCCTAACTGATACTTTAGGTACCTCAGTTCAACGTTTAGGCACCACTGAAATCTTCAGAACCCCTGCTCAATTGCTGCCTAACCTTGGAAGCACCTAAAGTCCCTAGGCCCCAAAGATTCTGCTGATAAAGTAACCCAAATTTTGGGCAGTGCACATGTACATAGTTACCTAAGTCCTGACACTGATGATCAGCTTGGTGCCTACGCCCTGGAGGGATTCTCAAACTAGGCATTCCCCTGCCTATCTTGCCTGCTGATCTCAATCTGGCAGGCTTTCTCAGAGGTACATCTAGCTCACACAAAAAGTGGTGGTGGTCCCCAATAGTGCAGTGGTTAGGGCACTTGCCTGGGAACTGGAAAATCTGGGAGATGTAGCTATACCGACTTAATCCCCAATGTAGACAGTGCTGGGTCAATAGAAGAATTCTTCCATTGGCCTAGCTACCATCTCTTGGAAGTGGATTATCTACACCAATGGGAGAACTTCTCCCCTGTGCATCGCTTCAGTGTCTACACTGAAGCACTACAGCAGTGCAGCTGCAGCGACGCAGCTGTGCCAATGTAGCATTTTAAGTGTATGCAAGCCCTTGAGTGACAAACTCTTCCCATGCATTGTACAGAGAGCCTGGGCATCTAACTGGAGGCCTAAAAATTAGGCACTGCAATGCTGAGTATTATAATGCCTAAGTCCATCTGTGGATCTAGTCCCTAGTGAACAAGAAATAACAAGCTCTTGCAAGTGCTGAGAGTAGCATGAAAGCAACCCTTGCTGAGTGAACTTTAGAGGTGTTCTGGTTCAGTTCCATGCCCATACCGTAATAGCACTTGTATTTCAAACCCACACAAGTAACTAAAAGTTTAATAGGTTTGTTTGAATAAAATCCACCTCTGCAAGGTTACACACACACCAGTCCAGGATTGAATCTCTCTGTATTCTACTTACCTCTGCTTGAGTCACAGGAGTACTTGCAGTTGTAATGATGCTGTACTTACGTGGCCTGCCATGATACCCGCAGGGAGAGGAGTGTGGGCTGGGTATCAGAATATGACTGCTTAAGAAATGTGAAGTTCATGTGCATGACCAGCTTTACTGCTGTGTAAACCAAAGTCAGGATTTGGGCCTATAACAATTCAGGGTAGCTTGTATGAGTACAATAGGCACCTAAGGTCTTGATTCAGCAAAGTGATATAATGATGTGATTAACATCCAAATAATCCTATCCCTATTCAGTAAACAGGACCGGCTCCAGGCCCCAGCATGTCAAGCGTGTGCTTGGGGCGGCATGCTGCAGGGGGCACTCTGCCGGTTGCCGGGAGGGCGGCAGGCGGCTCCGGTGGACCTCCCGCAGGCGTCCCTGTGGAGGGTCCGCTGGTTCCACGGCTCCAGTGGAGCATTCTCAGGCACACCTTTCGGGAGGTCCACCGGAGCCACGGGACCGGCTGACCCTTCACAGGGACGCTTGCGGGAGGTCCACCGGAGCCGAGGGAGCAGCGAGCGGCAGAGTGCCCCCCGCGGCGTGCCGCCGTGCTTGGGGCAGCGAAATGGCTAGAGCTGGCCCTGTCAGCAAAGCACTTAAACACGAGTTTCAGTCTCATTGATGCTAGTGGGACGTAAGCACATAATTAAAGTTAAGCATCTGCTTAAAGTGATTTGCTGAATTGGGGCCTTAAGGAGTTTATTTTCTCCTGTGAGGCACATAGGGATCATTGAATTCCATTCCATTCACGCATATACTTACATTTTGCTGTCAGAAAATATCTAGGGGCAGAGCCTTAGCTGGTGTTTATTCCCATAGCTCCATCTGGCCCCTAATCTTTCTAGGTTTAACAAAAAGCAGAGACATTTTAGCGATCCACAGTTAATTTGGGGTTTATAGGGGAAGAAAAACAATCGAAGGAAAAATTATTACTGGTTCACTAAACACAGAGCACTCTTTGCATTTGTAATGACATCCTTAAGGGTGCTATACATGAAAATATGCTAAATGATTCATGTAGTGCTGTTAACCTTTTAGCACTAAAGATGGGTCTCTTTCCAGTTTTTGTTTATAAACAGGATCATAATTTCCCTGGTCTCTTGATTTTCAGCTGCATTCTCTCACTCCCCATCCTCCCGTTGCATCATGGAAACACAAAGAACCTATGAGGGTGCAGGGAGGTGGGGGACCTAATGCTCTCGAATGACTCATGTAATATAATGCCAGACACTAGGACATCACATTATCATAAGGAACCAGAAACAGCAAGAATGAAGCCCAAGGTAACTTTAAAAAATAATTATGATGAAATGGTCCAAAAGTGATTGTTAAACCTGCTGGTAGCTAGCAATTTGCTGTAGTAGCTTGAAATACATAGATACCCTTGCATGTGATGTTGGCTATTATTGGTTCTGTGCTGAATTAATAAGATGTTTGAACATTTGTGCAAATATAAAGCTAGCATCATTGATCTAATTATGTAGCTGACCAATACGTTTCCTTAATTGCATCTAATCAGCCTGCTTAGAATAGCATCTCAATTTGTTACATTGTTAGTTTTCTAATTTAATAAATAAAAGCAAATTATTTTAGGTGGAGTTCTAAGAGGCATTCGTTTCCTCAGAGCTATTGAAAGAAATGCAACCACAGTCTGCAGAAAAGTTATTTTGTCAAGTCACAGGGATCAAAATACATAGGCTATAAGCACAACTTGTATACACAAAGTAAAGCCTTTTGAAGGCCCAATCCTGCCTCTAGTCAAGTCAATGGCAAAAGCCCCATTCACTTCCATAAGAGAACAGGCACTTCGTATACAGCATGGGTCCAATCCAGCAAGATGTTGACTATCTAATGTGTAGTGCTCAGTGCCGTCAACCTCCATTAAAGTTAATGGGTGCAAGCATATTTGCTCAGACAGGATGATTCACTTTACTGTGAAGTCAGTGAAACAGGATCAGACTTGTGTATAGCATTCCCATAATTATGATGCAACAGCATTTCTCGTTCCAAAAGTAAAAGTGCTCAGCTTAACAATGTATTCTCAGCAATCATCATTTCTATAGAGACTCCTCTTTGGATGTCTATTACTTCAACTCTTGACATTTCTGACCATTGCTCCCACTGGTATCTTTCTGATACTAATAATTAAATAATTAGCAGCCAAAGAGAGAAGAACTCTATGTAGACAGCAGCTAATGTATTGGAGTTGGCTTGGAGTTCTCAAAGGCGATTATTTTCTGTAAATAGAGGGCACTTTTCCATTTTCATCTCAAGGAATTCGTGAACCTACAATGAAAACAACACCTTATTTACTCATTATTAGTGATGGGAGAATAGAGTCTGTCTATTACTATCTGCTCAGATTCAGTAAGTTGTGATAGCAAGAAAAAAATAATACCATAAGTTAAGACTGCTAATTACTTGTTCATTTAGATCTAATAGAGTTATGATGTGTTCATGAATTTGCTTATTAAAATATATGTATTGAACTCTTTGTGGGCTCAATTTTCACCTACATGTGTGTATCCTCCACTAAATCGCAGATACAGATCAGAGTAGTTGCATCTCTTATTGTTGGATTTGTACCCACAATTAAGAAGAAAGAGGTGTAGCTACAGATTTGCACTTTTAGTTGCCCCACTGCAGCCAGTGGCTTTGCGTAAGTGTAACTGAGGCCAGATTTTGGACCATTCTGCATATTTATGATATTGCATTTTTGGCCCCATGCCTAACGCTCTGAGGTGAGAGGACTGCAGCCAACAACTCGGGTGCAATGGTAGTGATTTACCATAACAGCAAACCTGGACTGTGCACTAGTTTTTGCGGGGGCTGATCCAAGGCTATGGAATTAAATCCCACAAGATCTAAGAACCACCATAAACCTCACCACTTTTTGCTCCAACGGCAAGGTACTCTTCTTTGGCATTGCCTTTACTAATATAAACACACACAGCACAGTGTACATACAATTTTTTAGAAAAAATCCGCACACATAATTTCCACCCAAGGGAAGGATAGAGAAAACCACACAGGACAAATGCTGTTGTTATTCCTATTACAGTGGTTACTAGAGACCCCAACTAAGCCTGGGGTCCGATTGGGCTAGGCACTGGACAGCCGTAGAGTAAGAACTGAATAACACCTGTCCTCAAGAGCTTGCACACTAAATATCCAAGATAAACACAGGATGTGGGAAGGTAATATGACATCATACAGCAGAGTGATGGTGTACAAGTATCATGTAAGTTCCACAGTTGTTTTTTAGGTGCTAGTCATGGTGCCAGTCAGGGAAATTACTCTGATTCTGAATGGAATAGAAACCATGAAAGCTATTACCATTTTAGAGCTGTTTGGTAACATGTGAAACTCAGATACTAGAGTGGCGGAGGTCATATATGTACCTAGATTTAGACTATTTATCTCTTAATAGATTTGTCCATATCACACCACCACCATCATCAGTGGTGTTAATTGGTGCCCTTCCTGGCTGTGTCAGCTGAAAAGACAAGAACAAAATGACCTGAAAGTGAGCTACAGTATCCTCTCAGCCCTAGAGGAGGGCCCCTCATGTCAGGATTGAAGCACAGACTGGGGGAGCTTACTTTGGAGCTACCCAATATGCACAAATTTTGTAGATAGAGTGGAAGACATTCTCCAAGTTGTCTATGGAACATTGCTCATGAGAACTACATTCCTCATTTGAAAAACAAAAAAACAAAAAAAAAACCCTCCAATAATTAACCATTTGTAATACATAGTTTATAATTCTAACTGTGCACTACTCTTGTATGCATATTCCAGAGTTGTCAGCTGTCAGCAAGTTTCTAATAAATGCTTCCTCCCAACTGTTCTGTAGCACAAAAGGAAGTAGTAGCACCTATATATAAATAGAGAACAAGAACCACCTGCATGGCTAAAACAATGCCAGCATCGTAGACTCCCAACAGGAAATACACACCCTCAGGCAACAACACAAACCACGTACAGACCTCTTGCATTGTGGAAAGAAAAGAATTGTCAGTTGGGAGCTGGAAAGAGTCCCACCCAAGGGTACTAGTTCTGAATTACGATGTATTTAATATAATTATTAATCATGTTTATGAGGGTGGTGTCTAAGCATCAAGCTAGAATGGGTTAGGAACTGTGTACCCGCAGTGTAGCAGGCAGTGCCTGCTCTGAAGAGCTTACAAGCTACATAGACAAGACAGATGCAGGAAAGAAGGATGGCTAGAACACATAAGCAGAATGAACAATGTGATGGTGTCGAACAGCACATTAGTTCCCTGTTTTTCATAAAAATGTATTGGTGGGTTTAGTTAGGAGGGGATCGGCTAAATGGAAAGAAAAGAGAAGGATGAGGGCAGAGGTGAAAGTAAGCCGGTATGGTATGGTACGGCGTACCAGCAAGAGCCAGTACGCCGTGCTGGACTGGACCAGCTTCCACAGCAGTGATTTAAAGGGCCTGGTGCTCCAGCCGCTGCAGGGAGCCCTGGGCCCTTGAAATCCCTGCCGGAGCTCCAGCAGCTGGGCTTGAGCGAGGATTTAAAGGGCCCGGGGCACCTCCCACTGAAGGGATCCCCGGGTCCTTTAAATCCCTGCTTGAGCTCTGGCAGCCGGGCTGCCGCAGTGATTTAAAGGGCCTGGAGCTCGCTGGCGGCCAGAGCCCTGGGCCCTTTAATTTGCTCCTGAGCCCCAGGGCTCTCAGCCGCCTCTGCAGCTGGTAGCTCTGGGGTGATTTAAAGGCCCTGGGGCTCCCAGCCACAGCCGGATCCCTAGGGCCTTTAAATCTTGAAAGGCTCTGTCTCTTTTGGTTGAGGCCCCGCCTCTTCCGGTTGAGGTCACACCGCTGCTTAGGACTCTGGCATACCAGTAAGTCCTTTAAGTTACTTTCACCCCTGGGTGAGGGGAACAAGTTTGGAGTGAAGCTGAGGTGAGGTGACAGAAGCAGAAAGTGGAGGCTTGGAGCAAACAGTCAACAGCACAGGGCAGAGAAGTTCGAGTCAGAACTGTTGAAAGTGCTCTGAACGCCCAGAGGTCCCTGCTTTGGCTGTTTCTGCTCCTACTGGCTGGTGTCTTGCTGGCTTCTCTCTGCTGTTCTCCCACACAGCCACATGGGGGCAGAGGGATCAGAGGCACCACCTGGGTCCTAGTGCCCTTGTAATGAGGGGAGAAGGTGTCCCCTGGGTGAGGGGGCCTCAACTTGGCCCCATTTTACCCTCTCCCCCCAGTGCAGCAGGATATGCTTTGGCTATTTATAGTTTGGTAGTATCTAGGGCCCTCATTGGAGCCCCATACTGCAAGGTCCTGTACTGGCCACTAACAAAGAGACAGACTCTGCCCCAGAGGGCTCTCAAGCTGTGTGTCTGACAGGATGCAACAGCTGGAGGAAACAAGCTGGATGAGACAGGGAGCTCATAAAACAAAGTTAGCAAAAGTCACAGTGTTGTCACTTGCATAATCCAGTGCCAGAGGGGAGTGATATGTAGCCATTGCAGTGGAGGATATTCGTCATGGCTTCATGTTACTGCTGTAGCTGGGCCTTGCTCCCTATTGCCCACTCCCATCTGCCCACTCCCATCAAAAAAATCACTGCATACTAAAGAAATGGAAACCTCGAAGAACATAGCTATGCAGTGAGCCAGGCCCCCACGTGGGCTCAGTGTCCTGCACTTCCACTGTTAAAGCAAACCTATATCACATAGTTAGAGAGGACATGGATGAGAATCTCTGTGCTCCTGATACTTGATCTATTTTATTATGACTCTTAAATAAATATAATGGAAGGAATGTAGGACAAGCTTTGTTCCCCTCCATTAGTAACGTGATAGAAAGCATTAAGGCAGGCAGCACTACTATTCAGTTTCCCAAAGGGATTTTTTTCCTCAGATAATTTGAAGAGGAGAAGACAGTGATTTCTCTGAAGCGTGGGTTGCACAGCTGCAAATATTTTAGCAAATGTTATTTTTAGATGTTAGTATGAGGGTGATAATATAATTAGTAGCCTTGGGAAATGCCATCATTGACACACAAAAATGAGAAGCCTCCCTCTCACCGGGGAAGAGTCTGCTGGGGAAAGCCTTGTGCTGTGGTGATCCTGTCAATCAAGTGATGTGTCTGCAAGTGTCATCCAAGATCACAAAAGCATCATAGTATTCCAAACGAACCACAGTGTGGAAGAGCGACAGCCCTTCCAGTTGCAACCTGGACATGTCCACATGGGGACACTCAGGAAAGCTAAACCAAATTAACTAAAAGTGTGAATTTAAGGCAAATTAAACCCATGGGGACACTCTCCTTCAGAAGTAAGGCTATATCTATACAACAGCCTATGATGGCAAAACTTATGTTGCGCCAGGGTTTAAATATTCCACCCCCACTCCCCAAGTGACATAAATTAGTGTCCGTGTGCCCAGCACTATGTTGGCAGGAGAGCTCCTCCTACTGACATAGCTTATGTCACTCATGGAGGTGGTATTTTATGCTGATGGGGGAGCTCTCTCCTGTCAGCATAGAATCTTCACTGGATCTACTACAGTGGCACAGCTGGATGGATAGATGTGACCTAAAGTGGCTTTAGTTTGCTTTAGCTTAATTCCCTTTGAAGGTCACTTTACTTCTGAATAAGTCTGTCCACATGGGTTTAATTAACTTTAACTAATGTACTTTAGAGTCACACCTTGAATGAATTCCTCTTAATTTTCCTGAGTGTTCCCATGCAGATATGCCAAGTCAGAGAGCACAGGAAGAAATTGCATGCAAGGAAAATAATCTCAGTCCAGTAAGGAACCTAAAAGTTCACTGAAGAAGCAAATTGTGCCAGCAATAGTAAAAAAAAACAAAAAAAACACCTCCATTAGTGAAACAGACTGTTGCAGACCATTTCTTACCTCTACAACTATGGAGTTGTGTGTGTGTGTATTTATATGTGTATGTATAGATGTATGAATATATATAAAGAGAGAGACATACACCTACATTCATTGTCCTTTCCAGCAAACCCTCCCAGACCTGGTGGTATCACATGTTGTTGGCTTTTTGAAGCCTTGTATTCTGGTTGAAGAGGACTAATTGAGTTCAGTATCAATTTTGTGTGCATAGCTTGAGCATGGCCATAGTAGGACACAGTGGTCTACAGCTGAGTTACATAGGGTGACACTAGTTGCTTGGAGTGTTTTGGGGTCAGTTCCCCATTTTGTGTTAACCAGTTTTTGGAGTACACAATTCCAGGAGTTCACTTTCTTTTTCAGCTCATGGATGTGTTCTTTGAATGTCAGCATTCAGTCTAATGTGACTTCTAGGTACACCAGAAGTTCAGTGTTCAAGGATTTATTTGAAGTTTTTGCTTGGCCCGACAGTGTTTCTGGTGGAAGGCACACGCTTGTGTTTTCCCATCAAGGATTGATGTGCAAGTGTACTCAGTTAGAATGAACTTAATGTTCTCAAATCTTTCTGTTTGGGTAGCAATGCAAAGATCATCTGCATAAAAAGAATCTTCACACATCAGGGAATTCTGGTTGGTCATTTGTTTACTCATTAAGCAGCAAGGGTGATAGTACTGAATCTTGGAGCAGTTCATTCCACTGAATACACCATCAACTTTTCTGACCATCTATCTTGACAAAGAAATGTTGATTCTCAATCAGGGAGGTGATAAACTAGACCATCTTGCTATTTCTTAAAATTTTTGCCAGTTTCAGTAGCTGTGTGTGGTGGTTCAGTGTCAAGCAGCCAAGAAATCAACAAACACAGTCCCTGTAATTTTAAAGATTTCAAAGCCATCCTTTATGTATCGAGTTAGGTTTACAACTTGGCCACAGAATGAATGTCCTGGGTGAAAATGGCTTGATCATCAGTCAGCTGCCCTTCTGCAATTGGCGCTATACTACCTATTACCATTCACTCACATAGTTTTTGGATTGAGCTTTGCAGAGACAGTCTTTATATGGTTTAAGTAGTGCAACAAGTTTGGTCTGTCTCCACAGCCTGGGTACCTGCACTGTCTCCTTGCAGGAATTAAAGAAGTCAAGCAGCTCTCATCCTAGAGTGTAGTAATAGTTCATTAGACATGTTGCCTTTCCACATTCTCAGTTTTCAAGGCTAGTGTCAGCTGCTCAATGCTGAGCTGCTCAGGGTGTCATAAGGTGAAAGAGTCCCCAGATCCCATTAGCTAACTTCTTTCAGTACTTCTGAAAATCTAACCCTTACACTTATCTTTAATTGTGATGAGCCTTTCTGTAGCCTGTGTGGGCTCCCTCCTCTCTCACTCATTTAATTAAATGAAATTATTTTCAAACTCGCAATCTACCACAATCATCTTTCCATTGTCATTTATCTCACGTTTTAACATATCTCACTTCTTGGTTGCCTTTTAGTGCCCTCCCTCTAGCCCCCTGGAATTGGTTAACAGTGTGTAAGGAAGCTCAGACATAGTAACACATGGAAATTATAAAGTTAATGATTACAACTATCAAGGGATTTATTGGCTTATGGCAGGCTGTGCTGGCTTTGTACCATGAGCTGAAGTTAAATGATAAGAGCATGGAATAACAGTTGCACTCTGCTGCTCTGACAGCATTGAATGCCAATATGAATGTAAAACAAATCCTCTCAGTACAATTTATTATAACAAGCCTCCTTCAATATATTTTTTAAAAAGTGGAATATATAAAATATAGTCTATAATATACACATCTATAAATATAAATATATATAGAGAGAGAGATATATATAGAATATATTGTAAAGTTACCATAAACAAATACCTCATTTGGGAAGAAATTGATCACTTTAGCTTAAAGTTTGAGTAATTGACCTCACGAACTAAGATTAGCTCTTAGCACTCTGGCATTTGCTAAACTGTTTTGCCTAAGGAATGTAGTTGATATTCTGTGGTATTTTTTTTTAAAAAAAACATGTTTTAAACAATGCCACATACATTTATTTAAAAACTCACTAACATAACAAATGTAGTTGCTTCTTTGGAACAGTTGGACAAAATGATTAGATACAATTATAAAAGGGATTTATTGATCTGCTACATAATTAAATCAGTGATAACAGATGTTTAGTATATTTGCAGAACTATACTAAACATTTCATTAATTCAGAACAGAACAAGGACACTTGTATGGATCATTCAGTGCTATCTGTGGATCTCAAGCTACTAGGATATACAGTAACTCAAAGAGTTAAGTTTGCTCAAAATCTCTGCAGAATTTTTGCAAGTTAGCTGCAGAATACAATACCAGCATGCATTGCACATATGGTACATTTTTACCTCTGTGTTGCTGTTGATTTGTCACTAGCAGATGCTTTGTTCTACCACAGTGGGAGACTGGAAGCTATTAGGGACAAAGGCCTGATTCTAATTTCACATACACTATTTATATACTCCCATAACACCATTGACTTCAATGGAGTTACTCTTAATTTATGGCAATGAAAAAAAGGGAGAAGAATCAAAACCAGAAAGTCCATAGCACAGTTGGGAAATGACATTTTAAAAAATTATTATTACAGCTTCTCTTTTATTGCTGCTGCTTTTCATACTGCACTTTATTTTCTCCCTCTACCATTCTGATAGCAAAAGAATGTTTATTCCAATCCCTGGCCATACTATGAGTTATTCATTTGAGATTTGACCTATTCTTCTAAATTCAAATTTGGTGAATAATTAGTAGGTTGCCTAGGATTCTAACAGTACCTGTGATTTATACTTTTTTGTTCCTGATGTGTTCATTGTGGGCAAAATTCTCATTTCCATCCCACTTCTAGTTTCTTCTGACCCAATCTGTTTGGTGCACAGCCTCTTCCTTATAAGACCTTGTTTTTACTCATTTTGTATAATGTTTGTTTGCATTTTTTTTTAAAAAAAAATTCCATTCTGCTCCCTTGTTCCTTTTTTTACTCACACTCACAGTTGCCAACTTACATGCAGTCAGGGCAAGTGCAACCACTAGGCAAACTAGGCAGTCGCCTAGGGCGCCAAGTGGTTGGGGGCACCCAGGGCCATCCTTAGGCATAGGCAGCTGGGTAGGACACCTGAAAATGTGGAGGGCAGCACTGGGTCTTAGTGTCCACCCTCCTGCTTTTCCTATCCCTGTTCTAGTATTTAAAAGAGAAAAAGCCTCAGACTGACAGAACTATTAACACAATACTGAAACTGTTAAAGAGCCATTCAAGGGGTAATGAAGCCATTTAACAGGCATTTGCCAACCCCCAGGTATATACTGTCAGTTTCTGAATGTACTGACAAAAACAGTTGTGCATGACTGTAATATTTACTCAGAACATGTTACTCTACAGGACCTTAGTTTAAAATTTGCTTTAAAAATATTTCATCAGTGAGTTGGTGAAGATTATAAAATCACATCTCTAAAAAAATCCTTGCATAGATTGTTAGATGTACAATCATCTTTAGCCTTAAATGCTTGGATCTTCAGACATATGTTTTTTTAAATAAATTCTTCAAAAAACCACCCTTATCTAAAATACATATTTTAATCACTATAGTAAAAAAAACTTACTTCCAAAGTCTTCCTGTTCTTTCTGTCCACCCATTTCTCCCCTCACTATCCTCCCCGCCCTGCCCCCGGTCATTGAAGAGAGCCCTTAAAGGGACAACAGCCCTTTGCTTCCACATAGCTGGACAAAGAGTTTCCCTTTCTTTACTTCTGACTATTTGATGAACTAGTTTTAAGAGAACCCTCCAGCAAAATCAGTACCTTAGTAAGATATACAATCATTTGTTATGCCTAAAATCTTTGGAAACATATTTTTTAAAGTTGGTGAAATTTCATAAACGTGTATTGTTACAGAAATCACACAGAGTAAATTAGTGTTCCCTTTTTCTAAAAGCAATGAACATTGTTATAAACACACTAAACCTCTGTGACTGATTAATTTAAAATGAAGTCTGTTTCAGTGAGTTAAATATATAGTAATCTGGAATGATTACTTTATGAAGGCTTAAGAGTACATTTAAAATATAAAATAAGCTTAGAAATACTGATTAAGAAAATGTACAGCAGAGAAGAGCTGCATCATGTATTCCATAATATTTAACGTTGTATTCAGCAAGACAGCTTACTCACCCTTACTACAAAATTTTTGCAAATAAATGTCTGACAAACTTCAGGGCATATCAAAAAATCTGTGACTGACATTTTTTATTCTCAAGTTTAGTGCTTTTAATTAGGTACCTTCTGCACATCCGTTCTGAGTGAGGGAGAGGGTACAGGGATCTCTGCGGGGAACTGTGACTCTCTGCCACTGTGAGGCAGGCCGGGTGTCTTGCTGTTCTTTCTTGTCCCTCTGCCTCCCATCCCCTCGCCAGGCTGCAAGTTCAGGCTGCCATGGGGCATAGGGTCACCAGTTTAATAATACTGCATAGGACCCATAAATCCTAAGGACAGCCCTGGGGGCGCCAAAAAGTGGTGCCCTGGCTCGGCAGGGAGAAGCCGCCTTCCAGAGGCACGGGAGAGCCAGAGAGTGTTGGCTTGCGGGGCAGCGAGCCCCACCCATGGAGGAGCTGGTGCAACGCAGGGGGGCAACAACCCGAGTGTGACAAGGGGAAGCCTGGAGGCGCATGGGGGCCGCTGCAGCAGCCCAAGCCTAGCAAAGCCAATAAGTGGACTTGGGGTGGGGGCCGCCAGAGTGAGGTAGGGAGGGCTCGTGGGGGGGCTGTGCACTCTCCAGATGAGTTCAAGGGGCGGGGAGGGGGGAACTTGGTCTAGGGAGCAGCTGGGCACGGCTCCTGGGCACCAGCCCCAGGGCACGGCTCCTGGGGTCTATAAAGGCTCGTGGGGATTTGCCCCTCAATGAATCTATGTGTGGAGGAGGGGGTCGCAAGGTGGAAGTTTCGCCTAGGGTGCAAAATATCCTTCCACTGGCCCTGCATGCAGTAAATAAGCACACTGACTTTCACAATAAACCAAAAGTCAAGCTAATACCATTTCAAAACAAGACCAAAACAAGCCAATCCCTAAGAACCCCAACACTATGTGACTAGGTGCCCTCAGTGTGCAGTCTGGGACTGCTGTGCACCCCTGACTGTCTTCCCCCTCCATGCCATTGCTTTCCCCTTGCTCTTGCTTGCCCTCCCTTTCCCTTGCTTGCTGGGAGAAGATCAAAAAGAGAAGCAACAAGCGACAAGCCAAAATCTAGCCAACAAGCAACCCACAAGCCAATTAAGCCCAAAAAAGCAAGCCCAATTTCTGCATTTTTTCTCACAGGTTTGGCATGTCTGCTCACACTCCCTTTAGTATGTGCCATCAAATGCATGTATTGCTCATAGACAGTGTCCATACAAAATAATCGTTAAATCATGGACCTATACACTTAAATACTAATAGTTGTAACCTGAAACAAGGGAAGGGGAAGAAAGAAGCTGGGAGGAGTTCCCAAAGCCACCAATGTTAGGTAAGTGAGGGATCATATTCCTTGTAGCCATAGTAAAGCAGGAGATGCAGTTCCTGTTGACCAGGGTGGCATCATAGACCTTCTGACGGAGGTGCCACAAGGCCTAGAACCACTTGCCTCTGGTAGTGATTAGATTAATTTGTGACCTTGGGCACAACCTTTATATCCCCTGTGGCTGCATTTGTCTGTTTGTAAAATGCAGCTAATATGTATGCACTTCACAGGAGTGTTGGTAGGGTTAGTTCATCATTGTTTGGAAAGCACTTTGAACGTTTTTGAATGGAAGGTGTTATAAAAGTATCCTTGTTACTATTAATTACTTTAAAAATTACTGTAACCATTTGCAAAGTCCATGTACGTTTTTGGGGCTTTTTAAAACAAATGCTTCAGTACTTTTTAGTCTAATTAGACTGAAAACACCATTAAGAATCATTAGTGAGTGGAGCTTACTTGGAATCTTTCAACAAAATGGTTTTCCATAGGAAAATACTGATTCATCAACACTGAAACTTTTCACCAGTTTAGACCAGTGGTTCTCAACCTATTTACCACTGTGGGCAGCAAAGACAGATACTGTGTTATGTGGGCCACATCCACACAACATATATACAACCTGTACATCTAGAAAATAAAAAGGTTTATTATTCGTTATATGAGAGCAATACAGTTCAAATCGATATAGTAATTTTCATTTCAACACTGGCAAATGTCTACCAGGAGCATTTTAAACTAGAAAAAACATTAACCGTTAAAATTTATTAATTAGTTGTAAGGGTGGCATGGCGTGGTGTATTGCCACCCTCACTTCCACGCTGCTGCTGGCGGCACGGCTGGGGGCCCAGAGAATGCGGCTGCCGAGCCTGCCTGCAAAGATGGGGAGCCTCCCAAGCCAGGGAATGCCCCCTCTAACCCAACGTACCTGGGACTGTCCCCACAGCATCCAGATTCCCCCAACACTGGACTGCCCCCACGTACCCAGCACCCCCAAGGACTGCCTCCCCAGGATTCAACCCCACCATCCAGGGTCTGCCCCAAGCCACCAGCTCCCCCATCTAGAGTCTATCCCCCGTGTACCAGCTGCTTCCCCCTCCCCATGGCCCTAGCCCCCTGCACTCCCCTCCCCACACCTACTGGTCTCCTACCTCTGCTGCACATAGCTCAGCCTTGCAGTCCACTCTGATGCGGTCCTTGTGCCAGAAAGCCTGCTCCAGCCAAGATCACTGGACGCACAATCCTGCAGGGTGAGGGTGGGAGTGGAGGATGCTGAGCAGCCTGTCCTCCTGCTGATGCCACTGGACCTGATCTTGCTGGGGTTGGGGGTGGCCTGACACCACTGCACCCGATCCTGCTGCAGGGAGAGCTGATGCTGGAATCAATCCTGTGCCACCCCATTTTTGCACCCCACCATTGGCTCCGCACCTGGGGAAGGTGACCCTCAAGCCCTGTCCTAGTTATGGCCGAGAGGATGTCATATGAGCTGCAAGTGTGTGCTGATTGGACTGCAAGTGGCCTATGGGCCATGGGTTGAGAATCACTGGTTTAGACAAAACTTTTGTCATTAAAGTTTTCTCAGACCCAGGATGGAAGTTCTGGTTTAGAAAAACTCAGGATAACCAATAGCCCAGTGACTAGGGCACTCATCTAAGATGTGAGCAAAAGCAATACATCTCCTGATTGTCCCAATGGCTCCCCACCTGGGTCTACCTACTTTCTAGGTACATTGGACAGTTCCAGGGCTCTCCTAGAAGAATGGGGTTATAAGGGATTGTGCTGCTGAGATATCCCCTCCAGATAGACTTGTTACTACTGAGGCCCCAATCTGACCCTACGAATACTGCAGAGGAGCAGTGTGTTCAGTCTAGTGGGAAAAGAGAACATCTAGTTTTTTTCACAAGTTCTGAAACTTTTAAAAAATTCTTTATATACTGTCCTTTATATCTGTTTTATGTGAGTTTGGTGACTGAGGAGGGATGAATTTGAATAGCCTGTCAAAGAGTGCAATAATAGTCTCAGATGAGAGTTCCTTCAAATGCTGAGTATCTTTGTTTGTTTTTCTATATGTTAAATCATCTTTATTTCATTTCATTTCATTAATTTATTTTTTAGAAAGCCATCACTGAGCGAGTCTTAATGTATGGAAATTGTTTTGCTGCATTACCTTACAGTTCTCCATCACACGGTTTGCAAGAATAAGTAGCTTGTCTCAAAAGCATTTCAGCCCTCAATGGATCAATCATTTGTTCAGCCATTTTTTCTGTACAGAGATAACGTCTATTTACATCAAAAGGAATGTATGGGGCCTTTAAATTCTACAAAAGAATGAAGCAATATAAGGGCGGTATTTTTTAAGAGAGACTGGATCGAGTACAAATATGTTATTACAACTCTGGGGAATTTGTACAATATCTGGGGGGAAGAGAGAGAGAAATTGAGAAGAAGAATACAAAAACGACTGCATAATGTGTTCATGTGATGGAACCAATAAATGATGCTGTTCCAGTATGCAATCAACTTTATTACATACGCATACAAAATACCCTTGGCAAAAGATGTGCTGAGTACGTGAACTCTTAGTGATCCTTTTGTGGACTGTACATTACTTTGAAATTAATTGTTTGTGCAGATCTTCCTTTTTTTATAAAAAGAAAGTTGTTTGAAATCACTTCTTGAGAGACCTGCTGTGCTGTTTGACTGGCTAAATGTTTTCTGTTTCTTTATCAAACAGTGTAATGACATTTGGAGGGAAAAGGGGAGAGTGAACCAGCGTTGCTCTCCCACTTCCTATAGCCTCACAAAATGTCATTTGTATCATGCTGGGAGATATTCATATAGCAATATAAGACACTTAAATTGTTTTGACTCCTGAAGTACTTTGAGAGAGAACTTAGTGGGAGAGGGGAAAACCCATAGGGCCATGTCCTCAGCTGGAAGTCAGTGGAGCATAACCAATATATCTGAGGATCTGACCGATTATTTTGTTTATTCCAACTGTAGAAAGTATTTCAGAATATAGTAAAATGTTTTTCCAAACCTTATTCCAATGGGATGTCCTCCCAGCCATTCTAGCTGTCCCTGCATTTTTGAAATTTTTGTTTTCCTCCTGCCAAAATCTTCACATTGCAGTGACCATCTCCCCTCACAATGAAGGCTGTATAAAGCTTCCTTTGGAGCTCATCAACTGTATGGAAGGCTCACTGCTGAGTAACATGAGATGATCTTTCCCCTCCAAGAATTTAGCGCTTTCTCTGCACAGGTCAAAGCTCATGCTACCCTGGGGAGAAGTATTGATTTTTTTTTTAAATGTCAGCTTCCTCATATCTCCGGGTACGAACAGAAAACCATGGAGCTAGCCTGAAAATTTGCTTTTATGTCCTTTAGGGGGTCCTTTTCATTCCCTCTCCTGCTTTCTATGAGGCTTTCCACAGAGCCTTATCTCTGGGTAATCTCATCTGCAAGCACAAATTCAACTACCATCTTTATTTGGATGATTCACAGATCTACCTCTTTACTCCAGACCTGTCTCCTTCTGCCCAAACTAAAATTTCAGCCTGTCTCTCTGACATCTCAATGAGGATGTCTAGCCATCAGGTCAAACTCAACATGGCTAAAACAGAGCTTCTAATCTCCAGTCTGTTCCTACCCCGACTGCACCGCCCACCCCTTCCCATTGCCTGGTCACTGCAAACAACACCACCATCCTGCCTGTCACTCAAGCCTGTAACCTTTATGTAACCTACAACCAGGACATTTCTTTAGGTCCTCACACTCTGACTGTCTCAGTATGGCAAATGCTTTCTGCATAATTTCTGTAAAATACAACCTTTCCTATCCATCCAGGCAGCTAAATCTCTCATCCAGGCTCTCATCATCTCACATCTTAACTTCTGTACCATCCTGTTCTCTGCCCTTGATAAATGCCATCTTGCACCACTCAGAATGCTGCTGCAAAGATTGTATTTCTAACCTATCACTTTGATCACGTCATCCATCTGAGAATCCTGTGGCACTTTATAGACTAACAGACGTTTTGGAGCGTGAGCTTTCGTGGGTGAATACCCACTTCATCAGACGCAGGTAGTGGAAATTTCCAAGGGTAGGTATATATATATGCTAGCAAGCAAGCTAGAGATAACGAGGTTAGTTCAATCAGGGAGGATGGGCCCTGTTCTACCAGTAGAGGTGTGAAAACAGAGAGAGAAATGTTCTGTAATTGGCAAGCCATTCAAGTCTTTGTTTGTCCAGAGCGATGGTGTCAATTTGATGTTTAGTCCAGTCGCTCTGGACTAAACAAAGACTGTGAATGGCTTGCAATTACAGAACAGTATTCTCTCCTTGGTTTTCACACCTCTACTGCTAGAAACAGGGCCCATCCTCCTGATTGAACCTAACTGTTCTAGTTGCTGCTAGCATATATATATACCTACCCCTGGAAATTTCCACTACCTACGTCTGACGAAGTGCGTATTCACCCACGAAAGCTCACGCTCCAAAACGTCTGTTAGTCTATAAGGTGCCACAGGATTCTCTGCTGCTTTTACAGATCCAGACTAACACGGCTGCCCCTCTGGTACTTGTCATCCATCTGTTTTGCATCCCTCTATTGGCTCCCCCTTCCTTAGTGTATCAAACATAACCTACTTGTCTTCACTTTCAAGGTTCCTCATGACCTATCCCTCCCCTTCAGTACTGGAAGGTCATCTGCCGTCTCTGATCAACCAATGGTGCCAGCCTCAATCACCCACTTGTTAAATTTTCAAGCAAGTACTTTCGTGCTCTCTCCCTTACTGTCCCTCATGCTTGGGAGGAGCTCCCCATAAATATCTGCCAAACTAAATTATTCTTCTTCAAAACCCTCTTTTAAAACTCTTCTGTGCCATGAAGCCTATAAAAAACTTAACCGTTCATAGAATATCAAGGGTGGAAGGAACCTCAGGAGGTTATCTAGTCCAACCCCCAGACAGATTTTTACCCAAGTTCCCTAAACGGCCCCCTCAAGGATTGAACTTACAAACCTGGGTTTAGCAGGCCAATGCTCAAACCACTGAGCACCTCCTGGGTTGCTGGTGTGTTGAGACCACAGCTCATTATGCTAAGCAGTGTTATCTCATTTTACTTCCTTCTGTCTGTTTCCATCTCTTTCTTGTTTTATACTTAAATAATCTCTGTCCCAAAAAGCTGACAGTCTTTTTGTTCTATGTGTGTATGTGTGTACGTGCACAATGCCTAGCACTATCGGGTCCTGGTCCATGACTCGGGGTCCTGGGCACTACAGTAATACAAATAATACAATGAACTTGTATGTTTTGCACCCTAGTTTTACAACCCAATCCTGGAAGCCTTGTCTGATCAATGATGACTAGATGATATTTTGTTTAGAACCAGTTAACACAATTTTGCTAAAGTTACATAATAAGCTTTGTAATGTGATATCTCCTCTCCAGTGAGGACCAAGCAGTTATTCTCCTCAGCCTTTTTTGGCTCAAAGAGCTGAGACCAGAAAAGGAAACTGAACCTGAGTCTTCCACGTGACAGCGAACTACCATTATATCATTCAATAGGGAAAATCAGCCTTAGACTCTCAGTCTTCACAGACATACTTCAGAGTACTGGTTCTCCAGAGACCAAAGACAGGAAGAGTGGTCCAGTAGTTAGGGTGCTAGCCTGGAACTTAGGAACCCTGCATTCACTTCACTGCTCTTTCACAAACTTCCTATGTGGCCCTGAACAAGTTACCTGATCTCTCTCTATACTTCAATTACCCATCTGTAAAATGAGACTAAAAGAACTTCCCTACCTTACACTATGGGAAGGGAGGGCCATGTAAGTCCCTAAGATAGCTAGGTAGGTTTTCCTGTCTCATATTTCAGAGGCGCTTTTGCCTTTTGCTTCTAGAAACCCATATGTTTTCATCTTGCCCTTTGCCTCTGTCCCAATCCTTTTTGTTGTAAGCAGAAGTATCTGACCATCATTTACATATTTCTCCTTATTTTTATTATGAGAATTAGATTATTTTTGTTCAATGAAAATCTAAGATTAAAAATAATAATCCCTTTACCCAACAGGAAGAAACTTCAGTGTTACTGCGCAACAATGCTAATATGGTGTTTTTGCAACTACAGGGCTATCCAAAAGTATCCTGCAGTGAAAGACTAGATCTGTCAACGAACAGACTTTGGAGCAGTTGTCAGACAATAAAATAATATTACAATGGCATTGTTCCTGGAAAACAAATTTAAATACAGTAGGCCAAATTCACTCTTAATACTATAATGATTATAATAATGAGAATACCTAGCTCTGACTCACTTTTCATCGATAGATCTTAAAGTGCTTTACAAAGGAGGGTGGCTTCATTATCTCCATTTTACATATGGGAAAACTGAGCCACAGGGTGGTGAAGTGACTTGCCCAAAGTTACTCAGCAGGTCAGTGGCAGAGCTGGGAATAACACTTAGATTTCCTGAGTCCCAGTCCAGTGCTCTATCTAGTAGAAAACACTGCCTCCTGCTAAGAGGCATGAATTAGGTTCAGGAGTACCTCATCAACAAGACTCAGTTCACACCACAAGAGCTAGTCCAGAAACATGAGACTATCCTATAGTTACTGCTTGGACAGGGAAAGGTGATGTTTCACACACACACAAACTGTCAATTTTCAATTCCCCCAGTTTTTTGGCAAAATTTGAAATTTTAATGAAATTTTTCATCAACATTTTGAAAATGTAAAAAAAACTGATGAGTCACCACCATTTTCTTATTCCCATTGAGCATACATCATCGTGCACAGTGGAATAATAAGAAATCTGCTGTGCTACCAAAAGTGAAAAACATTTTGATGATATTCTGTTGGTAACTGCATTGGTGCCATAATAATTACAGGATTTTCCTGATAGATCAATATCAAAAAGAAAAGAGAACTGCAGTTGAGGTTTACTACATAAGTAATGTCATCAGTCAAAATATGGTAACATTAATCCTATATAATGCCACAACAGACTTGCACCTTGTACTGTCAATTTGTGTCTTTCTTAGACACGTATGCAAATCTATGTCTAAGTGACATGGAAAACTTAATTTTATTTTCAGAAGTGGCTTAGGCACTTAGGCCCAGATTTTTAAAGGCACTTAGGCATTGTGGCTCTTAGTGTTGCAAGGCCTAATGCATTTAGGAGCCTAAATCTCATTTTCAGAAAGGATTTAGGCACATGTGTACTGTTTGTTGAGAATTAGTTAATACTGTTCCGTATTACGGAACTGTAGCCCAACACCATTGTCAGTAACGAATCTGCTAAACAAGTTTTAAGACTGGCTTTTCAGCAAGAGGAATGAAACGTATTATTCAGGCAAGATGATATGATTGCTTCTTTGGTTCACTGCATTGTTTACACTTTAAACACTGTTATATTGACTGGTAATACTTTCTCCATTTGGTAGCTTGCATGAAATTGTCAGGTGAGTCCACAGATCAAATAAGGTGATAATATTTGAAGCCTGATAATATTTGAAGCCTGAGTAATTTGAAATATTAAAACAAATGCTTTGCTACCAGCATGTGCATTGTCCTCAGTCTGGTGGTTTTACTATGACTCTAACACGGATATTTTTTTTGCCTGTCAATGTGTGTACATTTTTTATATCTACTTTTGGAAAGCATAATCTTAACTAGACAAAGACACACATCCTCCTGTACATCCCAGAGGTGTCATTATCTTCCTGACTGCTTAATGGTAAACAAGATAATGTGTTTGACAGCCTCATTTTTTCACTGCACTGTTCTAACCTAAGGAACACTGTTACCAGAACAGCGTTTCTCCGCTCAGTATTCATTGGCTCTGCTCTCTGACAATATTATTATTCTGCGTGATGCAGGGGAAAGTGACGGAATCCATTCTCCAATTTACAAACGTGTTGTAATAACTCCTCATCTGCATGGTGCCTCTTAACTGCTGTACCTTGTGATTTACTTATGAAAAATTAATAATAGATAACAGTGTCCTGTTGCAAAATCTATACCGCACAATTTTTATAGAGACTGAAAATACATAGCTGTTGATCTCTTGCTGGAGGAATAATGATATTGTCAGAGTGAAGTCCCGTCAGTCAGCACTCTGCTCTTTTGAGTTCTGTGATATTTTCGAAACCTGTGATAGCCGTGGCTATCAAGGTGGTGGAGGGGAATAATCCACCGTAATCTGATTGTCTCGCTTCCCTAAATAAAATGCATCTGTGAATGAAAAAGGCAGTGTACATCTAATATGCATCCCATGCATAAACACTTAATGAAGAACAAATTGTGACAAATGCATGGTTATATAAAGATTATAGTGCCTTGTATTTTTAGCTCTGTGATGCATTTCCATGCACGTGATGTATGTCTGTGCACTGGAAATTGTCAGCTGTAAAACAGAACCAACACTGCGAACACTTATATTTTACACAGTTAGGATGCTTTTTGAGGTTAAGACTCAATTCATCTATTACAAGTCGAAGTCTTCTATTTTCCAAGCAGACAAATAGTTCTTCCCCCTGGAAAGGGAACATAAATGGTACTTACCTATATCTCTGTATTTTCTAATTACCTATGAGAAAATACACAAGATTTAAGCACTTGTTTTTCCTAAAAGGAGGAGAGAAGATTTTAGAAGGTGTGGCTCAGATTGGTATAGAGGTCAGGTTGTTCAAAAAAATGATTGTACATTTACTCAAACTCCATCCACAATCCCACTCACAAAACACAGTCCCTAAAACCAATGAAATAAGTTAAGTGTCAAGAAGGGTAATTATCATTAGGCTTCAGAGTCAAGCCTATGTATAGGAATGTGCATGTATAATTATGGTAATTGTGCACATTAATTAAGCAGTAATTTTCATGTGCATTTTTGCAAAAATCAACCCTTAAACCTTCAAGGCACACTGCTGTGTGTTAGACAAATGTGTATTATTATCTTCCTTTTGCTAATGGGAAACTATACAATAGGATGGAAAAGTGAATTCAAGTGTATGTGAAACTCTCCCTCCCACACCTGCCTGGGGATATGCAGCCATAGCTGAACACTAACTTGATTGCCAAATCTTCATTTTATTGAAGTTAATGGAAGCTTTGCCATTATCTTCCATGGGATCAGTATTTGGCCCACATGATACATGAGAAGCAGCAATTCTGGAACCTAGGATACCAGAACTTCATGGATCAGGGGCTTCTCTAGCAGCTGCAACTGGAGAAGGGAAAGAATTTTCAGACTCAGCAGCCTCGAGTCATCATCATAGAATTGGACAACTGGAAGGGACCTCGAGAGGTCATCTTGTCAATCCCCTGTACTCATGGCAGGAATTAGTATTATCTAGACCATTTCTGACAGGTATTTGTCTAACCTGCTCTTAAAAATCTGCAGTGATAGAGATTCCACAAGCTCCCTGAGCAATTTATTCCCATGCTTAACCACCTTGTTAGTTAGGATGTTTTTCCGTATGTTCAACCTAAACCACCCTTGCTGCAATTTAAGCCCAATGCTTCTTGTCCTGTCTTCAGAGGTTAAGGAGAAAAATTTTTCTCCCTTCTCCTTGTAACAACCTTTTATGTATTTGAAAACTGTTATCATATCTCCTCTCAGTCTTCTCTTTGCCAGACTAAACAAACCCAATTTTTTCAATCCCCCATAGGGCATGTTTTCTAGACCTTTAATCATTTCTGTTGCTCTTCTCTCGACTTTTTCCAATTTTTCCACATCCTTCCTGAAATGTGGCACCCAGAACTGAACACAATATTCCAGTCGAGGCCTAATCAGCATGGAGCAGAGCCGAAGAATTACATTGTGTGTCTTGCTTACAACACTCCTGCAAGTCCGTTCCAGAATGTTGTTCCCTTTTTTGCCACAGCATTACACTGTTGATTCATATTTAGCTTGTGATCCACTATGATCCCCAGATCCCTTTCCACAGTACTCTTTCCTAGGCAGTCATTTCCCATTTTGTATATGTGCAACTGACTGTTCTTTCCTAAATGGAGTTCTTTGCATTTGGCCTTATTGAATTTCATCCTATTTTCTTTGGGCCATTTCTCTAGTTTGTCCAGATCATTTTGAATTTTAGTCCTATCCTCCAAAACACTTGCAACCCCTGCTAGCTTGTATCCTCTGCAAACTTTATAAGTGTACTCTGTATGCCATTATCTAAATCATCGATGAAGATACTGAACAGAACTGGATGCAGAACTGATCCCTGTAGTATCTCACTTGATATGCCCTTCCAGTTTGACCATGAACCACTGATAACTACTCTTTGGGAATAGTTTTCCAACCAGTTAGGCACCTCCCCCCTTATATAGTAGCTCCATGTAGGTTGTATTTCCCTAGTTCATTTATGAGGTCATGCCAGACGGTATCAAAAGATATATCACATCATCTGCTTCCCCCTATCCACAAGGCTTGTTACCCTGTCAAAGAAAACTATTAATGCCAGAATTTGTTGAGCTGGTGCTCATGGAATTCAGCTTGCTGGTTGGATCATTAGCTTCCCTGATTGCTGTCAGGTACTGGTGGGTGGTATGATGAGGACACTGATCCATTGCCCTCATATATACTTTCTATACTCAATGCCCTGCAATTCCCTCCCACTTCCCAGTCTCGCTTTTACACACTCACCAATGTTATCTACCTTGCTACATCCACCTTCAACTCAGAGCCATGCCTAAACATGTTCCAGGCCTGGCTCAAAGACTCAAATCCCTCTCCACCCACCTCCTGGCTACAAAAAATAAAACAAACAGAAAACACACACTCACTACTAAGTGTTTTTACAAAGACCTTCCTAGCTTCCCTGAAGCAAACTCATTAAATAGGTCATCCCAATCTATCCTCTTTTGCTTCTGAATTCTGTATAGAAATTACTGAAAGATTGCTTGAACTTTCCTGCTGCATGGACATTCTTAAATAGGTCTTTATTAATTTTTGCTTGTGGAAAAGCCTTTCATTAGCTGTCACAGTTGCTGAAAGACAGCAAAAACTACTCAGTGCCATTTCTGTGTTAGGGAAACTCACATTTAAAGACCTTTTGTGAATGTAGCTAAGGTAATCAATGGACACCTTTGTTTCCCAAGAACCCTTAAAGATTTACTTGCAAATTCTTGTGAAAACTCAATCTCATCCTCAGTTTGAGTTTAAACCCTCAACGTAGTTGCTTGCTAAGTTTCGAGCACTCTTCTTTGGGTGAGACTGCTGAGACTTTTCACTGTCACACCCATCAAAAAAAAAAAACCCTACTCCAGAATACCACTTCTCGCCAAAATGAAAAACAAAAGCTCTGAAATGTTTGTTTGCAAGCTGTCAGCTTCTGACTTAAATTCGGTGCAAAATTGTGTGAAGTATTGAGCTCATCTAAAGCATCTAAAATACCCTCAACTTGATTTTGTGGTGGATGGCTGATCATCTAGTCATCCTTTGGCATTTTCATGTATTGCAGGTGTGCTTTTTCAAAACAGCCCAATGACTTGTAGAAGCAAAAAACCAGAAAATACAACCTTTGAACAATTCCAAAAAATAGAACATTCATTTTGGCATACTCACAAGCTAAAATGGAAATTTGTGAGCTCAGTTTTACAGTTCACAAAAGGAAGATGAGGAATTTTGCTGCAAAAGCAAGCAAGTGAAACAGAACAAAGAGGAAAGAGGTGAACTGAACATCAACCAATATTTCTGGCATAACTTTCCATTAGGAGTTTTGACAAAGACCCATGATTTTAATACAGGTGTTCTCAAACTGGGGGTCGGAACCCCTCATGGGGTCATGAGGTTATTACATGGAGAGTTGCGAGCTGTCAACCTCTGCCTCAAACCCCACTTTGCCTCCAGCATTTATAATGGTGTTAAATATATTAAAGTGTGTTTAATTTTAGGGGGGTCACACTCAGAGGCTTGCTGTGTGAAGGAGTCGCCAGTAAAAATGTTTGAGACCCACTGTTTTAATATTTGCCTTTCTTTGCATTCTCTTGGGGGTGGGAGGGGAATCTTGTTCTAAATTAACAATGGGAAAATTTTCTACCAAAAAACAGCAAAAATAATTCATTACATGTGGCCAGTAGCTGGACCTGCCTTGTCAAAGTTAAAATTTTGCCCCACGCTTTCAATAATCAAATTGCTTTCAGCATCCAATTCCATAATAATAACATTAGCACACAACAGGACTTTCTGTCCTGGAACCAGAAACTCCTCGACATAACAATTCACCAAGCTCTGTGAGGCAGTCAGAGACTCCAGTACCCAATAAGTTGACAAACACAAATCAACAACCTCACTTAGCCAAGGAAGGTTCAGAAGTGCAAGTAGCAAAGCCCTCCATGGATTGCTCACCTGGAACATGGTCAGATTTCACTCATCTGAAGAAACTTTATAGATCACTCGCAGTTTTCTGATCTTTTTTCATGGGCCTGCTGCAGCTTGTGCTGTTGAACACCATTCTTGTGCTTGTAAATATTCATGGGGGAAATGACAATTGACTGTAAAAATTCACCTACCCAGCTTTTCACAAATGAATTGCAAGGTTTGGACTGTCTGCGACAGCTGGTCAAACTAATATCTCTGTGAAAATCTCAGAGAAATCAGGTGAAACAGAAAGTTATATTCAGGAGGTGCTAGTGAATGGGGGGAGGAGGCTGCAGACTCCTCTCCTAATTTTTTTTTGAAGACCAAGAGGGGTTGCTGAGACCCATGCAGAGCTTCTACCAGAGATGCTACCTTATAAAATTTTCTAGTCTAGTCCTTTTTTATCCACTCACGGGCCCGGACCTTCCCACATTGGCTGCTCAACACATTATAGGGACAGCCTGTTTGCCGGGCTAGAAGAGAGGTGGGATAGAGCAGAGCAGGAGTGCAGAGGCTGCGGTCCAGGGGCCTCATCCATGCTATCACTGCACCCACCCCAGCCCAAAAGAGATCCCCATACTCTCCGCGCTGTCTCTGAATCCCCAAACCCACCGACTCCACACCTCACTGAATCTCACTGCGCCCCCAGCCACAAAGACCCCAGCTGCACTGACTCTCACTGTACTACCAGAGAGCCCCTCCAAATCCTAGACACCTCCACCCTCTGAATCTCACTGCACCCCAGCCCCACCTAGACACCCAAAATGGTAGAGATCCCCAATGCTACTGAAAAAACAAAGTCAGGGATGGGGGAGGCTTTATGGACCTTTTTCCACTGGAACCATTTTAGACTTCATTCACATGGCCCTGCTTCAGTTCCTTCTGCACCCTCCTTTCCCCATCCATTTCAGTCTCCTCTCCCTTTCCCTCCTTTTCCCTTCTGTCTTTTTTTCAGCACCACACTTTCTTCTCCTTTCATCTTCCCACCTCTCCTCCCTTCATCTACTCTCTTCTCTCTATAGCCCCCTCACCTGCCAAAATAATCCATCAGTTTCTTTTGTTCTGAGCCTGTTGGATAAATTCTTATCAGACGTGTTGAAGTAACACATGTTCTTTTTGTGTCTTACCTTTATCTTGCCTTCCATGTCCTGCTAGAATTTAATCTGTTGGTCTAGAGAGCCCTAAATCGTCTTGGACTTTCCTATATGTGTCATGTTGCTGCTGTTGATTAGTTGAAGTGTCTGGACTGAAACCTTCTAGGTATGGGAGGACGCTGCCAGCGTGACACACTCCATGAGGGCCCCTTGGCTTTATAATTCCCTCCCTCATCTGTTTGTCTAAAATAATCCTTTCAGGCATGCTGTAAAGCCCGTCGGTTTGAATAGGCATTTTAGGGAGATGGGAAAATGGGGATGAGGAGGGTCTGATTTATATTGTGTATGCTGTTATGTAATGATGGGAGGAAGACTACTTTGCCTCTGTCTTGGCTACTAATTATTTTTGTATTGTGTTTTCAGTAAGTACCAAGGAAGCCTAGAACCCTGGGTGGGTGTTCATTTCTGTTACATCCAAATCCAAATAAATAACTCTCAGTATTCATAAAAAGCAACCATGAGTCCTGTGGAACCTTAAAGACTAACAGGTATATTGGAACATAAGCTTTCATGGGTGAATACCCACTTCGTCAGATGCATGCTCACCCACGTAAGCTTATGCTCCAATACACCTGTTAGTCTTTAAGGTGCCACAGGACTCATAGTCTGGATCTGTAAAAAGCAACAAACACAGCTACCCCTCTGATACTCTCAGTATTCGGTAAAGCAGAAATTCTTCTTTCACGTATGTGCCACACCATGCATGGTACAGTCAGAGGTTTCATGTCCAGCACCTTACTTTGCTCAGCACACTACCCATAAGCATTATCTGCCAACATCTGTAGACTGACCCCTGTTCTTCTCTCGTCATCTTGAGAAGCTCCCAGAATAAACAAATGAGAAGTTTTGCATCTCTGAGAACTGGAATAGTCTTGAATGAAAGTGTTCCTGTGGAATCTATCATAGAACAGTCTGAGTGAGAAGCCTGCATGGGGTTGCGAGATAGTTAATAGGCATTAACTATTTTAGAGGCCATCATATCTCTCTGGCATTTGGAGTTACCTCCACAGATTTAAAAATCAAATGAAAATAGATTCTGTGATCAAAGTTGTCAGCAAATTTCACTATACCCCAAATCTGGTCCCCCACTGTCACTGCAGCAGGAAAGGGGAGATTTGGGTGGTGGGAGTTGTGTAGGTAATTTTCTCGGCCCCTTTGTAGAGTCCAGCTCTGAGTGGCCTCCAAACATGGCAGTGCACAGGAGAGTTAGTGAGAGTTAGAAGCAGATATTTCTTTTACATGAGGATTCTTCCTTCCAACAATGAACTATACAGAATGTGCTATGTAGTCCAGTTAATGTGACTGTGAGAATTTCTACTTTTGCCTTGATTTCTAAGCGTTTACATTTGTAACCTTAATGTTTCATTCAAGTGATTTTTTTATCCATACTGAGAGGGTAACCAACTGATTGCTTTCTACCTTTCCCATAATTTGTTTTGATGTTATGAAATAACCATTCAAATGCTTAAGTAGATTTTTTTCTCATTGCTTTTGCAATAATAGATGATCAATGATAAAATTATCCAGTGTTAATGTGTGTATAATATGTGTATGATTTCATAGCATCAATTCACTACCATTGCATACTTCTCATGCTTAATGAGTGTATCATAAAGACCACTGAGCCATCCTCCTGCAGATTACTGCACCTCTTGGGAATACAGACAACAAAAGAACAGAGAGTAAGTAGATTAGCTCTGCCCTTGGCTTTTCCTCAACTGAATGTGTAATAGATTGAACTAACAGCCACAAGACTTCAGTTTTCTCCTGGGGACTGTGTAGTAGACGCAGCTAAGGGCACACTATTAATTGCTTGTGAACTGTCCTAAGGTCAGTGTTTGTGAGGCTACTGTAGCAAATCCCATTCATTATCTCTATGGACTGGATGAGCATACAGATCCAAATGAGTCTCTGTTTAAGTGTGTCACTGGCTGTACCTGCAGCACTTACATGAAAGGAGTAATACTGTGCATGATAAATGTAATGTTTTCAATGGCGAGCTGTTACCTAAGAAGATAAACATTATTTCTGTGACAGTTCCTAAGCAAACTAATTTTAGATACAAGTTCTAACAGACTGGTATTGATTTCTTCTGCATTCAGATTCAGAATCACAGAGCATGTGTTTGACAAACAGAAAGATAGATACATGCATTTTGCTGGAGTGTTCATAAGAATTCAACAGCAACAAGAAACTATCATACTGACAATATAGGAGTCACCAGCTGCCTCCATGTTAGTGTAATTTTGCACCTGCTGCATAGGTTAGGTTCAAGTAGTGGGTCACTGGGGTTGCACAGGTGGGTAATGACTTCAGTGAGGTTATATTGCTTAAAGTGAGAGCAGAACTTGGCCCAAAAGGTTTAAATTATTTATTTATTTGTACCTATCATATTTTTGAGCTGCAAATACAGAAGTTAAATGCAAGCGATGATCAAAATATAACAATGCAGTAGCAAAGGGGAGAGTCTTAAGTAACCCTCTCAGCCCCAAAACGGATTTCAGAGTGGCAGGTTAGCACTCTGAATCTGAATTAAAATACACGATTGTGGTGTTAAACCAAGCAACCATTGATTCCAAGGAAACAAATGAGATAAAGAGATGAAATTAATAAATTAATTGAAACAGGTATTTAGGATGCCCAGATCTCTTCATGGGGTGGATTTAATGATATGGGGCCAGACTGCCTGTTTCAGAGGGTAAATCCAGGGAGTGATCTTCAGGGGAAGGAAACACCAGAAGGTTCTCCTGAGTTGCTGCACTTGGGTGAGATTCTCTGACCACCCACCCCGCCCCCAACCCCACTGGATTCTGTTCAAAGTGGAGGAGGGGCCACACAAGGGTAGTACACACGGGGACTGTATTGCTCTGTATTGCTCAATCCACATCTAAACTGTTCAAGTCCTCTATGGTCATGTTCCCAGGCCGTGTGGATATTGGGACCTGCAAAGACCCTTCTGGGTAGAGGGAATGCTACAACAGAAGTCCCTCATCCCTGCCCCCCTTTCCACCACCACTCGCATCTCACTTCCGCACATGCAGGCAGAGTTCCATGCTTAGGGGTTCATCTCTGCATGCAGATCCTGGAGGTGCAATTGAGCTCACAGAAGGTGACACATTCCAAAGTCCCTACATTTAATTTAAAGTCCTATGTATAATGTAGGCAATTTTGAAAATGCGACTTAGTCTCCTAAGCCATTTATGTGTTTTTGAAAATATTACCCCTAGTGCTTAAGCATTCATTACCAGATTGGCTCACTTACTCTCTAAAAAACAAAAAGTATGTTTTAAATGTAGTAAGAGATATAACCAGAGATGTAGACACACTGAGCGAAATCTTGGCCCCATTGAAGTCAACAGCAGAACTCTGATTTCAATGGGGATGAGATTTCACTTGAGTCCCTACCTAGAATGTTCTTGAATAAAGCTGAAGCACACATTTTTGCAAAGAGACTTTAAGGTGCATTTTTCAAAAGTGTTAAGCCAACCCTTAATGTTTTGGTAAGGCTAGTCAAACTCATTTTATATTTTTAAAGAAAAAAGTCTGTGAAATTTCATACACAAATTTCCGCAGGTCCACTTCTCATGTTTAAGCCCTCCATCTTGTTTGTTTCTTTCTTTGAGCATCCCAAATGTGTTTCATAGATTAGTTAGCTCCGTTCACTCCTAGCTTAAAACATCTTGATTTTACAAGTCTACGCACTTGAAATTTTGCATGAAAGTTTCCATGGTAACAATAGCAGTTCTCTATAAGTAAAAACGAGGAGGAGGAGGATGATAATTATCTACCTTTTTAAAGTGTTCTGATATCTGAAAAATATTATTTTAAGAGCAAAGTATTCTTTCACATTCATTACAAATTAATTTACTTGGGTCTTAACATACATTGGAAAAAAACTTTTATTTTTAAACCTCGTGCGTTCCTCTTACTTCATGTCAACACTATTTTAGTTTAAAGCAAAAAGAAAGGTGAATAAATGTAAATAGGATCATTTCCTCTGCAGGTCTTTAAAAAGAAAGTTGAAAGCATTTTTAGTTGTTTATCTGGAGCTCTAGATCTATTACTTCGTTGGTGCTATGAAAAGTATCAAAAATGGCTTGTTGATTTTTAATGTATTTCCAAGGTTTCTCCTATCTAAATGTATGAAGAAGAAATAGTTCTTTGAGTTAGCAAAATTAGTCCAAATGCTTTCAAAAAGACCTGTAAACTATTTGCACCATTCCCAGGGAGACAGTAAAATGTATCTTTAATCTTTTATGGGTTATGCATTTTCCCACTTAAATGATAAGATACACAGTTAAAAATCCTAGTACCAATTCTCTTGGGGAATTCTTCATAAATATTCAGGTCTATTTGGAATAAATGTCTGTCACAGTTTTTACAATCTAATATTAGCCCTCTTATTTCTTATAAACCTCTCGTTCTTCATTCTACATGTTTACCGTATTGACAAAGATGTGTCTTTAACACTTTTGTTTCAGTTGTTTAAACAATGTGATATCTTTGACATGTTCCACTCTTAGGCATTCATTTATATTTGTTGTATTTTACTGAAACTCCATGGGCCACCTGAGAAGTGTTGAGTACCCACAACTCCTGTTGTGTTGAGGTGCTCAGCATTTCTCCAGGTTTGACTCCATGTTATTGAGCCGCATTCTATCCTGCAACCAAGCTCCAGCCGGTGCCGGGGAGAAAGATGTATGACAGATTAAGAACCTCTATTCTTGAATGTTGGTCTGTGCTTGCTTTGACCCTGGGAAGAGTTAGGGCAGCCACAGGTCTGCTCTAACATATACTTCTGGCGTAGTAAATCCCATGCCAGTGAAGAATAGGGCTGGTCTAGGGCTTCCTATGGAGATACTGGGGAAAAGGAGACAGTTGCAAGTCCCCAGCACCACAAAAGACATCTTAAATTAAAAGGAGCCAAATCATGGGGAGGAGGTGGTTGTCTGTTTGAAGTGGAGCTGTAAGAATGTCCTGGGTAGTCGTCATGTTTGCACAACGCTTTTAAATGTTTCAGATTTGCAAGAGACTGGGATTTGTAGTTGTACTTATAATGAATATGGCTCTCCTTCATTTGTTCTCCATGCCATTTTCTCTTGTATTATTTGAAAATTGTTATCACTAAACATGCTTAAGACTAAGGGAAAACATGAATTAAATAATTTCACTCAAGATCAGTGAAAATATCTATGAGAGTGTGTGTGTGTGTGTGTAGACATTTAATCAAATGTTTCTGATAAATATTTAATGTAGGATTAACAAAGCATTTTACAATCACTTGTTGAACGGTGATTCAGAATTAATGCTTGTGGAAAGGTGATTTATGTTGTAGCAGATAGTTCTAATTGACACTTTAATCAAAATTACTCAGGCAGTAAGTACATAACTACATTTTTGTTAATGTATTGCATTTAAAAACAATTAGTTAGCTAACTTTGTATAAAGTAACTAAGCCAAGATACTCAGCTATCCATAGATTATTTGCTATAGCAC
The DNA here is from genome assembly GCF_003597395.2 of Chelonoidis abingdonii. Taxonomy (NCBI): domain Eukaryota; kingdom Metazoa; phylum Chordata; order Testudines; family Testudinidae; genus Chelonoidis; species Chelonoidis abingdonii. Next base: position 57,342,010 of record NC_133770.1, read on the forward strand.
CTAGGAATGTTCCATCATCCAGATTTCTGGAGTAACTGAGCACTCCTATAAACCTGTTATGCTTCAGAGAGTGGGGGGTGTCTAATGCCATAGAATTAATGATTTCTATGTCTTCATTACAAAATGTTTGAATTCTACATGGTGTAAAGGAATGAAAGATGCATTTTATTTGCAGAAAGACAGAGAGATGGAAACTGATCAACAGTGTATATAGGCCGGCCACTATTTCCATTGAACCAAGCCCCTGTGTTACTTCATTTTAATACTTCCATTGTAAAGTTATGATAAGAAAATAGGGCCTGATTCAATGCCCACTGAAGTCAATAGAAGTTTTTGCGCATTGTATCAGGCCAATAAACTTTTATTTATTTCAGAGCAGACGTTGTTACATATATTGCATTATATATCTAAGTGTTGCTCTGTAAGTGCCTCTCCCTGTATTGTTGGGTGTCTCAGTCACAGTTTATTCAGCATCTTCCCCCTTTTAGTCCTAACCACAGTGTTTCATGAAACACAAATGCAAATACCATTGGGGCATCATGCCTAAATATAACAACTGTGAGATTAAACAAGAAACTAGTGGGACCTAAGGAATTTATTTGGGGACCATCATGTATTATTTGAAATATAGTAAGAACCAAGAACCCAAATCTTGGTCCAAAACTCGAATTGAATTCCCTTTACTAAGATTTAAAAGTTGAGGTCCCAAATTCTGCAGTATTTGTTTGAATAAAGCTCCCATTGAAGTCAATAGGGTTTTACCTGAATAAAGATCTTTAGGATCAAAGTCCTGATATCTATTTTTCAAGTGTAAACATCACAACTTGTACCGTAATTGTCTTTTCAAATGAAAAAAAAGTGGCACTATGGAGCTTACATGGCACAGAGAACCTGGTCCACTGCAAGCTTGTGTAAATTCCATGCTAAATAAAGATATTGTACTGCTAAGTCACCTTGGAAATGTAATATCAGCTCCAGAGTTTGCCTAAATGATGTGCCTAGACTTAATTCCAAATATGTGTATTGAAAGTCATTGAATTGAACCATTGGCTAATGACTATGTCCACAGTGTTGGAATGAGACACTGCCTGATGTCCATACCTGTCTGGGATTGGGACAAAGCCTGAATGAGATGAAACTAATCTCAGTTAGTTTATATAATCAGTTAATTGGCTTTTCGTATAAAAGGAGAAAAAAGGGCAGAATTGTGAGAGATAGAGGCTTGTCTAATAAGTAGAACTAGGACTTAAATTCTCATCGAGTATTTTCCAGAGCCCCAGGGTTTGGGGCTTCAGCCCTGTGAGAGTCGCGTGAGCTCCCACGGGTTTGAAGGGGTCTGTTCTGGACAGCTCCAGCTTAATGTAAGCCCTGGGTAGACATGTCTATGACAGACAGGGAGGGAGAAGCTGTTCTACGAGGAAAGATTTTCAGATATGTAAACAGTTCTGTGTACCTTAATCTTTGGGTGTACCTATCAAGCATTTCCAAAGTATTTGACTAGGTAAGTGTATGAAAGCTAAACATTAATTTCAGGAAAAGCACAATCTGAAGTGTGCAATGACCAGAAAACAAAATTGCGAGCAAGGGGATGCTCATCCTTCTTCCCTCATTTTAAAAAAAATGCTAAAAGGTAGCAAGTAACAGGCCAGTGTGGGAGAGCTGAACAACTAAAGGTGCTAAAACATGGCTTTGTAAAGAAGTGTTTCTCTGCATCTGGGCTACAAGATTGAACCCTATTAGAGTTGTCACTTACGATACCCTCTTAGCTTAGAATTTGTTCACTGTCCGTCACTACTTCAAAAACACTTTCTCATTTTAATGCATAAAGATTAGGGCTGTCGATTAATCGCAGTTAACTCTCACAATTAACTCAAAAAAATTAACTGCAATTTAAAAAATTAATCACAATCGCACTGTTAAACAACAGAATACCAACTGAAATTTATTAAATATTTTTGGATGTTTTTCTACATTTTCAAATATATTGATTTCTATTACAACACAGGATAAAAGTGTACAGTGCTCATTTAATATTATTTTTATTACAAATATTTGCACTGTAAAAATGATAAACAAAAGAAATAGTATTTTTCAATTAACCCCATATAAATACTGTAGTGCATTCTCTTTATCGTGAAAGCGCAACTTACAAATGTAAAGGGTTTTTTTGTTACATAACTGCACTCAAAAACAAAAGAATGTAAAACTTTAGAGCCTACAAGTCCACTCAGTCCTACTTCTTGTTCAGCCAATTGCTGAGACAAACAGGTTTGTTTACATTTACTGGAGATAATGCTGCCGGCTTCTTATTTACAATGTCACCTGAAATTCAGAACAGGCATTCTCATGGCACTTTTGTAGCTGACGTTGCAAGGTATTTATGTGCCAGATATGCTAAACATTCATATAGCCCTTCATGCTTCTGCCACCATTCCAGAGGACATGCTTCCATGCTGATGAGGGTCATTAAAAAAATTTGTGACTGAACTCCCTGGGGAAGAATTGTATGTCTCCTGTTCTGTTTTATCCACATCCTGCCATAGATTTCATGTTATAGCAGTCTTGGATGATGACCCAGCATATGTTCATTTTGAGAACACTTTCACAGCAGATTTGACAAAACTCAAAGAAGGTACCAATGTGAAATTTCTAAGGATGGATACAGCACTTGACCCAAGGTTTAAGAATTTGAAGTGCCTTCCAAAATCTGAGAGGGATTGAGGTGTGTGGAGCATGCTTTCGGATGTCTTAAAAAAGCAACAATCCAATGCGGAAACTACAGAACTTGAACCACCAAAAAAGAAAATCAACCTTTTGCTGGTGGCATCTGACTCATGACGATGAAAATTAACATGCATCAGTCTTCTCTGCTTTGGATTGTTATTGAGCAGAACCAGTCGTCAGCATGGACACGTCTTCTGGAATGGTGGTTGAAGCATGAAGGGACATATGAATCTTTAGCTCATCTGGCACATAAATATCTTACGATGTTAGCTACAACAGTGCCATGCAGACTCCGGTTCTCACTTTCAGGTGATGTAAACAAAGAACTTGGGCAGCAATTATCTCCTGCACATTGTAACCAAACTTGTTGTCGGAGCGATTGCCTGAAAGTAGACTGAGTGGACTTGTAGGTTTCTAAAAGTTTACATTGGTTTTATTTTTGAGCAGTTATTTATTTTTTGTACATTTAAGTTTAACTTTCAATTGTAAAGAGATTGCTCTACAGTAACTTTATATGAATTGAAATATACTAGTTCTTTATGTTTTACAGCGCAAATATTGTAATAAATAATACATACAAAGTGTACAGTGGCTCACTTTATATTCTGTGTTGTAATTGAATCATGTATTTAACATAGAAAACATCTAAAATATTTAAATAAATGTATTCTATATATTGTTAACAGTGTATTATGATATTAATTTTAATTGCTCGACAGCCATAATAAAGATACCTTTCAAGAAGATGGAGGTTGTATAATTAAGGCACTGACTGGGACTCAGAAGGGCTATTTTCCATTTCCTGTCTCTTGTTACGTCCTCTTCTGTGACCTAAGGCATTTAAATCTCTCTTACCTCAAGCAGAGATAATAATACTTCTCACCACGCACTGTTGTGAAGATAAATTCATTGTTTGGAAGATGTGCAGGATAGCAGGCTATTTTAAAAAAGTAGCTTTAAAAATGTTATGTATCAACATAAATTATTCCACTGTAATGAATCATTTCCTTTCTCCTTCCATCCTGTTTTAATTGTTAATTAATTACCTGATACATGCCAAACACTAAGGAACATTTTCTATATTTTACTTCAGTTAAATCAGGAGCTTTTATTTAATTAATTGTCCCTGCTGATAGCATTAACATCCACACAGCCAGCTTGAGGGGACGTAGCGGGGTGTTGAGCTCATATAGTTTATTGTAGCCAAGCTGCAGATGGAATCTTCAGAGCTGAGAGAGGATTTCTTGGAGATTCGTCTGCCATTACTAGAAGGACAACATGTCCTGACTTGGAGGGTTAGAAGTGGGTGTGATGGGATGTTCACTGATTACTGGGGTTTTAACTTGAGCCTCTCCTGCTCAGCCAGCCTGGGTTCCCTCTCCCTGCTTTGCTGAATTAGGCTCTCTGGCCTCTTGCAGGCGCACGCACAGGCAGGGCTGGCGCTTTCATTAGCAACTTAGGCAGTCGCCTAGCGCCAAAGTATACGGGGGCGGCATTTGCCGGGGGGGGCGGCAGGCGGCTCCGGTGGAGCTGCCGCAGTCGTTACCTGTGGAGGGTCTACTGGTCTCGCGGCTCGGTGGACCTCCCGCAGGACATTTCTGCGGACGTCCGCTGGTCCCACGGCTCCGGTGGAACCCTGCCGCGGCTTCTGCGGACGGTCCACTGGTCCCGCGGCTCCGATGGACCTGCCGCAGGCATGCCTGCGGCAGCTCCACCAGAGCCGTGAGACCCGTGCGCGGGGCGGCGAAATGGCCCGGCGCCTAGGGCGCCAGAAACCCTGGGGCCGGTCCTGCGCACAGGTAGGGCCACACCTCACTGCAGACACAGAATGAAGTCAGCTCTGTGTGAGAGGGCTCCCCCAGCACTCGCATGCCCACCTCTTTTGGGAGACAAACCCAAAATAATAATGTCATGCACTATACCTGTACAGGGCAAGCTCATAAAATTCACCCTCTTCCTCAATGTGAAGAAAGATATGCATGATTCTCTCCCACCCCATTAGAAATTGCACAAACTGGGTTTAATAATAAACAAAACAAATTTTATTAACTATAAAAGGCTGATTTGAAGTGGTTCAAGGGATAGCAAACAGAACCAAGCAGATTACTAAGCAAATGAAACAAAAGCTGCAAACTAAGCTTGACATGCTAGATAGGTAGGATATAAATTAGCAAATTCCTGAGTGATAAACAGGCTGGCAGATTCTTAAGGCACAAGTTGCCTTGACTTTCCCAGGTTTTCATACACAGGTTAAAGATCTTAGCCTGGGACCATCACTTCTCACAGTTCAGTCTTTCTTCCTCAGGTGTTTTCAGGTGTGTTTTTGTAGGGGGAGAGAGGACTTCTCACGTTGTCATTGTCCCTCTTTTATATCTTCCCCCCACTTGCTGGAAAGCTTTTTTGCTGTGACCTGGATCAAATAGTTCCCATTGTGCAGAGCTATCTCTGAGAGGTTTCTATTGCACATAGTTCCTGGGATAATCCTTATGCTTGTGTGCATTTCTTCAATAAATCACTAACGTTGTTTGGCTCATCCAGCGTAGCACATTTGGAATACAGAGACATGGTCAAGATTCACAGCTTCAGATACAAAAACGATGACACGTGCATACAAATTGGATAATCATATTTGTGAAACCATTACTTTTCCAATGATATCTTACATACCATCTTGCATAAAGTACATCTCAGTTTTGTCATATCCATATCATAAGCATATTTTCATAAAGAATATGGAGTGTAATGTGAGGCTTTGGTCTCATCTGATAATGTGGCCTATGTCTAGGACTGCAGAAGTGTACATGAGAAACACATATAGGAGATGTGTGTGCTGTCCGCTACCCACATTTTCTCTCTACCTGTCATTCATATTTAATTCTACATAAGCAAGTGATTAATATGTTATAGGTGCTATCAATGGAACTGCTACGATGGGACCCTAAACTTTAAAGAATGTAAATAATGGCCAAAAGGAGGGACATGGCTCAAATTAGTGATGTGAACTTGTTTATTACTTGTATTGCTGTCACACCGAGGAGCCACCGTCTTGGACCAGGACCCCATTATGCTAGGTGCTGTACAAACACAGAACAAAACAGACATTCCCTGCCCTGAGGAGTTTACAATCTAAATATCAGACAAGAGACAACAGCTGGATACAGACAGATGGCACAAGAAAATGTAACCCTTCTGCCCCTCTGAGTTGGCAGCAACAAGGGCTGGGTTCAGTATCCAGGGGTTCTGTTTCAATAACGCAATGCATAACCGGCTCGAGCCCCCACCCAGTGACCTGGGACACTTACATACCACACCCCGCTGGGCGCCTCTAGGAGGCAATACTCCCCTCTCGCAAGCACAGAGTCTGAGTGTAGCAAATCTTTTTTAATAAAGGAAGGAATAAATGTGGCATCCCATTGGAGAAACACACAAACAGGGTTATAACACAACCATAAACAAAACCCACCTCCAAGTATGTTTGTCAATGTCCTTTTCCCCTAAGGGTTTAAGTCCAATCACCCCAAAGTCCAACAACCCAAAAGTCTCTGGTCAGTGCCACCCCAGAATTCTAGAGTTTATCTGTAGAGTTTTACCCCCCCCGGCCTGGGTGGAAATGGGGGGAAGTCCACACAGGTGTTAAGGGGCACCTGACATGGGCCAGGGCCAACTGCTCCGCCTCTCCATGAAGTTCTGCTGCAGCCTTCACCACAACCAGCTCCACCACACCAGCTGTACCGCTCCTCCAGCCATCCCTGCAAACTGCTTCACTCCACTCACTGTTCCATGGGCTGCTCCAACACGCTGCAACTGCTCCGCTCTGCCAGCCGCTTAACAATAGGTCTTCAGAACTCCTCACTAGTTAACACAGCACTCAGTGTTCTCAGTTCAGCTCTTTCAGTGATTTCAACTCTTAGTAGGGGAGCCCTGGTGCTGGTGCACCATTGGTCCAACATGAATTCAGCTCAGCAGTCTCTAGATGGACTCCTAATGGAATCAAAATTAGCTCTACTCTTTAACACTGGAGAGCGGAGGATGTGCAATTGGTGTTCCAGGCCTTTAAACAGGGCCCATACCATCAGATACAGACACCAGTCCTCAACCTCTCTCCATTCATAGGGTTTTGGAACCCATGTCCCATGTTTAGCAAGTACCACCCAACTGAAGCTGAGTTATTTCTGTCACAAAGCAGTCCCACAGCTCCGCATTCACACAATCAGAGTGACAAACTTTTTTTCCCTCCTGCCCCAATAACAAAGAAATTGGAGATTCCAGAGCTGTAAAAATCACCATCCCAAGCTGCTGTGGTGTTATGCTAAGAGGTTATGCTAAGTGGGGGTGGATGCCAATGGAAATTCTTAACATTCTTTCCACACTCTCTACAATTCACCACCAGATGTCAGGGTAGCGCTCATCCTGACTCTGCTTACACAAACAATGGCAAAACACTGGTCAGCACACAGGCCAGTATGGGAATAATGTCCCTCATAGGAAACTAAATTATGTAAGGAATGAGAAATGAGTTTCTATTTAATTTGTGCGTGGTGGTTCCACTCCTCAAACCATGGATCTCAGGGTATCTGCCATAGGCAAAGGCAATTCAAGTAGAAGCCTATTCCCTCCGTGCTGCTGCCTGACCGTTGTTCCCTGGGTCCCTACCACCTCTGGGCACCCTGGCTCCTTTTAGGACTCTCCCAACCTACATCTGCCCCTAAAAGTCTTTCTTGGTGCCTTGGTGACACAGTGTTTGGAAGGGGAAATGTTTATTGTACTGCAGAATGTATCTTCAGACATTTATATTGCTGTGTTCAGTGGGTTGGAAGCAGAGGGAGCTGAGATCATCAGGCACTGTTTGGTTCCCCCAAACCTGGGATCCTATGGAGCCCCACAAAGGGGAATAGTACATGCAGAATTCCCACTTTGTATGGCCTTAAGCTGGTGTCTGCAGGCACAGGCTTCTTTCTGTGCACTCAGATGGAGGGTGCCTGGGGGTCTATGACTCTAACTGGCCTTGAGATCCATGCCTCAGATCCATTTTCTGTACAAATCCAGGCACTTCGCTTCCCAGGCCAATGGAAACTGATAGCATTTCAGAGATCTCTCACTGTTCCCCATGAGAGGAACGTGTCAACTATTGCTTTTTGAGGCAATCCCCATCCACCAGTCCATGGAGGAATGGAAACTGCAGAATGCAGAAGATTTTTGTAGCATTAACTTTAACAGAGACTATGTGGGGGTGCCAGAAAGTTACTCACAGTCATCTATGCTAAGCAGTTGTAAGCTTCAAGCTTTTAGTATAGTGGTACCCTTACTTGCAAATGTGCAGGGTAAAAAGGAGAAGGAGACTGGGCATATTTGTTACAAGGTGATTTAAACACAGTCCTCATCATGCTAATGAGATGCTTAGCTATGTGTTCCCTTTTAGGCCTTCTAATTAACATTACTAAGCTAGCAGTCACACAAAAGGGCTCTCATTAGTAAAATTAGGGTCCTCTTGCACTCCCAGTCCAACCCATTGCTATTTACTATGTGCACTGTGATGTCTAAAGGCCTTGGAAGGAGTTACACATCCTGCTTCCCTTGCTGGAGGGAAGGTTGTGAAGGAAATATTCACTACACATGAACAATAAGGGTATAAATGATTTTTACAACACTAGTTTCATGCATTTTCACCGTTGCAGGTGAGCCTGTGTTTGCACTTCTGTTATAATCCTCATTTTTGAGCAACGTATAAATTGTTAAAGAAACCTGTGATTGCCTCCCAAACAATGGCTGGGATGCAAGACAGTTCCCGTGTACAGTAGGGTTTTGTATTCACATATTATTGACAGGGCTTTTTTCTCTGTAGACCTCACTTAATTAGATAATTACACAGTAAACTGCAATGGCTACTTGAATTCCAGCAGAGGATTCAGTGAGCTTTCCTGCAGAGATGGTTGCTCCAATTCAGGTTAGCAGCACATTGGCAGGACATTGTTGAGAACCTGGCTGTGCTTTCTCTTCAGTGGGTACACTTATGTGTTCCTTATTTATATCCAGGCTGTCAATCCGCACTTTTTAGGCCAGCCTCTGAGTGACTGTTCTGAAGAAAGAGACTTCCCCTTTTTGTGCTTCTTTGCAGGAGTCATAGTCACATTCGCTACACAATCACAGAACCTCAAAGGATATTAGCCCCATCCCCAAAAGACAGGAAGAAGGTGGACAGTCAGTGTGCTTTCCCAGTAGAGCTTACTGGGTGCAGAAAGGGAAACACACTGCATCATCCTATGTGGGGCTCCCTGCATACTCCAGGGAGCTCTGGGACATACTGTGCCTTCTAGGTGGTGGGGCACCACAATGAGGCATCTACTCCACACAAGGCCAATTAACCTTATAGGCTGCACCTGGAGGATAGCCAGGGACTGATAAGGCCTAATTAATGAAGAAGCTCAGCTGAGCAGGGTTAGGCTGATCTTGCGTAAAGTCAGTTAAGTTGAAAGCAGAAAGGGGCTGCAAGGAGGAACTCTTTAGTCACTCCCTAGAGAGGAGCAGAGTTGGCTATATATAAGGAGTTCTAAGGAGAAGGTAGGCCCTGGGATCCTTCCTTGGACTACAGATGCTGGCAAGAAGCTGAGAAGGGTGAATTAGCCATGGGTAGTGGAGGAAGCTCCAGCGGTAATTCAGAGGTGGGCCAGAAGAGAGGTAGGAAGGAGACCAGGGAAATGGAAACAGGGTCAGACTATGGTTGCTAGGCATAGGGTCCCTGGGATGAAAGCTGGAGCAATGGGTGGGTCCACGTTCCCCTACCAGTCACTAGGAAAGTGTCACAGACTTGGAAGCGAAGAAGGCGACAGTCTGATACTGAAGATAGTTTGTCCAGTGGGACGTTGATACCCCAGAAGGAGAGGACTATAGTGACCTGGCCAGAGGACTGAGGGACCATGAGGAGAACAACCAAAGGAGGAGATGCTATAGTGCTGACTTTACAGTACCCCTTTATAGGCAGTAAAACTGCACCACTTGCAGTATAAGCCACTGCATAAATTACGCAGTCTGGCTCTTTATGCACAATAAGGTCTTGATCCAGTAAAGCACTAAAGCATGTGCTTATCTTTAAGCAGTTTACAGTCCTGTTGACACTGAAAAGAGTATTCAATGCTAAACTTTAAGCACACACTTGAATTCTTTGCTGAAGAGGGCCTAATTGATTTTTTTAAAGCATTATGTAAAGATAAGCAATAATTAAGGGTTGGGGGCTTAATAATAATTTAAAAGATTGTTAAAACCTTTAATGTGGCAATATATAAAGCCAAATAATGTCTCATTTTAAAAAGTAATTATGCCCTAATATCAAGATTTTGTTGCTCTAAAGGACTAAATAGAAATGGAAAAGGGAATTTTGTTCCACAATGTGGAATTCTTATTTAGAATGAGTGGAGGATGTGAAGTACAGGTATGTGTGAAAGTCTGTCTTCCTTTTCCCACTTGTCTGAGACATCGTTGTGTCATTAGATTATCAGTTCAATACATAGGAGTTACAGATGTACTAAACATAAAGAATTTAAGATGAACAAAACTTGAAAGCCCTGAAAGCAGTGGATTGTCACTGAGGAGCAGTCAGGTATAAGTCAGATACACCGTTCTAGGGCACCACTCTTCAAAGCATATGATGAGGGCAGCACCATGAATTTCATTGCCTCTGTTATGTCAAGTGCAAGATAGCATGTAGTGTAGTTGTAGCCATGTTGGTCCGAGTATATTAGTGAGACAAGGTGGGTGAGATAATATCTTTTATTGGACCAGCGTCTGTAGGTCCGGAAGAAGAGCTCTGTGTGGCTCGAAAGCTTGTCTCTCTCACCAACAGAAATTGATCCAATAAAACGTATTTCCTCTCCAACTTTGTCTTTGTAAGTGCAGGACAGGTCTTCCACCAGAGAGTGGCCAACAGCACTCAGGGCACAGAGAAATCTACAACTCAGCTTGATGAGGAAACACTTGCATCAGCCAACAGCTGCTTTTTTGTCTGTCTTCTCTGTGCATTAACTTGAGTAATAGATTTGAATTTTTGATGGAGTCCATGGCTGAGAAAAGGGCAAGGCCTCCCTGCCCTTCTGCTGTCATCATAGGTTATCTCCTGCCAACTCAATATTTTAAGGATTTCTTTTAATATAAAATAAACATATATCTAAGTAGGGCCTACTGTGGGCTGTAAGCACAGTCTCCAAGAACTGAACAAACAAATCAAAAGGAAAAGCTAATAGCTGCCCCTCACTTTAAGTAGAAATAAATAAACAAATAAATGTCTAGGATAAAAGGGTTACAGGTCAGATTATTTACTTTTATCACAGGTAAAACAAGAATGACTTCATGGTATTCCTTTGTTTCATTAAGGAACCTACACTTAACCTATATTACTTTAATGTAGTTGACCATCCATGTGTGAGAGACAATGCGTATCCATAATATGCCATTGATATGCAGGAAGTAGACCACTGATTGATATATATTTTTCTTTGACAATGCCTCATTAGCAACAGTCAGAATAACAGAATTAGCCTTTGAACCTGTTACGCTTATTGCTAAATCTGTGCAAGGCCTGTGGAAAGTCCATATTTATCAGTTATAGTATAGCTAGATCTCTGTTCCATTCTTTGAGATCAGAAGGCCCACCGTTCCAAATATAGTACCTCCCTTGTGGGTTAATTATCATGAAATTACTCATATGGAATTCTACACCAGAGCTTTGGCGACAGTGGCTGAGCAGAGATAAAGGTTTCCCATGAGCTTCCTTTGCACTTTGAGAGAAATGCTGCAATGGCAAAGGATGTTTTATTTATAGCAACTCAGTGGAGAGAGGAGAGCAGCTTCTAAGGCTTAGGTGACTGATAATGTCTTCATTTTAACAAAGTGTTCCCATTCCATTGTATTACAGTAATGGTACTTCAGACAGGCACACAAGAAGGGAAACTACATTCAACAGTCCACAACATAGGCCTCTGCTGAGTAAAAGTACTTTTTGAAATCTGTCCCAGGAGAAAGCTAGGAGGATTCTATTTTCAGAAGTGAAAGGAAATTAGGCATTTAGAGAGGGGAGCACCAGTATTCAGAAATGGAACTCTTGGTATATCACAGAATCATAGAATATCGGGGTTGGAAGAGACCTCAGGAGGTTATCTAGTCCAACCCCCTGCTCAAAGCAGGACCAATCCCCAACTAAATCATCCCTGCCAGGGCTTTGTCAAGCCTGACTTTAAAAAAAACTAATGAAAGAGATTTCACCACCTCCGTAGGTAACCCATTCCAGTGTTTCACCACCCTCCTAGTGAAAGTTTTTTTCCTAATATCCAACCTAAACCTCCCCCACAGCAATTTGAGACCATTACTCCTTGTTTTGTCATCTGGTACCACTGAGAACAACCTAGATCCATCCTCTTTGGAACCCCCTTTTAGGTAGTTGAAAGCAGCTATCAAATCCCCCCTCATTCTTCTCTTTTGCAGACTAAACAATCCCAATTCCCTCAGCCTCTCCTCATAAGTCATGTGCTCCAGCCCCCTAATCATTTTTGTTGCCCTCCGCTGGACTCTTTCCAATTTTTCCACACCCTTCTTGTAGTGTGGGGCCCAAAACTGGACACAGTACTCCTTGATCTGCTGGCAATGCCCCTGCTTATAAAGCCCAAAATGCTGTTAGCCTTCTTGGTGACAAGGGCATACTGTTGACTCATATCCAGCTTCTCATCCACTTTAACCCCTAGCTCCTTTTCTGCAGAACCGCTGCCTAGCCAGTCCGTCCCTAGTCTGTAGCAGTGCATGGGATTCTTCCATTCTAAATGCAGGACTCTGTACGTGTCCTTGTTGATCCTTATCAGATTTCTTTTGGCCCAATCCTCTCATTTGTCTAGGTCCCTCTGTATCCTATTGCTACCCTCCAATGTATCTACCACTCCTCCCAGTTTAGTGTCAGCTGCAAACTTGCGAGGGTTGCAGTCCACACCATCCTCCAGATCATTAATGAAGATATTGAACAAAACTAGCCTCAAGACTGACCCTGGGGCACTCCTCTTGATACCGGCTGCCAACTAGACATGGAGCTATTGATCACTACCTGTTGAGCCCGACGATCTAGCCAGCTTTCTTCACCTTATAGTCCATTCATCCACCCCATACTTTAACTTGCTGGCAAGAATACTGTGGGAGACTGTATCAAAAGCTTTGCTAAAGTCCAGAATAACACATCCACTGCTTTCTCCTCATCCACAGAGCCAGTTATCTCCTCATAGAAGGCAATTAGGTTAGTCAGACATGACTTGCCTTGGTGAATCCATGCTGACTGTTCCTGATCACTTTCCTCTCCTCTAAGTGCTTCTGAATTGATTCCTTGAGGACCTGCTCCATGATTTTTCCAGGGACTGAGGTATGAGCTGACTGGCCAGTAGTTCCCCAGATCCTCCTCCTTCCCTCTTTTAAAAAAGGGCACTACATTAGCTTTTTCCAGTCTTCCGGACCTCCCCAATTGCCATGAGTTTTCAAAGACAATAACCAGTGGCTCTGCATTACATCCGCCAACTCCTTTAGCACCCTCAGATGCAGTGCATCAGGCCCCACAGACTTGTGCTCCTCCAGCTTTCTAAATAGTCCTGACCCACTTCTTTCTTCACAGCTCATGCTGTGCTGCCCAGTCTGGGAGCTGACCTTGTTCGTGAAGACAGAGGCAACAAAAATCATTGAGTACATTAGCTTTTTCCACATCCTCTGTCACTAAGTTGGCCTCCCTCATTCAGTAAGGCCCACACTTCCTTGACTTCTTCTTGTTGCTAACATACCTGAAGAAACCCTTCTTTGTTACTCTTAACATCTTTTGCTAGCTGCAACTCCAAGCCTTCCTGATTTCACTCCTGCATGCCTAAGCAATATTTTTATACTCCTCCCTGGTCATTTGTCCAAACTTCTTGTAAGCTGTTTTTTTGTGTTTAAGATCAGCAAGGATTTCACTGTTAAGCCAAACTGGTTGCCTGCCATATTTACTATTCTTTCTACACATCGGAATGATTTCTTCCGGCAACCTCAATAAGGATTCTTTAAAATACAGTCAGCTCTCCTGGACTCCTTTCCCCCTCATGTTATTCTGCCAGGGATCCTGCCCATCAGTTCTCTGAGGGAGTCAAAGTCTGCTTTTCTGAAGTCCAGGGTCCATATTCTGCTGCTCTCCTTTCTTCCTTGTGTCCGGATCCTGAACTCGACCATCTCATGGTCACCGCCTCCCAGGTTCCCATCCACTTTTGCTTCCCCTACTAATTCTTCCCTGTTTGTGAGCAGCAGGTCAAGAAGAGCTCTTGTAGTGGCAGTCTCCAGACTACCAGCCAAATTAGGGCCCATTGAAGAAAATGGGAATAAATGGGCACTAGATCAGACCCTTAATGTTTAAAGTATATGTATGAGTAGGGCCATGAATTGAACGCTATGAAATCTGGTCTCCCTCCATGAAAGCTGGTCTTTTGTGTGCTTTTACAGGGGAGATTTCACAGGGGAGACCAGTGTTTCTCAAATTGGGGGTTCTGACCAAAAAGGGAGTTGCAGGGAGGTCACAAGGTTATTTTAGGGGTTTCGTGCTATTGCCATCCTTACTTCTGCGCTGCCTTCAGAGCTGGGCGGCTGGAGAGCGGCAGCTGTTGGTCGAGCACCCAGTTCTGAAGGCAGTGCCCCGCCAGCAGCAGCAGAGAAGTAAGGGTGGCAATACCATACCATGCCACAATACCATACCATAGCCAGATTGTGGTGGCTGCTGACTGAGGGCCCAGCTCTGCAGGCAGCAGCACAGAAGTAAGGATGGCAATACCATGCCGTGTCCTCTTTACTTCTGTGCTGCTACTGGTGGTGGCTTTGCCTTCAGAGCTGGGCTCCTGGCCAGCAGCCGCAGCTCTCCAGCTCTGAAGGCAGCACCGCCGCGAGCAGCAGTGCAGAAGTAAGGGTAGCGGTATCACAATCCCTGCTAAAATAACCTTGCCACTCCACCCACCCACCCACACATACACAACTCCTTTTTGGGTCAGGACCTCTACAGTTACAGCACCGTGACATTTCAGATTTAAATAGCTGAAATCATGAAATTTATGATTTTTAAAATCTGACGACTGTGAAATTGACCAAAATGGGCCGTGAATTTGGTAGGGTCCTATGTAAGAGAGAATTTGGTGGGGCTGTGTACTATCATTTGAGTTACCCACCTGGTATTGATCAGACTTCAGGGTTAGGGCCCTAGTTGGAACAGAAAAGCAAAGTAGAATTTTATATTAACGTACATCATTATTTTAAAGTAGTGTTAATACCTGGGTGAGACATAGTATTCCTAAATATATTGTACTTCTTTCCTTAAAGAAAAGAAATCTGGAAGAAAGGACTGTACTGGTTCTGTGCCATAAGGAGCAGTAGAAGAACCTCCAGTTTAATTTCCATCGCTTGACAAGAATGTATAATCTATTGTTACAGCTTTAATCTGGTTAGTGCCTCCACAAAACAATAGATACAGATATGGGAGGAAATGAGGCAGAGAGGTGAAATGACTTGCTCAAGGTCAACCAGCAGGCCAATGGAAGAGCCCGGAATAGTTCTCAGGCCACCAGAGTCCCTGTCCAGTGCTCTTCCCACTAGATTGCCTTCCTTTATAAGATTAATTAGGATCTTAGAATCTTGCATTTAATGTTTCATTTAGTGAGTTTAAAGAGGCAGAATTCTGGAGGGAAGGGTTCAGTACAGTGACACTCAAGGTTCTTATATTGTATGTGTCAAGAAGAAGAAGAAGCATAATTTAAAATAACAGGAATGGGTGGAGATACCAGCTGAAAGCTTGCCCGGGCATTTAGACTGGAGTCTGGAAAAATAAATTTCACTTTGAGACATGGATGTGAGTCTCTGTGTATCCTAAAGAATAATGATGTAAAGAATAATGATGAACTTTAGGTAAAATAAATAAGTAGCTATAGGAATGGGTCCAAGCTGCTCAAACTACAAGTAACTGAACCTAGTTAGAGCTGGATAGAAAATACAGTTCAACAGCAACATAATGTCAGAAGTACTTAGTACCTAACCCTACAAATCCTATTGAAGGCAGTGGGAGCTGCAGGTGCTTAGTGCCTTCAAAAATCACGCCATTTTTAGTTGGGATCCTAATGTGGATTTAGGAATTTCAGTTGCATCCACGTTTGAGCATGTTGGCTTAAAAGAATAAAGAAACTCCAAACGAGAAGAATGCAAACTCTCGTAGAAAAGATAAAGTAAATGAAGAAGACTCCTCCAAGACTGCTGTAGCACTACCCAGTAACCCCAGGAGAGGACTCCTAAAGCTAAAACATAGAATCATAGAAATGTAGGGCAGGAAGGGACTTCTCCAATTTGTCCCTCTATGCTCAAGCAGGACTGATATACCTAGACCACCCTGACAGGTGTTTGTCTAACCTATTCTTAAAAACCTCTAGTGATGGGGATTCTACAGCCTCCCCTGGAAGCCTAGTCCAGTCCTTAACTAACCTGATAGTTAGAAAGATTTTCCTAATATCCAACCTAAATCCTCCTTGCTGCAGATTAAATTATTTACTTCTTTTCCTACCTTCAGTGGACATGGACAAAACAATTGATCACCATCCTCTTTATTACATCCCTCAACATATTCGTAGACTATCAGGTCCCCTCCTAAGTCTCCTTTTCTCAAGACTAAATATGTCAGTTTTTTACACTTTTCCTTATAGGTCAGGTTTTCCAAACCTTTTATCATTTTTTGTTGCTTTCCTCTGAACTCTCTCCAATTTGTCCATATACTTCTGAAAGTGTGAGACCCAAAACTGTGCACAGTATTGCAGCTGAGGCTATGTAGAGCAGAACAATTGCCTCCCATGTCTACATACAATGTTCCTGTTAATACACCACAGAATATTAACCTTTTTTGCATCACATAGATTCTGAGGCTAGTAATGGACCATTCAGGAGACAGAGACAGAGGAAAGGATCATTGGGGCAGAGAAAGCTGCAAAACCGCCCCAACACACACCCACTTCCACACGTAATGCAGCTGTCACAAGTGCAGGTAAAGCAGTAGGTAGCTCTTTGAAAGCTATCTACTTTCCCTGCTGCTGTTGTGGCCACTGTTGCAGATGATGTTGGGAGTGGTTCATATATAAAGAGCCGCAGGCTCAAGTAGTAGCTGAGGTAACTTTTTCTTTTCTGCCCCTGTGACATTCAGCTCAGCTTCCTGTGGCACTGTTTGACTTCTTACGATAAATAGCTTTCCAACAAGGGGCACTAGACTATGATTATGTTTAGGAACTTAGAGAACTTGTTTTTCCAGGAAGTGCTTGTTGAGAGAGAGCAGCCTATGTGGAGCAGGAATAAAGCCTGAATGTTGCACTGCCTTTGGTCTTTTTGTTTTATGCTTGAATGCTGAATAAGACTCCTCCCAATCCCTTAGCTGCGTATAGCCTTCTGGGGAGCAAAAGAAATGTGGAGCGGGATTGGAGCTACCAGAGAGGAGGAGAGTTGGAAACACATAATTAAAAAGGCAAAGCAAAAGAGAAGCAAGAAAATTAAAAAAAAAACAAAAACAAAAACCTGAAAAGACAATAGGGATGGCGAGGGAGGGAGGAAAGAGAAACAAAAGCAATCATGTGAGGGGACATGAGAAGGGCCATCATCTAACAATACATTTTAAGCAATGTGGAGTTTTCTTTAAACAGCATGGATATGCTGTAAACTGATATGCTGTAAACACAGCAAGAGTATATTATTTGTGATTTAAGTTCATTCTGCAGTTCTTCAGCAGGCAGAAATTCTCATATTTTCGTATGTAGGAAGGAAGGCTGCACCATTAGCTAAGATCATCATCCCAAATACAGCTGACTTCACCCTGGAGAATAACTGCCATGTGAACACACTCAACTTTGGCTTGGAATATATTTCCATAATATCTTTGTGTTTAACCTCTCAAAGGTGCTAGATAAACTGAAGCCATATCCAAGATTCTCATGTGGTTTCTGGAGGCAATGTTGTACTTCACTGATGCATTTACAATTGTTTATCTTCGCAGAAGCAAATGAAATCAACAGAGCAATTCCAGACTCCGATAGGCTTCTCTGATATCCAAGGATCCCTTGACTGAACAAACATAGTGGAGACCCATTATAATAATCTCTGTTAAATTAGTCTCCAGGAAACACTGCCTTACAATGAAAGTGCACCTGAGCACATCACAACCAACATGGCAAAGCATCAGAGCGTAGCCAACAGGGTATTCCTTTCCCAAATAATGCGACTTAGCAAAGCTAAACTTAACTACTTTGGACACCTGATACTGTAGAGTAGCAGATGTGCTGATGAGTGAAGTTCTCTATAACATGCATAGGAACCAACATGTAAATGTAATGCATCAAATGGAAGCTAGCTTGACAATACTGAGAGGCATAAAAACAATCATTTGGGGAACCAGTTAATTGTATACTATGTTTTTGGGAGAGAACATGTTTTCTGCTTATACTTGTTTGTTTGTTTTAGGGTAGTAGCTTTAAATAAAAAGGTCAGCCCATTTCTCCATGGCCTTGAGCCACCTTATGGTGAATCAGGCATCCTTGGTTCTAGTGTTGGTTTGGCCCTTGACCTGCTGTGTGACTTTATGTAAGACCAGGTTTACCCTGCAGACTTATATCAGTATAACTAGTTATATCGCCCTGCCCCACAGTGTAGACAACGCTATGTCGGCAGGAAAGCTGTTGACATAGCTATTGCCTCTCACAGAGGTGGATTAACTATGCCAATGGGGAAGCTCTCCCATCAGAGTAGGAGCATCTGTGCTTGAGTGCCATAGCGGCGCAGCTGCTCTGATACACCATTTTAAGTGTAGATCTGCCCTAAGTCATTCACCTCTGATTTGTCTACTCAGCAAGGTTTTATGGATGGTGTAGGGAGAAAATCAGACTAGTTGATCATAATGCTCACTTATCCACAGGTCACTGCTTTACGCAATCAAACTAGTAGTCCACAAGCTCCATTCAGCTGGTCCGTGGATAGTTCCCTCTAAGGTGCAAGCCTGGGCGGCCGCACACAACAGAATGAAGGGCCATTCACCTAATCAGTGGAGCCATGCAGGGGTAGCTCCACTAATTAGGTGTCTGGATCCTGGAGAAGATGCACATGTAAGGTGAGGTGGTGGCCTTGGGGGAAATAAGTGGGAGGGGGCAGTGTGGGGTGAGAAAAGGGGGTGGGGGGAATTTGGGAGGTGCAGGGCTGCGGTGGCCAAAGAGGTGACTTTGCCCAGCTCCAGGGCTGTGGCTGCCGGGGAGAGGTGGCCCTCCTTCTCAGCCTCAGCTCTGTGGCTGCTGTAGCAGGGGAGAGACCCTCACTCCTTCCCAATCCCAGCTCAGGGGCTGCTGCGGCAGGGGAGAGAGGGCACCTCCATCGCATTAGAAAGGTAAGACTACTGATATTAAAATGAGTTGTGTGCTTTTAATTGTAGAACAAAAAAACCTTTAATTATGATATTTTTTATATAGCACTTTTATCCAAAGCACTTTACAATAGTTAGCTAACAGTACAAACAACATTTGGAAAGATCATTAAGTGGTCCGCCAAGACCCTCAGCAATTTTCAGGTGGTCTGTGGAAAAAAAAAATTGAGAACCACTGTTCTAAAGATACCATCTAGCCTTATGGGAGGTTCTGTTGCTTAGGGCTTGTTTAAACACAAGAATTGTACTAATTAACTATACTGGTATAGTTAAAACTGTACAATCACCCTGGTGTGGGTGCAATTATATTGATATAAAATGCTTTATGCAGCAATTCCTGCCAGGGAAAAGGAATAAAAGGCTCCTTTACACCAGTATAACTGCATCTACACAAGGCATGGACATAGACAACTGCAGCGTAGGGGTTGAGGGACCCTAGCTGCATCCAAAAAAAATTTTTTAGGATTACATTAATAAAGGAAATACTCTGCTTTTGGAACAGAAGTTCATTTCTCATTTTATTTGAAGTGGACACATTTAGTCATGCTCCAAAAATACTCATTAAAGACATTTATATCTATTTTATTATTTAACTTAAGACCTCACAAATAAAAATAAGTTGTCCACACCCCTGCCAGAGGTTGTACAGGTATAACTATTGATAAAATATCATATAAAAATAATTATACTGGTACAAAAACTGTGTGTAGATCAGGCCTTGTGGTAAAGATGTTAGATGAGTAATGTTACCAGATTTATAAAAGCTGACTTCCTGCTAGAAGTTTACCTATTACATATTAGAATCCCAATATGCTAAACAGCAGGTCAGTTTATAGCAAATTGGTGTTTGTAATAAGAATGGAATTGCAGTAGAGCTTTACTGACACCTAAAGGGAGAAAACATTACTGAACTGGGGGGTTAGAAAAAAAATATTCTGTCTCTGAAAGATATAAGCATTGGGTTTTTTTGAGGCAGAGAGTGCGGGGCGGCATTTAAGTACTAAAAGTGCAACTTGTGCAAGTTTAACAAGAATTACATTGTTTTGCTATCACTAGTATGGGGAAGCTTAGCCTCCATTGACAACAGAGAGTAATGAGTTTTAATCTCTGGAAAGTCACACCTCTATCAGCTGGCAATATAGACTCACTTCACTGTTTTTTGTGGATTAGGACACAACTGTAGAAACTAGAGACAGAAAAGGCCTCTTAGTTCAGGATTATTGTCTGTATCTTATTCTCTCACAACTGCTTGGTCCAGCCCAAGTTAGAACGACTAAAGTCACAGGTCTGCTACCATTGCCACTGGGAAACTTCTCTATAGACATAGACTTCCCCTCTCTCTATTTATAGATCATTAAATATGCCTCAAGATGACCATGTAGGAAACCTAATTAGTCACTCAGTAGTGATGACTTCAGAGAGTCAGGACTCCATCCTGTGATGGTAATCAAAGTACATAAGGAGAAATGAATAAAAAATGAAGAAAACTACATCACAAATTAATGGATTCTGTTGTGAAAGTTAAAAAGATGATTGAAAGTATAATTTCTTAATAAATAATACTGGATGAAACTTTTTTGCTGGAAAAATTTGCAGATTTGGGTAAAACAAAATAGTTTGCAAATTTGTTTGAATTCACTGACTTGTCTCAGTTAAAAAAAACCAGGAAAAATCAGTTTCATTGTGACAGTTTTGCAAAGAATCTTTTTTAATTCAGACACTTTTGAATTTTACTTGAATATTGTTTAAAAATAAATAAAACCCTCAAATGAAACATTTCATTTGACACAACATGAAATTCAGTGAATCAAAAAAAAAATTTTTTTTTTTGCCTTGGATCAAATGAGCCTTCTTTTTTTGTTTAGTCAGGTAACCAAAAATTCAGTTATTTGCATAACCCTATTAATAAAATGCGAAGGAGGACAGAATCAGAATTTATTCCCCAAAAATGTTTGCTTCTCCCATTGTAACTGGCCTGCTCTGGACGCTAACTCATCTGGTGATCCATTCTCTCTGTTGGCTGTATTAATTGCTGGTTCTTAGACTTATGCATGGCTTGGCTGATTTCAGTGAGATGCAGAATTTATTTGATCGGCATCTTCATCTTTCTAGTACATATATATAAGATCATAAATCAGCTGTGCAAATAAATCCTGAGTTTTTCTTCCTTCTTTCTCTTGCTTGACTGATGTGTGCACTTATCGTATAGACATAATATACTTGATTTTACAGGATCTCCTTCATTTTTAACCAAAGAAGGATGCAACTGAATTAGGATGTTTTTTAGATCTGATCTATCTTCACCTAGTACTGTATGTATTTTAAACAAAGATCTAGGGTGGAATTTTGAAGACTGTAGTCTTGTCCTAACTGTTCCCACTGAAGTCAATGGGAGCGTTACCATTGACTTTAATGGCAACAGTCTAATGCATGAGTGCCTTTGAAAATTCCATACAATTATGAGTAAATGTTCTACTTTAAATACTAAATGTAATTTTAAAATGTACTAATAGGACTGGTCAAATTTATTGTCAACTCTTTTTGTTTGTTTGTTTGCTTATTTTCCCAGCAAAAAACTAGGTTCCTGACTAAATGAATTTTTTAATGGGAAAATATCTATTTTGCTCTTCAAAAAAAATTTTTTTTCTCTTGGAAAATTTAAAAGCCTCTGTTTTTGGCAGCCAAATATTTAAAAAATGAGGTTTTTGGTTTTTTTCACACTTTCTAACCAGCTCTTTTATTAATGCAATAATTTCAAAAGGTAGCAAAAACAAGGCAGCAATATGGTACCTGTGGATGAAAGAGTAGCCTTCATTAGAGAAATTAAGCTTCTTCTGACCCAAAGTTAACAGCATTTATGGCTTAAATTTTGAGAATTAAAGAAGCGCAGTACCAGAGCCCTCTACATCAAAGACATTACTAATGTCCGTTCTAAATAGCAGATTTGGGTGCTTATGGGGTAAATGAACACACACCTGGACCATTTGGAAAACTAGGTAATAGAAATCTTTATGAACTCTACCATAAAGGATTAAAAACTCCTGAAGCAGCAATTGTGAAACAGAAAACAACATTATGAAGAATAACATATGGGGCTTGAGGGGTATCAAGACAACGTTGTATAGAGATGGGCACGAAGCAGACCTTCCAATTTGAATCCCTTTGAATTTTGAGGTGCAGCAGCCCTCGAGCTCTGTATCCAAATCTAACCCCATCCTGCTTAAAACCAAAACTTTAACCCTTCAGATCCTTTAATGTGGGCCTGAGTGGCCAGTTATGGTTCCTGGCTGCACGTGAAGGAAGAATTAGGTTAGTATAAAGCTTGGAAGTTGAGAGTAGAAGAGGACTATAGTGAGGGACTCTGCAGTCTCTTTCTGATTACAGAGAGGTAGGAAGGAAGACACCCAGAGGGTGAACAAGCCCTGGGATCCTAGGCCCAAAAGAAAGGTCAATCCAAAGAAGTTATAGGGAAGAGAGCATGAGAGATGATGTGTAGAAGGAAGCCCAGAGAAACAGCAGCAAGGAGTAGGACTGTGCAGACCTTGGCTGCTGGTTATAGGGTTTTTAGGCTGGAACCAGTGCTTAATTTGTGCCAGGGCTTACCAGAGCTGAGCTCTGGCACCTCTAGGCTTGGCAGTTCATAGCCCTTGTTCATGGGCTTGCTGCATCAGTTATGAATGTAAAAAAAAAAAAAAAAATTACTTGAGCCCAGCATTTAATTGCTTGAGCCCCAGTACCTCGTTCATTACAAATTAAGTAGTGACTGGAACCCAGTGTAGAGGAAGGGCCTGGTTCCCCTATTAGCGATGAGGAAAGTGGCACTGGACTTAGACTTAGAACAGAAGACTGAGACAGCATATGAATAATTTGTCTGGTGGGACTTTGTTGAAGAGGAGGACTATAGCGACCTGGCTGGAGGACTGAGTCACAAAGAGGGAGTACCCAAGTCCCAGAGAGAGAGAGAGAGACCACAGAGCAAGTGACAGAAAGGGAACACTAGACCAGATGAGAGCTGATCCCCAAACCCAGCTATAAGGAGGCACAACTGTGGTGAGTGAACCCCATTACTCACCTTGTTTCTGGTTTAAATATGAATGCAGCCAAAATCTTATGAGAACGTCCAGCTTCTTTGCTATCTGTGACTTTGCATATGTGCAAACCTCCTTCCCAGGCTGGCAAGTAAATACAAAGGTTGATGACCTATACACCTAATAGGGCCCCTATTATCACTGAAGTCCATGTGAGTTGCTCAGATTCTGCAGGGACATGATAGGGCTCTAGGAGCTAAACAGGGAAAGGGGCCAGAAGTAAAATATCTTTGTGGCTCACTGGCCCATAGATGCAAACCTCAACCACTGAAAAGCTGTGAAAAAGGAGTGGTGAAGAGAGACTGCAAGATACCAAAAGAACAGATAGTTAATCAGCAGCATTTTTACTGGAACTGTCATAACTTGGCAGAGGGACAGGAAGTACCTATATAGAAGTGCAAGAACCTATGCAAACTGCATAGTTCTAAGGCCAACACTGTCAGAGTTCTTTAGTGCTTCACATTTTTGATAATAACCAGACAGTAAATTGTGTGGACAGTCCTGGTAACTTCTACTGTACAACCACTAGGTGGTGAAGTTAGCTAACAAACAGTTAACAGATGGTCTATTTGCCCACAATACAGTGACAGCAGCAGAACCAATGCAATTTTCCTCTGTGTGTGTGTGTGTTTAAGGGGGTGGGGATTCATTCCTGTGCAGAATTTTTTGCACCATGTAAATTCAGGGTTTAAATAGAAGTTAAAAGGTGCATAGGTCTTGTGGTGCTCTACAATATGGGCAAACTCCACACTTACTGGAAATCAACAGGATCCCTCTAAATTACTATGCATAACTAGTACAAAATAGCATTTCATTAAGCAGTTATTTCTATTTCTCCTGCATTTTAACCTCTTGATAATTTTAGAAGTTCTAAACTCTGTGTACAATGAATTACAGTTGAATACAGTGGAAAAATGAAAGCTAAGACTGCTTCTAGCTTTCTCTGAAATCTCTAATTCAACTTAAATCTCTGATTTAATTCGTCATCCATTAAGAAAACCAAAAGGAAACAAATAGAGAAAATAGGAAAAGGTTAATAACTTTTTTTCCTAAATTTCCTGCAAAAATATTTGTTTTTTTTAAAAGGAACAAATATCCATACAAAAACCTTACAACATTGCAGGGCTGGTGGGTTTTTTGCTTTTGTTTGTTTTTATAGCCTAAAAAAAATTACCATGAAAAGAAAACTGCAACAAAAAAAATTTTGCTGCTGGAAAAGTGAGGGGGAGGGGCAGAGACAAAACACCAACACTTTTTTTTTTTCCATTTTGTGGGCAAATTTTTGACACAAATTATCATTTTAAAAAACGCCATTTTTACATCCAAAAATCTTTTTGGCAGGACAAGTAGCAGGAAAGTCTAACATGGCTAACTAGTGAGAATGTTGACGATAGGTGTGGGGCTGGGAGCATTAGTACAGGACATACGTTAGCAAAATGCAGAAGCAACTCCCATTTTTGAACAAGGAGTAAAATGAAATGGAAAAAGTAGATTTTTGTAAAAATAAATAACATTAATCTGATTTTTATTTACTTATTAACCACAGTAGTCCTGCAAGGGCATGGCTGGATTAAAAGCTCTTGGGGTCGTGGGCACAGAATATGCTGAAGGGTTTCCTCCTCCAGCACAAAGTTGAAAAACTTAAGATTTTCCAATATGATTAACATCATTTAAAGAATTAACAGAATAAGGAAACAACTCATGCACAATAGCAAGACAAATTATAAGTAGGTTTATTCTGCAAGCTTTTAAGATAAATTACTAAAATATTAATTATTGGTCTTGATGTAGGAGCAACCAGTAGTTGTAGAGATAAAGCAATTTATTTTTAATACAAACTAGAAAATACATCAACAATTTAAACAATAGTTAATATAATTTAGTGAATGTTGTGTCTGATACTTTTTATTCACTTATTTTTGCTGTGGGCATTTTTCTGAACTTCAAAGCAATACAAAACAATTACTATCTTTTTGCGCTATTGTTTTCTTCCTAGCTTTAAGCGAACTAGTCAGCAATTAGGTCATCAAAGTTAATTTCTTGGATCAACTCTGGTTCTACTGCTAGGAGGAACAAAGAGTGCAAGCTGCTTTGCTGAATTGTAGATATCAGTTCATATTTTAATGTAGCCATCTTCAAAAGGACCACTCTCCTTTGCATTTGGTCATGGGTAGGGTGAAAGAAATTCATCGGGCAATGACAACATTAGGAAATGTAGAGCGAAGACAACTGTGCTGTAGCATCTAATGCAATGCATCTGTCTTATTTTGCACAAAGAACTGCAACTGGTTAAGGCCAAGTCTTGAGGATCAACAGTAGCAAGTTCTGCTGCACATCTGTGAACTTCATTGATATTCATTGAACCTAGGTTAAACAGGACTCCACAGCATTCATGCAACACCTTGTAGGCATCCAGTCAGTGATATAGACAAACTAAGTTTGTCAATTATGACAATGTTTTAATGCAAAATTGATGACTTCCTTCAAGTTCTAGGTCTACTACTTTTCAGGTTGATCCTCAAAGCCTTTTTCTTTTATGAGGATGATGCAACTCATGTTGACAGTATTGAGAAGTAGCACTGCACATGTCCTTGGCACTGATTTCAAAATCCTCAAACTGGTCATTCAACATAGCAACAAATGGTTCCCGAGAGGGCGGGAAATTAACAGCAGTATTAAATCTATGTTCATTTCCTGCAGCTGGAAGCTGCTCAGGTCGAACGGCTGAAGCAGCATTTCAGAAGTGTGCCATAAGAGCTGTCTCAAAATGTTCCATTTTCTTCTAAAGAGAAGTTGCATATAAACGAGTGACGGGAGCCTGACTTGTATCTTTTGACATATCTGCCAAGGCTTGTCAAATATTGCTATAGTTTTGACACAGTCTTGATAGAATCAGCATGTCTACAGTACACCATCACATTTCTGACAGACTTTTGAGGATCAACAATCTTTGGCTAGTGTTAGCATTTGTGGAAAATAGTTTTTCATCAATATGTTGAGCAAAAAAAGGTATAGTGACTGCATCTGAGCAACTGTTAATATTGCTGACTCCAGCTGAATTTAGGGAATGTGCAGCACAAGGCACATCCTGTTATACTGGGTTTTTATGTGACAGATGGGCCTGCAGATCAGTGTAATGAACAGCCAAATTACTAGTAGTACCATGCAATTGTCAGTGACCGTTGAATGCATCCATATCTAACTTATTTATCATAGCCAGTTCAGCTTCAGCCATGAATTGCTTAATTATTTGCCCCTCTGAATTAAGAAATCAGAAGATAAATGTGAGCTAGTCTACACATGCTACATCAAGCACTGAATTAACCATTACAGAGAAATACTTGGGTTGCTGTAATTGTCCTGCAGGGATATTTTAAATTTTCTTTTCCATCAATTCAATTAATTTATCTTACGTAACTGAAAGCAAGTTAGAAGGTTTACCTTTCCTATTCTGTCCAAATTAGCCTGGTGCCCAGCCAAAAATAGATCAAACTGTATTTGGGGCTTTTGTCAATTTCCATTGCTTTCAGATTCTAATAGTTCATCCAGGATAGGAAAGCCAAGCTTGCAGGCACTTAAAAACTATAAGTGCCACCAAACACTGAAGAAATTCTGTCTCTCCAGTACTGATCTGAATTAACTTGGCATGCCAGATCAAAGTCAAACCTTTCAGATGATTTTGTATTTTTTTATCCAAGACAGCATACAGTTTGCATTCTGTACTCCCCTCATGCTCGGAGAGTCACTCAGGATGTTTCCAATTGCAAAATCTTTCTGTAAAAGCATGCAAGCTACTCAGAGAAGCTTACATACAGAGCAGTAAATATTTCCAGTAGATGGAGACTAAATAAGCCAATCTTGTGCAACAACTTCATCATTGTGCAAAATAAAATAAAAAGTTATTTAGAAACATTCATTTCTTCCCTTCAGTCAGGAATCTTTCAACATGTACCTAAACCACTGGCAACCCCAAAGTGGTGTTTTTCATCAAATTTTCCTCACAGTGCAGGGTCTGTAGAAACTCAGTAATAAACACATAGACTTTAGATACATTTTCCTTTTCTTCCTGAACAACTTTGAATATAGCAATATAGCAGTGTACTTCTACAGTCTTTTCTTCTGCTTGCAAACTTTCAATGTTACCAGATCCAGACAGACCCCATTTCTCCCTGTCACTTTTTTTGAGCCACTTTACAATTCTCTTTTCAAGGTGTGTTTTTTTTAACATATTTTTCTTTCTTGTTTTCTGTTGTGGGTGTTTCCGTTTAGCGCTTCCACTTGAGTAGCAGAGGGGCAGCTGGGCCACATTTGCGGTTGTAATGCCACTTGCTGACACATACCTGTCAAATGTGGAGGCTGAAATGAAGGGACAGTGAACTTCATAATGAGAGAGAACACACTTTGAAATCAGGGACCCCACTTATTTTTATTCAACACACTGTTTATATATAAACAAGCATGCACAGGAAAAAGAACAGACACAAGTCTCTTTCCAGCACCCTGACATGGAAAAAACCCAGATAAACACTCTTACTAATACTTGGATAGCATAGATCTAAGGAAAAGCAGAGGGAGGAGTACTCAGAAAAGCCTAAACAAATTACAGGTGATAGTTGCCTCTGGTCTAGTGCATGGATGCCCTCCTCACCCCCAAGCACAGGGAACCGGGAGCTGCTGCTTCTTGCACCTAGGGTGACCAGGTTTTTGACTGGAACACCCCCAGTCAAAAAGGGATCTTGGCAGCTCCGATCAGCCCTGCTGACCCGATCGTTGACTATCCGGTTGTTGGCAACACACAGTGGGGCTGGCAGTCTCCTGGGAAGTAGTTGGCATGTCCCCCTGCTGGCTCCTATGTGGCTCCATTGGCTGGGGGCGGCGGGGCATGGGTGGGGCCTCAGAGAAGGGGTGTGGCAGGGCAGGGAGTGGGGCGAAGGTATTTGATTTTGTGTGAGTAGAAAGTTGACAATCCTACTTGCACCAGGGTTGTGGCAGAGGGATTAAATTTCCTTCCCCCAAAAAATAAATTGCTGCCCTCCCTGCAGAGCCCCATGGGGAGAGGGCTAAACTCAAGACCTGGACCCCCGGGGTCTTTCCATGCAGCTGTCTTGGGTCTGATCCCAGTGAGGGAAAAGAAATCAAACCACCAGCAGCATTGGCCTCCCCCTATTGATTAATAATGGACTGTCAATCCCCTTACTTCCCTTTGTGATTGGCCAGCTCTGTCCTGGTTTTACCGGCTCTAGCCACAGAGGGGGGGCGTTGTTGGCAGGATAGCAAATAGGGTGGGCCCTGCATAATATTTCCATTGACATATTTTTGTGGTTGGCCGTATGTTCCGTGTTACCGGGTAGCGAAACCACTCATTCTGTGACACGGCAATGAGCAGTGGAGGTTCAGCTTGGGAGCTTCCTGATTGGCAAAGGCAATATGATTTTGGCCTTGCCAGCTTGAATTTCTGATTGGTGGGTGAGATGAGTTCTTAGGCAGAGTAGCTGGCCCTGTGACATCTCAATGGCAATGGGGAAGAACAGGTGCATACGGTCTTGTCAATTCTTTGATTTTTATTGTTAGATTTAGTGACATTTTGGGTTCTCTAATGCAGAGAAATAAGTGTCAAAGCAACCGGCAACAAATCTAGCAACTTTCACTGCCAATTACAGTGATATTCAGAGAAAGAAGTCATCAATTGCATCAAAATCATTCACAAGCAGCTCACTAGAGTTACTAAAATCCATTCTATGCTCTTCTTACTACATTCTGTTCCACACCAAGTCAATGTCATTACGTCTATGCAACCTTAACCAGACGTAACACACACTCTTGCATTTGGGGAGGCTGGGCAGGAGTACCAGAAGCTCCTTAGAAGGGGAGGGGCACCAGCGCCTGGACCATGGCCCTTCCACCAAGACCTCCCCATCCCGCCCACCACTTGCCCCTCTCTGCCCCCTCCCTGAGGTGAAGAGGAGCAAGTGGCAGATGGGGAGGGGGCTTGGGGAAGGGTTTGCAGAGGTGGGGGTGGCTCAGGGGAAGAGGCAGGGTGGGGGATGGAAGAGGTGAAGCGAGGTGGGGCAGGGGAGGGAAGAGGCAGAGCAAGGGTGGGGCCTTGAAGCAGGGGCAGAGCATGGGCAGGGCCACCATCCAGGAGCTGGTCTTCCCCCCACGTCTTGAGAGCTTCTGGCAGCAGCGCTCCAAAGGCAGCAGGCCTCCAAAGGGAAGTGTGCTGCGTCCAGCACTTCTTGCCCCATTTGGGGAGGTTTAGCCTTCCCAAGCCTCTTATACCCACTGCCCATGACGATGTGAGTGACACCCACCTGATGATGACCGTGTACTGTTGTAGTTGCCTGCAGGCAGCGGTGGTGCTCTGGCAGTTATGAAGAAAAGTGAAGGAAGTGCTGGAGGGGCAGCCAAATGCCAGGTTAAGAAGTAGCAGGGACCCCAGCCCTGCCCCATATCACTAACTGTTTACTAAGCAGAAGATCATAACTTTTTTCCTAGGGGCAGTTGTCTCCTCCCCCACATCATCAGATCTGATTTTTTTGTCCCTTCCCCACCACCAAGGGGAGCTCCAGTTACTTGCTAAGCACTTATTCTGCCACCAGGAGCTCAAGTCAAACCCTTCCTCTCATTCACAGCCTCTCAGCCCAAGCCCTGGAATGTGCTTCCTTCCAACATAACATGCCCAATTATGCCCTTAAAAACTCTGTGACAAACACCTATTGAAATACGACTTACAGTCGAAAAATATGTTCAGTGATTAGTGTATATAAAAATTCTATAATGTATTATTTCAGTATTATCTTTGTAATGAAAATGTATCATTCTGTGTGTGTGTGTGTGTGTATTTAGAGAGAGAGAGGAAGAATCAGTTGAATTCTGTGGAAATTTTGTTTAATTTTTGTGAAATTTTTGATGCATTTTGAATGCTTAGCAACTTTTCAGGGTTTATCTGACGACTTCCTGTTATGTGGCAGCAACAGTTGTGTGTGTGTGGCTGGACTGTCCCTCCTGCATGATGTAGGGCACTTGGGAGGTGTGCTAACTGCAGGGGCTTTTATGTCTCTAGTATTCTGGGGCTCTGTGAGGGAAGCAGGGAATGTATTGCGTATAAGATGTATTTGATTATTTCCTGTGGGGTGACAGAGCGTTTCTTATTAGCTCATTTTCTGAAGTCACACAACAGTGTTAATTGCAAACTCTACTTTCTTGTCTGTCTTAAGGTACTCAATTTGCACTGCTGGATACAGGGCTTTCCAAGTGAAACTGCTTTGAGTATAATGTAAACTAACCCCCTGCCTGCCTCCTCACTGTTAAAGATGTACAGCCCCCTGCACTTGTGCAAAGCCAGTGGCACTATCTGAGTATGTCTGCACTGCATTGTAAATGCTGGTCTGTGGACTCAGTGTTTCCAAGCTTGCACGTGAGTATCCACGTTGCATTATAAACCTGGGCTTTCAGTTGCTGGACCCAGGTTTCACAGATGTGCTAACATATGCATACTGTACTGTGCAGAACTTCTGACTCATGTCTGTGGCTCAAGCTGCATCCTCACTGCAAAATGACAGGGTTTGCACTAAAGTGATGTCAGTGCTCAGGCCAGGGCCGGCTCTAACCATTTTGCTGCCCCAAGCACGGCGGCACGCCACAGGGGATGCTCTGCCCCTCGCCGGTCCCGCAGCTCCGGTGGACCTCCCACAGGCATGCCTGCGGATGCTCCACCGGAGCTGCGGGACCAGCGGACCCTCCGCAGGGACACCAGCGGGAGGTCCACTGGAGCCGCCTGCCACCCTCCCGGCAACCGGCAGAGCACCCCCCGCGGCATGCCGCCCCAAGCATGCGCTTGGCGCGCTGGGGCCTGGAGCCAGCCCTGGCTCAGGCTATTACCCTCCCTCCCCTCCAGCTGAATCCTAGGACCTGGGTCCCGAGTGCTTGCTGACCCAAATCAGATTGATTTGTTTGTGGATGGAAAGGGGAGTTTGTCTCAAACCTGAGTCACAGTCTGGGCTTAGAATGCGATGTAGACATCCCCACTGTGGCCACAGAGGGTAAGAGGATCAACACTGTTTTTGCAGGATCAGAGATCAGAGCCTCAATTATCTTCCAAAAAATAAAATAGTACCCACACGGGACACAGCTGACAGTATTACTTGTGAATAGGTATGATTAATGCCACTTTGGCAGGCTATGTATTATTAGTATTTTATTTAATATTTCTACTTCAGTGGCACCTAGAGGCCCCAATAACAATCAGTGTCCCATTGTGCTAGGTGCTGTACAAATCTGTATGAAGACACGGTCCCTGACCCAGAGGATTTACAGTTTCATCGTGATCTCCAAGATGAATGAGAGGAATGTGTTTAAAAAGACATCTCCACGGATTAGAAGAGACAAATAAGAGTGCAAAATCCCACAAAGTCAGTAAGTCAGAATATACACCCTCTTATTGCTTTTTGGCTGTAATTCTTTTTTAACTTAAATTGTTGCAATCTTAGCACTGAGGGATGCAGGCTAGCCCTTTAAATTGAGGGTCCCTTACATTTCAGCCTGGGTGTCAATCCTTCATATGCTCAAAGCTCACAAAGCATACAAAGGCTGAATTTCATCCAAATACCATTTTAAATTTGTGGGAAGGTGAGCAGGCCTACAAAATAATTAGAACTATCAGTATCTATGCAGATATTTTTGTGAAGAAAAACTCAGAGGTTCCACTTAACTCTAATGGATGCACAGTGTTTAAAGAGCTATAACTTACTTATAGCTTCATGCAAGTTTCTACAAGAAGACTCTAAACTAAATCACTTTCATATCTCTAGAATTGTGGAACTCTTACTAGAATTTCTGACTTCCAGTTCTCTGCTGAAACCAAAAACTCACACTTCCCAATTACACATTCACAAATTACTGTGAAGAGCAGGAATGCAGAAATAACCTATAGGATATGTTGTTGTTTTTTACATTTGCGTGTTTCAATGTTATGAATTTAAACTATTTACTCTTGGACAAACTTTTGTTTTGCCTTCTCCCATGCTCCATGAACTGAGTACCACAGGATTTTTTTTTTCCTGTATAGAAAACATTCATCTCCTTGTCTTCATTCCAGCACATTAAGGTCTGCAGAGAGTTTGTCTCCAAAGCCTTGATAATACCGTATTAGATATTTGGTCCTAGTTTTCAGTGAATGCTGTAGCCACTGGGTGGAGAACTTGTCTAACAAACTATCAGATCAAGCCAGGAGGAAAATCAATCCAACTTCACTTTGCTGGTGAGGCAAAATTTGCTAATACAGGTCATATATTAGACTTTTCTTATTCAGTGGTCACCGTGGTTCAATTTCCAGCTAGGACATAATTTGCACAATAACCTGAAGTTGAAATTAATACTAAGAAACAAGCTGTACTGTACTTAGGAAAAATCCATTAAGCAGCCTGCATTAGAGGAAGAAGCTGCCCAATGGGGTTGAAGCGCATTTGTTACGCTGTAAGATATGAACTGTTGAAAAAAGTTTCAGACAAATTTCACAGGAACCAGGATGACACTCCAGTGATGTAACTTTAGGTTTCATCTTAATGGCAAATATGAGTATTATGCTGATGATTTATTTATTTGCACTACTCCAGTGCTTAATGGCTTCAACAGATCAGGGCACAGCAGGTATGTTTATGCAGCAAGCAGAGAGTGAGTTTCAGAGCCCAGGTCTATCGACTCAGGCTTGTGTTATGATGATAAAAACTAGCTGTGTTAGACATTGGGACTCAGGCTGTGAAGCCTACCTCCCTTCCTAAGCTTCAAAGCTGAGTTCCAGCCTGAGCCCAAACACTTGCATATCTATTTTTAGTGCTGTAGTGTGAGCCTGAGTCTGTAGACCCAGACTCTGAGGTGGTTTCTGCTTGCCATGTAGACATATTTGTTTGTAAAGTGCCTAGCCCACTGGGTAAGAGACAGTGCCTCCATTGAAAGCTTACATTCTAAGTAGTAAGACAAGCAAAGAATGGGATGGAAAAACAGAGGCACAAAAAGGTGAAGTGAGTAGCCCGAGCTGACAGTGATGTTAGTGACAAAGCCAGGGCTAGAACCCAGATCGCCTGAATCCATTAGACTATGCCACCTCTCAGGCTGAGATTGTTCTGCATGACACAGTGCTAGTGAGCATATGAGATTTTGGGGCATAAACAGGGCTCTTGAGTTTTGCTACAGTAAATCAGATAACTCAACCCAAGTTCTCCACTTTTACTCTGGGATAAGACAAGCTGATTGTTTACACATCTCTAGTTTTAAAAAAAAATCAACTAAAATAGAAGTTATAGAACTTCTGTCTCTACTAACCCTCTGTAGCAAGTGGGAAATGTATGATTTTGGGGAGCACTTTTGTTACTGTTATTGAGCAATAAACAAAAATCAGCTTTGACCAGACTAAAAAATATTCCTTCCACTTCATGGAATTGTATTGTATTCTCTGCATATCAGAGTAGAAGTGAAGCAGAAGGTAAAGTTCAACTGACACTTGTTGCATCAAAATACTGAGCTGAATGATGCGTGTCTGATCAACAGGGCTTTCTAACACAATGCAGCAACTTTAGCAAAAGCAAGAGGATGGCTGGGGCAGGGATGGAATATGAAGAAAGTAATAAAGCTCCCAAAAAATTGCTTTTCAATTTTCATATAAGCTTTCGTAAATATATCGAATATCTGTTTTCTGGAGAGACCGTTTTATATCATAATTGAAACCAAATTATTTCCATAATAAAAATTGTTTTTCAAAAAATGTCATGTCAGTGAACACACTAAATTATTATTACAGAACATTTTTTGTTTGTTTACTGCATTTAAGTTGTAAAGTACTCTTGGCTAAGTTCCACCATCTTAATTTATATTAAATAATAAATAACTTTGCAAGAGAATCTGTAACAGGGTAGCTTGCCCCTTAGGGATGGAAACATGGGGCCAGCCAAACATGATTACTGGAGGAACCACTTGTGCTTATTAGGCTCGATGCAGTCTGATGGAGGACAGCAGATTCTCCAATAAAGGGCAGCAGTACACTGGAGAGGGTAGAAGCTCAGGAAGAGGCTGTAGAGAATGAGGAAAGGCTCTTACAGGGAAAAACCCCTGATAGAGGAATTGTCCCCACTAGGAGAACGAGTGTAGCTTGCTAAGGCGGGAGGATGCTGAAGCCTGAGCTCTAGTCAGGTAAAGCCTCGGAGTGGTGACAAAGTTTGTACCCAGCTCTGGGAGAGATGACTGGGGAACTCCTTCCTTAAGGGGTGGGTGGGGGATGGGCCAGGAAGAGAGACAGACAGATGTTGAACTGGGGTTAGGGCCTGGAGAAAGTCAGACTAAATACATTCTAAGGACTAAATAAATTGGACTCCAACAGAGAATGTTTTAAATTACCTTTAGACTGACATTCTTAAGGGGCCCTGAAGAGGGGAAAACAGAGGCAGGGTGCTGTACTGTTGCCTCTGGCCATGAGGGAATGTTCAGGAGTTGGCTGACTCTGTTCAAAAAAAACCCAGTGGTCAACAGGACTACTTGTGAAGTAAGGTACTGTGGGAAAAATCCTGGCCCTATCAAAGTCAATGGTAGATTCTCAATAACTGGAATGGGGCCAGGATTTCATGCCATGTCTAAGCAGGCCTGTGTTAGTAGAGGCCCACCCCGTACTCTGGGCATTCAGATATCTGCTATGTTTTGTACAAGAGAAGAGGGGTGGGAGGAGACAGATTGGAGGTGTAGAATAGAGAGCTCAAAGAAGATTTTAAAAAGAAAAGCCTTGTAAACAATGAAGACAAAAAGTACTGGGAAAGGGCTATATTGGACAAACAAAATGTGTTAATGCTGCCATCTCCAAGTAATGCGTTTATTTATAAGTAACATAGATTGGGGAAGATTCCATAAGTGGTGAGCAGTCAAGCAACAATTTCATGAATCTGAAGCCTATTTCCTGATGGAGAAGCAACATGTAAATATCCTCTCACCCTGATCCCAGTATCACCTCAGATGCTTTTGTAATTTCTTTATGTAAAGCCTTATGTGCTAAAATTAAAAGGAGAGTTCAGAACACACAGCATTAACTAAAGGACAATAAAAGACAAAGCTCTTGACTCAGCTATAATCAGGACACAAAGATATAGGATTTGTGGTATCCACCACAAAAGGCATACGTTCTGTGGTACTTTTCCAGTGGAATAACAGTAGATAAATTCTCATATATTGAATTTTTCGCATGTGTGTATATCTCATATCTATCTTATCCTACCATGCACACATGACACTATCACACACATGGGCACATATATTAGTTCCAAAGGGACAGATAATTTTTTTGCCTTTATGGATTTCATCAAGCTGTGACCCATGCTTTCTGGAAGGCTCCAGCCTTAAACGTTTGCAGGTAAAGAGGAGATAAGTTGTTTTCTGAGTTTCCTCCCCAAAATCTCAGATGTTTCCATTCAATATCAAATCTAAGATTTTCCATCATTAAAACCCCATAATGATTATCCCTTTTTACTTGATCCTGTAATTGATTGATTGTTGCATGTGACCAGAATTGCAGAATCAGGGCCCATATTATCAATATATAACATGGCTAAAAGGCAGGACCCCCCAACTGCTGAGAGCGAAAAGACCTAATATTTTCACTTCTCCCTTTTTCAACTACACTCTGTGTAAAAACCGGACCTCAGTGCACAAAATGAACTGAAAATTATTATAGTGGGCTAAATCTGAGATGTCGTTTTAATCATTTTTAACGTAAATGCTACTTTTCTGGTGTAGCTCTGTTACCTTTCTCCTTTTTCAAGTATTTCCAAGTGCTATTGATCACTAGCACAAGAGACAAAACAAGAATGAGTTTATACTTTCAATGTCCAGAGTTTAAATTTAGGTATTTAAATGTGTTCTTAGGTAACTGCATACACATTTTAGATGCCCAGGTATCCATTTAAGCATCCGTATCTGGATTAGGGCCTGTGTTCTGCTCCCATTGAAGTGAATGCCAAAACTCCAATTGAAATCTATGTTCTAGGAGTGAAACCCTGGCCCCCTGAAAGTCAATGGGAGTGTTGTCACTGGCTTCAATGAGACTAAGATTTCATCTTCACTACCCATGTTTGAAAACTGGGCTCTGAATGAGAAAGCAAGTTCTGTCTTTCTGTGCATGCAGGTTCTCCATCCTTCCACTATAAAGTTGTCATTATAAACATTCTATTGAATATTTCCTCCACCTGCTTCAAAGAATTAAAAAATCATCTCTTAAAAGGAAAAGTAAATGTACCAAATGTTACTGTGCCTTGGGGGGTTGAGAATGATGAAGCAAATGTTGTAAGGTTTTATATTTGATCGCATGGTAAACAAATGGAATTTGTGTGTGTTATATCATAGAATCTCAGGGTTGGAAGGGACCTCAGGAGGTCATCTAGTCCAACCCCTTGCTCAAAGCAGGACCAATCCCCAGACACACACACATGCTGTCATATAATCAATCCTCATTATTGATGCTGTAGGGTAAAGGTGAGATTACAGTTCCATCATATTTTCTAAACACTCAGAACTTTCTCAATATCATTTTTTGGGGGCTGAAAATTTCTCCTGCTTATTCTTCAGCCAGTGTTCAGAAGTGCATTTTCTTGGAAGGTTTCATAAAAATCCATTTGTTTTTTGAATTATTAAAAAATAAGAAAAAAATCGCCATTTGAGATTTTCTAAGATTTTTTGTGTGCTTCAACACCACACAAATAGCACAGACTTGGGATGTGGAGTAGAAAGATGACCGACAGCAATAAAAATGTTTAACTTCTATCATTTTATAAAGAAACTTTTGAACAACAGATTTGATCATTTTACTTTAGAGGGATTCTCGTGATATAATGCAAAAATCTGAATACATTGGACCAGATCCACATCTGGTGTAGATCAGCATAGTGCCACACAAGTCAATGGATCATTACTTGTTCAGCTAAATTGGGTGTCTTTTTCAGAGTGAGAGTTAAATTTTGGGAGGTGCTGAGAACCTGCATTTCCCACTGAAGTTGAGGAGCCTTGAGTTAGCACAAGGTGAAGGCCAGGTCTTGCCCTTCCACAGTAAAACTTGTGGAAGGTGATTCAAAGAGGGAAAACAAAAGTTTCCTTCAGTTTCCTCTGAAGCCTTCCTTTAGTTTGGGCATGGAGCAGAAGACTTGCTTCTCCGGAAGAAGGAAGTACAGCCACCAAACAGTATGATCTGCTAAGATCACTTAGATCGTTGAGGAATCTCTTAGAGGCCAGGGCTATGTACGCTGGCCATGGCACTGACTGCTAGGCCTCTTGTGGCTCTTTCCTGCTCTTTGGCTCCATAGGAGACCTAAAAGCTGGTCTCTAAAATCACATTTTCTGTCATGTTAACTTTGTTCTCTTTCCCCTCAGTTCCTTTCACTGATTTTGTATACACACTTGCTGCTTCTTGTTACAGATTAGATGTTTAGCAGGTTAAGGCAGGGATTGTTATGTTCAGTGTTTTTTCAGTGCCTATCATATTAGGGCATGATTCCTGCTCAGGGTTTCTGATTATTGGGATAAAATAAATACTTTCTAGTGAGAGACAAACTGTAGTTAAACTCAAGTTAGCCAGACCACGTGGAAGCAGGATGGTATTGTGTTGAAGGCACTAGTCTGTGCCTCAGGAGATGAGTTCACTTCCTGGTTCTGCTCTGAACTTCCAATGTGATCTGGAACATGTCCATCAGTCTCTTTGTGCCTCAGTTCCCCACCTGTAAAATAGATATCTCAAAAGGTGGTTGTGAGGATAAATATATAAATGTTTGCAAGATGCTCACATACTGTGTTAATGAGGCAATATATGTACCTAGACACAACGCAAAGGAAGATGCAGTCTTATATAATGACAGTGTACAGAAAATATTGGTGCAATGGGCTTTCTTTTTTATCCCATACCTAGATAATGACATGTATGCTGTTGTCATTTGAATCAATAACATATTATCCCTTTTCAGAAGAGAGCTTAGTCACTAATGGAAATGAAAGAGAAAGCTAAAGTGGATTCAGCTTGCAAAACTAAAGCATTCCTGTCCATGACATTAGGCGAGTTCTCAACAGAAACCTCTTCCTTAGTCTCTTTTTAGTTCCTTCTCCTGTTCCCAGAAGACATCAGGCCTCTTGCTGGGTGCTCAGTTTAAAAGCTGGCCAGTCTTTTCAGCTTTTAGGTTTTATCATCTCATCTCTTCAGAATGTTCAACCAACCTGTCTGGGTTGTGTGAAGA
Source organism: Chelonoidis abingdonii (assembly GCF_003597395.2). Classification (NCBI taxonomy): domain Eukaryota; kingdom Metazoa; phylum Chordata; order Testudines; family Testudinidae; genus Chelonoidis; species Chelonoidis abingdonii. The sequence continues at coordinate 57,380,532 of NC_133770.1, forward strand.
ATGTAAATAAATTAAAAGCTCATAACATTTAGACTTCATTATCAGTAACATCCTCCTGTTGCCCTGTTCTTGACTCCTGATACCTCAAAATGTGTTGTCTGTTGCTGAAGAGTGAAAATGGGGATGTCTTGCTCCTCTTTTGTGGATAGAGAATAACAGGTCTATGGGGGTAAAAAGATGTCTGATTAAAGCTCTATGAGAACCAGAGGATCTCCTAAAATGGAGAGTTTTCAGACCTGATCCAGCTCCCATAGAAATAAATGGTAAGACACTCACTGGCTTTAAGGAACCTGGATCAACCCCTTTTGTAGCACATAATCATTCCAGTACTCCGTATACTTTTAGTGTTACAGCTAGAACAGTGCGTCTTCCAAAACAGCAGAAAATCAGAATGGATTTTCGTAACCTTTTTCTGCCTTCTGATGTTTCTAGCAAGTAAGGTTACGAATATTTGCTCCAGCTGAAGGTCTGATCCAAAGCTCGTTGAAGGCAATAAGAGTTGTATCATTGAATTCAGTGGTATTGGATCAGACCCCAGGTAAAAGTCACAAAGATACTTTTCCACTGGAACAGGAGTGGAGACGTTTAAAAGAAGGGTAAAAATCTGTAGTACCCGATGCTTTAGGATGCATTACTAAATGCACTCCAGCTTTATCCTCACAGGGTTGGCTCCATTTTCTGAAGCTTTTAAATAGCTAACAAATGGCTTTCCCATGTTGCCTGGTTTTCTATTATATTCTTTCTGGCATGTATGATATAGTGGAATGACATCATATCCATTAAATCTGTCTCTATTCTAGAAACTTGTTTAAGGTTAACTGAGGCACAAGGGTTTTGTTTCACATATCTGATGTGATTCAGACTGCACAGCTCTAATTCATAATGCCTTTAAAACAATGAAAGAATCCCCAGTAAATGGGTCACTCAGTTTGATACATGGATTCAGCACTAACAATACCCTAATTTATATATTTAATACATATATAAAAGATTGAGGGCACTTTTCATTTCCTGAACCCTTCATAGTTCCAAGGAATGCAATCCATGCTTTTCTCTCTACAACATAAGTTTGGGGTTTTAATGAAGGCTGCCAAGTTGGCAATATCTAAGTAAATTAATGTTAACACATGTGTTAACTATCTGACTGATGACAACTACAGAACTTCTCACCATTAATCTTTCATCTTAAAACAGACTATAAACTGGGTTGGAAATAATATATAAAAAAATAACAAGAAGTATAACAATAGGAGAAGAATGTTCAAGTGCAACCCCACCATAAAACCCACTGAGCATAACTCATTATAATTTTCCATATCTCCATTTATGCACTGTAAAGTAGACTAGCCAAAACCTTGAAAATTAACAGCATTATCCATCTGAAACCCTCCATAAAGAACAGTTCAGCTCTTAAAATATACTTTAAAAAAAAGATCATTATGGATCTTAAAATTAATTAGAAAATGTCAATTATAGGTCATATCATTTATGCCTCTCAGACAGGGAATTATAATAAGTCACAAGGCTGAATCGGTTTCTTTCCTAAATGTTGTCTATTGTGCAGCATTGCTATACAGTGTTAAATGGCTGACACTTTCCCCCTTCCCAGAGATGGTCACATTTCAGAGGGAATTAAGTTTTTCTCCATATACACTAGGACACGATGTCCTTGGATACCAACAGTAACTCCAGTTGTAGATATCTGAGGGCAGAATTTGGCTAATAGGGCCCAATCCTGATGAAAGGAGCAGAGACTTAAGGCTACTTTATTTTACAGCAGCCGCAAATGGTCCAAAGAAACCCAAACCATAGCTGGACTCAGGGTGGCCTCCCCCTTTTTCTTCCAGCTGGGTCCCAGGACTCAGGGAAAGACTTGGTTCTATCACACCATGGTATCCAGCCTGCATGAGAGCAATCCTCTCGAGGTTCATTAAGCTAGCACTGTGGCTGGATTCCAACAAGGGTGTAGCACAAAACAGCCAGATTGCACCTGACAATCTGCCCCTTTCACTGAAGACGCACTAGCTAGACCTACTCAGAAAACTTCCATCAAAGGAAAGGAAAGTTTAAAAGGTACCTTGAATTATCAATCATCTGTTTTTAATAAGTTTCACAGCCCACTGTTTCACCTTATTCCTCTGACGAGCTGGTCAGAATTTTTCATGTAAAGCTTTTTTACCTCTCTTTTAAAAAACAAAAAAACAAAAAAAGTACAATTTGTCAACAAAAGTCAAAATAATCTTTTCCTTTTGCCTTGTTTTTTGTTTCTCCAGTTCCCTTCTTCCTCTCCCTATTGCAGTGGCAAATGGAAACAAATCGAGAGGAAGGGGAGAAAAGAAAGGGGAATTAAAAGGGGGAGTAGAGGGGCGAAAACAATCAAATAATTCTTTTGTTTTGAAAACCAAAAAATCATTAAAAATGAAAGTTTTAAAAAATCTTTTTAATGAAAAACATACTTACTATTTTCCAGCTGGCTCTTTTCCTTAGAAATAGACATGAATCATGGTGGGTTTTTTAATAGTAGTAATCAGAAGGCTTTGCAACTGAAGCAAGTCAAATTATGGCTTCTAAATGTAGAACTTTTTTGTTATGTGGTTGATATAGTCATTCAAATGAAACATAATGTGATTCGATGGTAGCTAGTGTAGATTGAAGGTATTTTTCAATCCCCATGTGGAGTTGTTGTCTGAAACCCTTTGTTTGTTTTATCCTATTTATACACACAAATGAACTCAATTTTAAACTTGCGCTATCTCTGAAATAAAGGGTACAGAGAGATCCTGTTATAATTTGCACGGCATGGGTTCTGTGTTCAATTTTGTTTTCTATATCAGTGAGATTTGCAGTGAAAGTGAGTAACAGTCATTTACCCATATTCATGTATGTCTATAAGGCATATACACAGATTTCATACTGGTATATCTATGTAGGTTAGGGGTACAGCTTTTAACCAAAATTGTTTTAACCCCTAGTATTGATACTGTTATAACTTTATAAGGTGTCTTATGCTAGTATAATGTATTGCACTTCCCCATGGGAAGAGCTATACCTGTAACACTGCATCCACATGCTGGTTGGGGGGAGAAAGAGGGCGAGGGAATGCAGTACAAATTTTAAGTATTTAATTTTAAGTATCTTAAGATCTAAGACAAAACCTTAGATCCCAATTTTGCCCTTAATCACAATGTGGATACTAAAGTACAGGGTCCAAGACTTTAAAACCTGGGCACTTAAATTCTGGCTCCTACATTAAGTGACCTGATTTTCAGAAGTGCTGAATACCCACAGCTCTGACTGGAGTCAATGGGAGCTGCTAGGTGCTCAGTACTTTTGCTAAACTCTAAGTATTGAATTTAAGAGCCTGCCTTCAGGTATCCATTTAGGCAAACCTTTGTCAGGACCAGCTCCAGAAAGGTTCTGAGCACCTACAGTAATGAGCAATTGGGAGTCGCCCAGCCTTTCTGTGAATTGGCCCATAGGTTGAAAGGAAGTCAGATCAGCTCATGAAAGGATTGATTCAACCTGAATTTATATCAGAAGGCCTTCTCAGATGAAGGGCTGAGAACTAAAATGTGAGGGGTACCATCACTTTCCTCTAGGAAAATAGAGTACACAAGCATGAGAATAACGTGAACTGCAAATGAAGGCCCTGGTCCTGCTTGGCTGCAGGAGTGTGCCTACATGTTACATTGCAGTATCAGGGACCGGTATCAGTGCAAGTGTGGGTGCTCCATGTCTGGAAGGAGATATTCAGCACTCTGCAGAGTAGAATCTGAAACGAGACACATGCAAATCTATCTGCTACTTCATACAAATATGAGCATGTAATTGATCCATTAAAAAAAAAAGCATGCATCACATCCATCACTTATTACATAGCATAGAGTAAGCACAGACATAATAGCCAGGGGCTGAGAGGATAAAACAATTTAACAATCGTTAGATCTCTCCTAAAATCTCTCTTTACCTATGATACACATGGCCTTCAACCCCATAATATCGGAGTACCTCACAATCTTTGATTTATTTATCTTCCTGTAAGGTAGGGAAGTGCTATTATCCCCATTTTATATGTGAAGAATCCAGGTACGGAGAGTTAGGCCTGGCATACGCTAGGAAATTAGGTCAGTATAACTGCATTGCTCCGGGGTTGAAAAATCCACACCTCTGAGCAACGCAGCTAAACCAACCTATCTGCCAGTGTAGCCAGTGCTAGAAGAATTCTCCCACTGACCTAGCTACTACCTCTCTGGGAGATAGATTACCAGTGCTGCTGGGAGAATACCTTCCATCAATGTAGGTAGCATCTTCACTGAAGTGCTACAGGGATGCCAGTGTGCTGGTTTAGGTGTAGACAAGCCCCAAGTGATTTGTCCAAGGTCTCACAAGAAGCCTACAGTAGAGTAGGGGATTGAACCCAGGTATCCCAAGGTCCTAGGCATGTGTCCTAACCACTGACCATCCTGCCTTCTCCTGGGGTGACAATGAGCTCATTATGCAATGTTGTTAATAATAAAAAACAAACCCTCTCACCAAGTCTATTCAGTCTCTAAGTGCAGCATGTGTCTTCTGTGGGCCTTTTCAGGCCCAATCCTGCAAACCTCTTACTGAAAGTAATTCTTAATACCATGAATTGGCTCACTGAAATCAGGGCTCACACAAGACTGCACTGTTTGACAGCATTCACAGGCTTGGATCCATGGATTGTAAACGCTGGGGGCGTATGCTCTTTTATTTCTGTGTCTTGTACAGTGCTGAGTGCAGTGTCCAACATTTAGTGCTTAATTACCCACCATTTCAGTTAATGGCAATAGGAGCTTTAGGTGCTCAAGAGCTCTGAAATCAGACCCTTGATAAGTAACAGTCAAAAATGACATGTATGGCTCCTTGTTTTTCTCCAGACATAGAGTTTACATAATACCAGTCTGTTAGCAAAAGAGAACTTAATGTAGTAGGAATTATCATTGTAGCTATTTGTAGGCAAAAAAAACCCATTAGTACAAAAGAATAGCCTATTTGAAATGCAGAGATTATATTACATACAACTACTCAGAGGCAAGGATAGGAGTACAATATATCCATGCACCACTTACCTCCCTTTCCACTCCAATCTCAGGGATTATATGACAGGGTGGCCTGGGATAGCACGAGACTAGACTCACGGACCCTGGAAATCCCTTCTAGTCCTATGTTCCCAAGTAGTGACTTATCCACAACTCTCACTAGTTTCCAGACTCCTAAATCAAAGTGGGCCCCTAATGGAAATACACCAAACCTTTTATTTTGAGATACCAGACATCTTAACTTTTAAAAAGGCTCCCAGTCATCCACCTTTTCAGTGCCAATTTTGCAGCTGAATGAAAGCCCAACACAGTTGGTTTTAAATTCTCACATGCTAACAGGAAGCCAATATAATTGTATAAAACCACGTTGTTTCTCAAGATTTAAAACATGATGGAACACATCATAAATATGCCACAACGTTATTGAATTACGAATGTGATGAAGAGCTGCACCTAGATCAAATGCTTGAGAAACAAGTCATTGATACACAACAGTTGATGCTAATTTGCTAGTACAATATGGGGCAGATTTTCAAACATGCTGCGGAACTGCATCTGGGGTCTGATTTTTCAGAAAAGCCGATCTTCCATTTAGGCACCTCAATGAATTGGCCAGATTTTCAAAGGTGCTCAGCAGCTCACGCTCTTCTGAATGGGAGCTACGGGGTGTTGAGTGCATTTAAAAATCTGTCCCACAGCATTTAGGTGCCTGAATGAGCTATTTTGAAAATCCAGTCCTCTTTCATCAAGTATTCTGGAGCAGCAGATAATCTATCTAGCCACATACCTGTACTGTACATTTCCCTGTCAGCCCTGTGCTAGAAAAATCGGGGAGTTCAGAGAACATAAGAATGACTTCTGAAATTAGAGGTGAAAAATAATGATTCTGTTAGCCATCACTGGTGATCCCATTTGCCATCAATTACTGTTTAAACTTCAACTTCATAAATCTTTGGGGATTTTACAAGTGAAGCACATGCAGCGTTGAGACTGATTTTTTTTATCTGATTATTCACAGCTTGCTAATTTGTAATTGGACTTTTACAACTTGAAAACCTCCAGATTTCAGAAAAACTAATTTATTTTTTTCTTGGGTTAATTGCAGCATTCACACTCAAAACAGTGGAGTGAGATTACTTCTAGTGGGTTGTGTGCGGTGTTCTGGAACTAATAAAAGATATTATTGATTGCCTAATGAAAAGCACCACATTCACACAAATTTACTGTGGCTAAGCACGGATAGAACAGCTAATTCTCATTCTGTTTTAAGGATCACCTGCCATTTTACGTGGGTATATTGCTGTATATGAAGTGTGCTTTTAAATTAAGTTAGGGTTGCCTATGGGGCACTATGTTGGGTGGCTCCATTAAGGTGCTCTTATACTTTTTCTTCCATGCAGTGCTACCCATGGCTTTTAATTTAGTTTAAGATCATCAAAATTAATTATGATGGAGTGTATTAAAAGTTGAAACAGCAAGTCAGAGTTTTATTCAGTTAAGTGCCCTTTACTTTTTCTGTTTGTGTTTGGTGGCTTTAGTGTGTTATTTGTTCATGAGGGTACGTCTACACTATGGGATAATTCCGCATTACATTAAACTGGTTTTATAAAACAGATATTATAAATTCGATGTCATGCAGCCACACTAGGCACAGTAATTCGGCTCTGTGCGTCCATGGTCCGAGGCTAGCATTGATTTCTGGAGCATTGCATTGTGGGTAGCTATTCCATAGCTATCCCATAGTTCCCGCAGTCTCCTCTGCCCCTTGGCATTCTGGGTTGAACATTGTCTACGGGTGTTCTGGGTAAATTGTCGTCAGTCATGCCTTCCTCCGGGAAACACAACAGGCAAGACACACTCTTCGCGCCCTTTTCCTGCTCCTCCCTGGTGCTCAGACGACATTGCATGGCAACCATGGAGCCCGTTATCAGGGCTTGTTTATTTTTTTTTTTTTTTTACAGTCAACATATGTGTCTGGATGCCACTGACAGAGGCGATACGCCAGCGCTACACATCATTTGCTTTTGCTGATAACAGAGATGGTTACCAAAGTGCGTATCTGTACCGTCTACCTGCGGAGTAAATTGGCAATAGAGACGGTTATCTCTCCCTCTGTACTGTTCTCTTATCCTAATGAGTGCCCTGTCTGAGATCTGGCGGGGCCCAAAAGCAAGACTGGAGATGACTCTCCCGAGTCAATCCCTCTTTATGGCTTCTAAAATAAGTCAGTCCTGTTAGTAAATGGGGCAAGTGTAACTTGAGACCCAGTGTCATCAGAGAGACAGCTGCTGCTGTGGTCAGTATGCACAGGGTGCCGCCAACAACCCACCCGTTGCTTCCCTCATACCCCAACCTTCCTGGGCTACGGTGGTGTCCCGACCCATAGTTGATGTCGAAGAATAAACTGCAGGAATAAGAAACACTGAGTTTTTAGTGAACATAAATGAAGGGGGAGGCAACCTCCCGGTGCTATGAAGTCCATAGTCATACAGAATCTTTTCTGTTACATATGAGAAGAGGGGGCTTGAGGACTCACCCGCGTTGCTATGACATGAGGATGTACCAACCGTTTCTGTCACATCTACTGGGAGTGACCAGAGACATCATTCCCTTGTTTTAGCCAGCCCCCCCCCCCCCAGGCGCAGCTCATCTCAAGGCCACATCGTTAGTATGAGTAAAGTCATTACAAAGCAATTGGAAGCACCTCGGGAGTTCAAGATAGGGGGACCCCCCTCGACCCCCCCCCCCCCTCCCCCCCGTTACCGGAGTTCCTACTGCCATCCGTCTGCCACCCGGATGAAGAGGGAGAACGAAGGTACATCGTAAAAGCAAAGTATACTGCTTACCTCCGACCTCTCCCGGTGGCCAAGCACCCCGGTGCCAGTTTAAGGCAGGGGTTAACGGGCTCTATATACCCGAGTGCTGCCCTGCTTGATTATATTCTACGTCCAAAATACTTACCATTTAGTCTGAGCATGCGAAGGCCGCGTGCCGGGGGGGGGGGGCTGGCTAAAACGGAATGATTACCGTCATCCTCCTATATGGCTCTTGTTACCAGGTAGCATTCAGTAGACATAGGGGTGAACATTGAAAGAAGTGCAAGAATATGATTTTTTCCTTTTCTTTCACAATGGTGGTTGGGGGGAGTAAACTGAGGAGCTATTCCCTGAACCAACCAGACAATGATGTTGAACCTACAGGGCAATTGGGAGCTCATCCAAGAATGCAGAATACTTTTCGGAGACTGCTAGTTGACTGTTAGGGATAGCCTGGAGTCGCTAGTACGCCCTCCCTCCATTAGCGTCGCCATTTAGAAGTCTCGTGGCTTCCCCGTCCGCTGACGCAGCACTGGTGTAGCCCTAGATTTTTTACAAACGCTTTGGCATTTCGCTCCTCATGTAACGGAGCTCTGAAGAAAAGATGGTCATCCAGCCATCGACAGCTACAGATCCAGTTCTCCCATAGGTGGTCCATGCTAGGGCGCTTTTGTGGGATTTGGGGACTGCAACTGGCCACCGATTGCATGATCAAGCTCCATGCTGGGCAAACAGGAATATAATTCAAAAGTGTGCGGGCTTTTCCTGTTTTACCTGCCGCTGCATCTCGAGTTCAGATTGCTGTCGCAGAGCAGTCAGTGGTGAACTGTGGGATACAACCCACGTAAAGCCAATAACGTCAATTATGCGGCCACACTAACAGCCTAATCCGATACTGCTTTATATCGATTTTTTAAGCGCTACCCTCCTCCGCATGGAGGGTACAGAAAACGATTAAAGAGCCTTTAATCGAATATAAAAGAGTCATTGTAGTGTGGACGGGTACAGTGTTAAATCGATTTAACACTGTTTAAATCAATTTAAACGCGTAGTGTAGACCAGGCCGGAGAGTCCAACCTAGGCCATTCTGAAAAGAATTAGTAAAGTAGAACACAACAGTTGAATAAGACACTCATGTGCTCTCCTTTCTGATCTGGCTAAGACATGGATTTTGAGACCAGAAGAAACCATTATAGTCATTTTGTCTGATTTCTTGCATAACACAGACCAACAAAACTTCACCCGTTAATTTTTACATCAAGCCAATAGCTTCCAATTGAACTAATGCATATCCAGAGTTGACTTAAATAAAGTGATGGAGAACTCACCACATCCCTAGACAAGTTGTTCTAATGGTTAATTATCTTCTCTGTTAAAAAATTGTGCTTTATTTCTAGTCTGAATTTGTCTAGCTTCAGCTTCTAACCAGTGGATCTTATTATGCTGCCTTCTGCTGGACTAAAGAGTCACCTACTATCAGAAAACTTTCTTCCATGTTAGTCACCTCAAAACCTTCTCTTGGATAAACCAGATAGATTGAGTTTATTTAATCTCTCACTGTAAGGCATGTTTGCCAGCTGTCAGATCATTCCTGGAGATCTTTTCAGAGCTTTTTCCAATTTTTCAATGTGCTTTTTGAAGTGTAGACACTAGAACTGGACACAGTATTCCAATAACAGTTTCACTGATGCTGTATTTGGAGGCAATACCACCTCCTTATACCTACTTGATATTCTCCTACTTATAAATGCCTTAAGGATCACATTCACCCTCTTTGCTACAGCATCACACTGGGAGTTCATGTTCATCCCTATACACTGCATCTGGAAGCATGCTTCCCAGAGCAAGTAGAGGGATGCACTAGCTCTGCTTGAGCTAGGGCACTAAAAATAGCAGTGTAGTTGTGGGTTGCATGGGTGGTGGCTCAGGCTAGCCAGCTTGCGCATACCCAGTGGATCTGGGTTGGTATTCAGGCAGGTTTCCTGAGCCGCAGCCCATGCTACCCGTATCTACACTGCTATTATTAGTGCACTAGCTCAAGGAGAGCTAGTGTGTCTGACTACCAGGGCCGGCTCCAGGCACCAGCTAAAGAAGCAGGTGCTTGGGGTGGCCAATACCAAGGGGCGGCCCTCTGGCTGCTATAGGGGCGGCACGTCCAGACCTTCGGCAATTTGGTGTGGGTCCCTCAGTCCCTCTTGGAGCGAAGCACACGCTGCTGAATTGCCTCCGAAGAGTGGATCAGTGCGATTGCGCTGCCGCAGCTTTTTTTTTTTTTTTTTTTTTTTTTTTTTTTTTTTTTTCTGCTTGGTGTGGCAGAAAACCTGGAACCAGCCCTGTTGACTGCTCAAGCTGAGAAGGACAATCCCAGCTACAGTGTAGGCATAACCTGAGTTCTTTACAGAGTTGTTGCTTTCCAGGATACAGTCCCTTATCTTAGAACTGTGACCTACGTTCTTTGTTCCTACGTGTAAGATCTTGCATGGCTGTGTTAAAACTCGTGTTCAGTTGTGAGCCCACCTTTTCAAGTGATCCTGGTCAGTCTGCATAACTGACTTGTCCCCATCATTGTTCACCGCTTCACTAATGAGTCACACCTAACTCTGTGATCCATTGAAAGTGAAAGGTGACAGATATATTTTTCTTTGTAAGTTAATTTAATCTTTGAGTGCCTCATCCAAAACATATTAGACTCAATGGGAATCTTTCTATTGACTTCAGTATGCTTTGGATCAGGTCTTGAGACATTTACAGAGCTGTTGCTTTAAAAAGTATGGTGACTTTTAAGGCTGAATGAAAAGTATTGTGAGGTTTCACAAGAACCTCAAAATTCTGTCCATCAGCTTGGACTTAGATTGTTTTGTTTTGTTTTGTTTTGTTTTTTTTACAGGAATAACAACTTTTGGTGGGCTTGGCTCAGTTTCTCAATATGTAAAGTGGAAATTATACTCACCTATCTTTGTAAGGTTTTAAATTCTAAATGAAAGGTTCTTTGCAGAGCTGGTCAAAAAAATTTCAGTAGAACAGTTTTGTTGAATGGGAGTTTTGTGGGAGCATATTTGTTTCAATAATTTTTTGATTGGGAGTGGAAAAAGTCCAAAAGTTTCATTTCAACAATGTCAACATCAACGTCAGTATTATATTAAAGTATTAATGTTTATGTATTATATTTCTGCATAATGTCTGTTTAATATTTTAATATAATATAAAGGTAAAAACAAAATGAATCAAACTAACACTATCAAAATGAAGCATTTCAACAATACCGAAACACAACTTTTCAGGAGCTCCAAATTGAAACTTTTCAGATTTTACATTTCACTGGAAATTCCTACATTCTGACTCAGATGAAAAATATCAAAACTTTGGAATTTCCCGTGGAACAAAAATTCCTGTTCCCGAACAGCGCTTGTTCTATGCAAAGTGGATATTGTGGTTATTACATATTCTTTAATGATTGAGGATAGTCTTGTGGTTATGACTCTCATGTAAGGCCTGGTCTACACTACGCGTTTAAATCGATTTAAAGAGCTTTAAATCAATTTAACGCTGTACCCGTCCACACCACAATGCCCTTTATAGCCGTCTTCTTGATTAGCGGTGTGGACGGGTATAAAGGCTTACTTAGGCTTTAATTTTGATTTAAGAACCTAATCGAAATTAAAACGCGTAGTTTCTAGACCATGGCGCTTACATAGTGTCCTCTATTCCGTGGAACTCCCTTCCATATCTCCGCCGACGCGTCGAGAGAGGTAAGCACAGTAAGCCTAAGATCCGAATGTAACATACTCGGATTACGTTTGGTGATCAGAAATCGACGGTTTATTGGCCTCGAGTCGGTGCGTATCCCACCAGTGCACCACGACCATCTGGCAGCAATCCTGAACTCGGGCAGCGCAGGCGTAACAGAAAGCCCTATCTGGTTTCCGAAACACTGTTTCCGTGATCTCGTCGTTCTCGGCCCCACCCACGACGCTAACATGGGCCTTGCGACTTAATTACCTGTTCTCTCCCACGTGACGTCGCATCCCGTTCCATCAAAATGTTCCCCAACAAGAGACCCAAAACGTGGGGGCGACGGGCATAGGTCTCAAAATCAAAAGGAGGTCGTGCATCCGGAGCATCCCAAAATCACAGCTGGAGTGCCTCTGTGGCCTGACCTTGATTTTTTCTCAGCAGCTTTTCAATGACGCTACAAACCGTGGCTGACATCCAGCCATCTGTTAAATGCATATATAGGAGAGCCGGGGTCTCGGAACAGAAACAGATAAACGCATGGTTTGCCAACTCTGACAAATGGCCCTTGAAAACTGGAACGTTAATACGACGCGTAGTGGGGCGACGGAATACTGTGTGTCTCAGAGTCCTTCCGTTTTCGATAGCGCTGTGCCCCAAAGCGTTTTAGGAAAAAAAACTCAGCGCAAATAACAGACTCGCTGCGGGTCGGACTAAGCGTAACGCGGGAAGCCAGAGACTCAAATGGTGGACGTCGTGGATGGAGGGCGAGCAAGGTACTGTTGCCCTCCAGATAAGGCCCTCAGGAGCAGACAGGTTTATCCAGATGGGATGCGGGGGGCCGTCCCCACCAGGAGCGAGGTCCTGCAGGTCCCCCCAGTGGCTGACATACTCCACTGTTATTGCAGTTGTTCCGTGACGAGGATATGGGGATTGAGACATTAGGACTCCACTATGAGATCCAAACGTACAGCCTGCAGTTCAAGATTTATACTCATGTGTGTTCCTCAGCTAACAGAGGCTCGAAGTTAACAAAATGGCCCAGGGTTGAGCCCCCTCTAAACCCAAGAGATTTGCATCAGTGACAATACAAATGGGTGGCGGGTGAACAGAAAGTGAGAGCCACAACAAACATCTGCAGGTGTTGCACGTGATTCCAGGGAGGAATGAAGAGGGTTATTCTTCCAAGGAAGGACGGGCATTCCCATCTGGATAGGGAAGGAGGACTGGGAGAGAGTAAACGGTGTTGAGGCCCACCCAGGAGATACCCACAGACTGTTTTTACGCAAATACTCAACAATCGCAAAGCAGGCTGCGACTGATGACAGAGTGCTTCAAGAGCAGAGTCTGTCCAGGGGATGAAAGACGTTTTACAGTGTGACGGTAACTCGGAGGACTGTTCCTAGAATGGTGCGACACGTTCCAGGTTGGCCAGCAAAAAGAGATCTCTTTGATCCATGTAGTTTGCTTTGATCCTATTGGGCCGCACTGATGTGTATGCCGCAAATGATACTGGGTCCGATTTACGCAAACTCATAGTCTCTAGGCATGCAGGGTTTGAAAGGGAGGTCTTTGGTAAAAGTGAGGTCTCAGCGCTTCAGTTCTTCTGTGTTCTCGCGCGGCGGCTCACTTTCAACCACACATGTAATCGAGAGCGGAGAATAGGAGATATCATTTCCATGCTACTTTCTCGGCAGTACACCTCTGATGATGAGCTATATGGTAGCTGTGGAACATCGCTGCTGGGATAGAGCGCTGCTCCTGTCGGAATTGCTCAGCAAGTGTGAAGGCAGCGGTTATGCGCTGCATATACGATCCCCCTCGCCCGTTTGGTGAGATTTCGACGGCTAGCGCCTCAATGGAGCCACTACGACCAGTCCTTGCATCCCCAGAACTCAAGGGATTGAATATCTAACACTGATTGCTAAGCATCATTAGGGAGTAGCCCAACATTAGAGCGTGATCCTACTCACACAGACTAGACTGGGACAGGGCAAACGGTAGGTCTTTATCAAGCAACCGGCATTATAACATCATAGCAAGAAGTGGGCGGGACTTCAGCCTCTCCCTTCCCCTGTTGCATGGGTGTGGGTTTCTTGAAGAATCTACAAAGAGGACACTCCATAAGTTTGCTGTACTGCCCGTGGGCAGTGTAAGAACTCGTCTCAAGAGCAGAGTTTCTGAGCCCTTTAAGCTGAAGGGGGTGCTGGTCCCTCAGCTCTCCTCTGACTCATACCTCCCCGCTCATCTGATCGTTCCCTCGCCCTCGCGCACTAAGTACTCCGAATAGCCTGGGTGTGTGCCTGATGTGTCACATGCCTCGTGCTATTATATTTTGCTTCCCTGCATGCAGGCAGCATACTCTCAGACAAGTTGATATTCTAAGTCTTCGCGTGCATCTCCCTTTTCTCTAATTCTGTACGACACAAGATGGAGACGGCGAAATACGCTCGTAGGTCTACTCCGGTATCCAGGGAGTGGGGTGTCGAGGAGGGAGGAATCAGAAGCAGAACAAGAGTGGCTTCTGTGGGGTTGGTGTTCTGCAAGCCTAGCAGACAGCCTCTCGTGCGCTTCCGAGAGTCAATAACTAGACCGGTGAGGTCAGCTGTAGTCAAATCTGCAAGGATATCACTTCTTGACTCAGCAGCTTTTTGACGCTCGTACTAAGGCCCAAGTTCCACCCAGTCTTGTCTATTCTAGGCAGGACTGACTCTTTTAGAACCCATTGAGGGAGGGATTGATTTCAGTCCCAAGTGAGTCAATCCCAATTTTGCTTATTGCGTTGCGCCGGCGATTTCAGCCAGGGGACTCATGATGCAGCGGACAGGTATAGAGAGAGAGATAACTGTATCTTCATTGACAGTTCTCAGCAGTAGACGGTACAGAACGACCCGGTAACCATCTCTGCTTCATGCAAAAGCAACTGTGAATGCTGCTTGTAGCGCTGGAGTATCGCACTCTCTGTCGCGCACCCAGTACACGTATTGGTGCCGGAAAAAAAAAAAGCTGAACGGCTCCATTGGTTGCCTGTGCTATGGGATCTGCCAGGCAATCCAGGGAAAAACGCACGAAGGATTGTCAGTTTATGTTTTCCCGGGGAGGAATGACGACGAAATTTACCCAAACCACCCGCCGACATCGTGTCAACCACGATTCCAAGGGCGGGGGAACTGCAGGAACTATGAGATTAGGCTTACAGGAGAGCTCCACAAGTGCACACTTCAGAAATCGACGTTAGCCTCGGACCATGGACGCACAACGCCGAATTACTGTGCCTAGTGTGGCCGCATGAAATCGAATTTATAATATCAGTTTTATAAAACCAATTTTAGCTAATTCGATATTATCCTGTAGTGTAGACGTGGCCTAAGAAGTGCCAGTTCAGTTCTTTACCTGTGCCTCAGTTCCCAATCTGTGAAGTTAATGTGACACTTCCTTTCTCTCCTTTACCTGTCTTGTCTATTTATGTTGTAAACTAATCTGTGCAGGGAGTGTCTCTTACTATTTGTGTGTATGGTGGCTGGCACAATGGGGCCCAGATCTCAACTAGAGCCAAGACACTACTGTTAAAAAAAACCAAACCCCCCCCCCCAAAAAAACAATAATAATCCTAATTTTTTTTAGTAGTGTTCAAAGCTATTCCAAAAATAACCATGAAGTATTTTAAGGTTAAAATCTACAAAGGTGGCTACAAGTCAGTGCAGAAGAAGTTTATGGTATGTGTTACTTTTGTTTCATGTGTAAGTGCGTAGCGTTCAACCACAAAAGGATTTATTGGGATAACTTTCCAAATGATGCATTAATATGTAGAGCACATGTGTACGATTTTTAGTCTTGGAATTTTACACAACAGTAAATGAATAGTTTGTGGTTATATTCAGTCTTGTGCAGGGGACAATGTGAAATCACACCAACACAAGAGTTATGGGAGAGACTGTGCCTCAGGACACAGCATGGTTCCCAGATTTTCCCACCACCATAATTATTTGGGCAGGGGGAGGAGGCTCCAAAGAACTTTTACATCAGTGCGTTCTTCTATTAATATCAATAGTGGCTCCTCCCACTGATTTTTCTCCCAGTGACCGGAGACTAAGAAATTTGTTAATTTTTGCTTTACCTGTTCTGATAATGCCAAGGCTGTGCCTTTCAATATTTTGCTTTTATGAGTGCTATTTAAAATGATCCTAGAAGATGTAATGCTTCTACTCATTGCTGCCTGAGAAGTGTGCCTCTTCTCTCTTTCCAATACACTGCGGCAGCCTAGGGGACATAATTTTGTTGAGAATATTTAAGCTCTCACATTGTATCACAAATGAATGTTGTTTATTGTGTAGTTTCAGTTCTAAAACTCTCAGTCAAGATTCTAACTAGAGAGTTTGAATGCCTCCATGTAGGAAGGTGCCCAGCAAGAGACACCATAAAAGGTCCTAATTTGCAGTCAGTTCAGGCCATTTTGTTGTATTTCAAGTTGAACATGCAAAGTCACTACTTGTTCTTGAAAATCTTGGCTCTTTTTAGCATTTTAATCTTGAAAAATATTGTGTCATGCTTTGTTGTGTGAATAATGGATTAAGTATAAAGGCCAGATCTGAGAGTGTAATCCTCAGTGACTTCAGCAGCAGTTGCAAGTGCTCGGCATCTTGTAGGATTGGGCTCTATGTATCTAATAATAGAGTTAGTATTTTGTTAACCTGCATATTTTACTGCAGACAAATGAACTCATATTCTTTCCCATCAATGTGTAATTATGTTGCTCTGTCTGTAAATGTGTTTGCCCTTTAGATACACTTGATTTTTGCCATTAGTCCCATGCAGGCTGTGAACACTGCTATATATAGTCCTCTTCTCCATGTTATCTGTTCCTTGCAATACTTACATCATACAGCAACAATGCTTTATTTGGATTTTTCTTAAGTGTTACCAAAACGTATTCTTTTCTAGGCTATTATTTTCTGTGAAGCTTTGAGATGTTGGAAAAAAGAAAAAATACCACAAAACTATGTGGAAACAATTGCAGTTTGGCTGTTGTTCAAAATCCCCAGAGAGGGATTTCAGCAGGTGAAACTTTATGGGAGTAAAGCAGTGAAATCAAGAAAGGAACAACTTAGGCAGAATGCCAGGATCCTGTCTACGAGAAACATAAAGGTCCAATTCTGCAAACATCTTAGTATATTACAGGCCTGCACAACATATGGCCTGCGGGCCGCATGCGGCCCATGGAGGCTCACTGTGCAGCCCGCGGCGGGGAATCAAAGGGCTCTGGGCTGGGATTCAAAAGGCTCTGGGCTGCCTGCAGCTGTGGGGAGCCCTGAGACCTTTAAATCCCAGCCATGGCCGGAATTCAAAGGGCTCTGGGCTGCTCGCAGCGGCAGGGCTCAGGTCTCCCCGCCGCTCAGGCAGCCCAGGGCCCTTTGAATCCCGGCCACGACTCCAGCAGATGGGCTGGGGCTGGGATTTAAAGGGCTCGGGCTCCCCTCAGCGGCAGGAGCTCTAGGCCCTTTAAATCCCTGCCCCTTCCCCAGCCCCGCAAAGCTCCAGGTTCCTCCAGCCGCCGGAGCGCCGGGACCTTTAATTTGCCCCTGACAGCTCTGTCACCTCTTCAGCTGGGAGCCCCTGGCTGATTTAAAATCAAGTATCACCTCCCCACCCACAACCTTCCTTTTTGGCCCACAGCTGTTTTGGTGGGGTGGCGCTGGGAAAGGAGGGTTTGTTTCTACAGGGCTGAGCAGTGCTGGGGCGGGTTGTTTCCACGGGGCCGGGAGGTCCTGGGGGGGGAGGGGTGTTTCTGCGGGGCTGGGTGGTTTTGGCCGTCAGCTGTTTTCTTTGGAGTATTGTGGCCCTCGCTGCTTTACGAGTTGTGCAGGCCTGGTATATTATTTTGGGGAAGTTCTATGGCCTGTGTTACACAGGAGGTCAGACTAGATGATCTCAGTGGTCCCATCTGGCCTTGAAATCTATGAGTAACTCTACTGATTTGAGTAGTTCCATTGAAATCAAGGGAACTGCGTACAAAAGGAAAGTAACTGCTGTGCTGAAGTGTTTGCAAGATTAGGCCCTCAGGTTATGGAATGATCTCCCTAGTAAATTTGTTGAAACCCCGTCTTTAAAACTAGACTTCACAAAATACTCCAAAATGTATTGTAGGGCAGTGGTTTTCAACCTGTGGTCCACAGACCCTTGGGGGGTCCACAGACTATGGCTAAGGGGTCCATGAAAGGTGGTTGTTACCACAGAACAGTGGTTTTCAACCTATGGTGTGTGGAACCCAGGGGGTCCACAGACTGTCTGATTTCCAAAGGGATCCACACCTCCATTTGAATTTTTTTAGGGGTCTGCAAATGAAAAAAGGTTGAAAACCACTGTTGTAGGGAACAATCCTGTAATGACAAAGATATGGACTGAATGATCTAATAGGTCCTTCCCATTTCTCACATATATGATTCTGTGCAGCTGCAGTCTACACACTTAGTACAATGACAGAAAGAGGGGTTCTGTCACTGCAGTAAATCCACCTTTCTGAGAAGTGGTAGCTAGGTCAACAGAAGAATTCTTCCATTGACTTAACAGTGTCTGCATCAGGCCTTAGGTCAGCTTAACTGTATTGCACAGGGCATGCAATTTTCCCCAGCCCTGAGCAATATAGTTAAGCTAACCTAACTTTTAGTGTAGACAAGTCCTAAGATTCAATCAAATCTAAAAGGGCAAGAACCTTAAGCAGTAACTTTAGACACAGCTTAATTTCTATTTTCCATTAACTCTGGATGAGCAGAGAGTGTTTTCTTTCGCCTTTGTATATCTGAAAAAAGTTATTGTTTCTCTTGCATTTATTACTAACCTTCACTCTACAACATGAGTACAATGTTGGAGCAGTGTTTTGATGGTAGCCTGAAAGCAGCCACTAGGAGGAGCTGACTGCTTTATTGAGAAAGTCTGGGATTGATTTACTAACAGTTCTAATAAAAAGTGTTAATAAATTGCGCCCAGTACTAAAAGCAGTGCTAAGCTAAGATAAAGCTGAAGTATTTATGTATTATTTACAACTGTTACATAATAACTTGTGGGATAAATGCTCTGTTTAAGACTAATGTACTTTCAGGCAGCAAAGAATGTCAGGGGCTTGATAGAAAAAATTTGAACACTTTCCTTTCTAAATGAAAAAATCTGATTCATGTGTGTGCCTTTAAAAAAAAAAAATCCAACCTATGTTTTATGCACCCAGGGGGGAGGCAGATGAAATAGAAGATTTAAAGAGAAAAATGAAAGGACACACTTCTGTATGTGGCTGAATAAGGTTTAGGTGAGTGCATAGATATTGCGTGAGTGAAGAGATGTGACCCTTGTCCATAAACAGGGATCTTGGAGAGAATAGCTACTCATTCTGTAATAACATAATAGCCTTTTTCCTCATTATAATATATTTGTGTATTTTATAACATAAATAAAATACTGTCCTAGAAGAGAGCTATAAGTAAAACAATGGTAGAGAGGGAAAGTGCCAAAAGTCATTTTTCATATCAATTTCTTAAAGAAAAGAAAAGGTCGTTCAGTGCCATAGTGGCATAAATTTGAGGGTGAATTTTGTATTCGTGCTCCCAAAGGGATGTGCTTGTGTCCAAAAAAAGCAGTTGCCAACTGCACCACTCCTAATGATTCCTATCAGATAGGGCCTCTTTTTCCTATTCCTTCAAAGTGAATTCAGAGCTGGTGAAAGGTGCCAGATTGATGGCACTGAAACAGCATTAATAGGAGTTTTGGAAAAGGTTGCATATTTCAGCCAGAGAGTAAGCGCTATGAATGAGGTATGAGGTATTGTAAATTAGAGAAGAAGAGCAAGGCTTGGAATGAAGATGTGGGTTTGGCCCATGGTTATAATCAATTATCCACTGTCTAATAAAGTATAATTCAGGAGGTGCATGGAAAATGCAAAATAGAGTGGGGGAGTCCTTTTGCTTCTTTTAAAAAATAGGAAAGAGGAAAATATGGACTAGGCAGGCAAATCTGAGGTAGGAGTATATTTTCTAGCTCTTACTTTTAAGAAAAAAAGCATCTTAAAGAAGTCAGAACAGTTTCTACTTATCATAATCCCCATAGCAGCCAAAATGTAAGAGAACTCAATTAATGGAAATTCACCAGAGCAAGGATCATTTTAGGGACCTGAAAGGAGATGGAAGAAAGGTAATCTCAGATCCTCTAATGTCAATGAAAACAAGGGAAGGTGGATGTTCGAGAACAGCCAAGGAACATCCTTTGGGAAAGGGCTTTGTGTGATAAGGATAAAACAAGAGGGCATGGGGCTATCATCTATGGTGAACAAAAGGTGTGCTTTTCTTGATCAAACATGACATTCCTGTGGAAAGGATGCTTTCTTTTAATGCTACAGCAAAATGGACGAATACAGGAAACTTGCCCTATGCCTCTTCATGTGTTTTATAAATAATCAAAACACTATATAATCCTGAGTAGAAATGCAATTTCCAGACTCCAGATTTTTATGAAAAACAAAGAACTTGCTCCCTAGCCAGTGGTTAGGGAATTTACTTGGGATGCAACAGGCACATGCACAAGTCTATGCTCTGCCTGATTGAGGGGAGGGTCTTGATCCTGGGTCTCCTACATCTGAGGTGAGGGTCCTAGCCACTATGCTATTGTGAAGTGACTTTCTCACATTTTTTCATGAAAACTTTCAAAAGGTCTTATTTTTGTTCCAATGCAGAATAAAAACTAATTTTGGAATCTCAAATTTTTGTGAAACAGGGTTGTTACTTTCCAGGCAGCCCAGGAGGTCTTCAGGGCTGGCTCTGGCCTTTTTGCCGCCCCAAGCAAAAAAAAAAGGGGGGGGCACCGGAGCAGCAAAGCAGGGGAAACAAAAATGGTGCGGCTGGAGTGGTAAAGTGGGAGGGGGTAGGGAGGCGGGAACACAAAAACAGCGTGGCTGGAGCAGCGGAGCGGGGGGAGAAACAACAGCAGAGCTGGCAAAGCAGGGGAAAAACAAAATAAAAAACCCTACAGGGCAGCTGGAGCCAGGGGACTCCCTGTGCTGCAGAATGTGCGCCTGCTCTAGTGTGGGGGAGGAGGGAGAGAAGGGGGGCGGCCGGCACTTCAGCAGGGCGCTTGCCACGCGGCCCCAACCGCCGCGCCGCCTGCCAGGAGGGCTCCGCTCTGCTCCAGCTAGCGGGGAGGGAAGGACGTGGGCTGCCTTGCTGAATTTGCTGCAGGGCACTCCTCTCCTCCACGCTGCTGCCCCCTACAGGGTAGCCGGAGTAGCCAAAAAAAAAAAAAAGAGCGGCTATGCCGCCCAGTAGAATCTGCCGCCCCAAGCACGAGCTTGCTCAGCTGATGCCTGGAGCCAGCCGTGGAGGTCTTACAATTTTGGGTCTGAACTGTAAATGCACCTGCAGTAACGGGGCATAAGATGCTTCCATCTGTTCCTGCAAGCATTGCCAGCTGTAGGGAAAGCAACTGCTGCCAGACTGCTGCTCTCCTGCCCATGCAGGTGGATGTGCAATGTACTGGCGGGATGGGAAAGTGAGGTGCATCTGGAAAAGGGTTGTTACAGCTTGATTCTCTCGGGTCAGCTTTTTGTGACATCCATCCTATGTCAACTCTGCCTTGTAAATGGATAGCTTCTCCCTGATGACAGAAAGCTTCACTGACGTTCTCAAAGGAGACTGTAGAGAAAACCAAGTATTAGCAGGAACAGAGTTAAGCGATGATACTTTGCACTCCTTTTCGAAAGAGGTTGCTTGATTAGCTGGATTTTGTCTGTTTATTTTAAACTGCTTTTCTTCAGTTGTTGATCCAGTTGTACAGATTTTCATATTTTGTTAAATACAGTTTTATTGCTTGTGACAGATGCCAGATTGTGAACTCAGAGGTCTCCAGGGTTATTAGATTCCAATGAAGGATAGATAAACGAAAACTTCCCCTTCAATGTGCTGTGGCAAAGTACCTGCTTCTCCTCAGCTGTCTCAGTCACTTTTTGCCTTGGAGACACAGGCTTGGGCAAAGCAAAGTCCTTCCAGGTCGCACAGGGTCTGGGTATTCCTTCCCTTGGTCAGTCCCTTGTGCTGGTTTTCTCCCCTTCTGGGGACAGAGTGCAGTCTTCCTTGTTGGAAGAGTTCAGAGTCCTGCTGCACCTACTTGCTGGCAGCTTCTCTGCTGCTCTCGCTCTCCCCCCTGCTTTCATGCCAGGGAGGGTTTAAAAAGGTCTCCAGCAATTGGGGCCAGCTGAACCTAATTAGTTCCCTGGTAACCCCTGTTCCAGCTGAACCTTATTTCTCCATGGCTATCCCTCCTCAATGGATAGGGAGAGGCCTTTTAACCCCTCTGGGACTAATTACTACCCCTCCCTTTGTAGCCATTTGTCCTGGGTTTGCCATAGTGCCATAACTATGGTCTGGAAGAACTGCCTGTATTGGTAAGAGAGTAACTAATTCTCTATTGAGACTGCCAATGAGTTGTAATTGTGATGGTACTTTTTTTATCACAGATGTGGAAACTACCAGCATATTTTGCCTGAACCAAGCAAGCCATCAGATTGCCAAAAACACAGGGCAGATTCAAACTGAGCCATCCAGCTCTTCATGGCTATGAAGCTGAATAAACTTACATTAAAAAGAAACATGCTTTTGGCTTAAATCTGCACCCTGTTTGAGTTGAACTTTCCTCGTGCTGACAGGAGATGACAAATATCCAATTATAAATCAATTTAATCACAAAATAGTGTACTTAGTTCCATAATAATTCAAACCAATGGTCAGGATTCACCATAATTTGGCATAGAAACATCCCCAGCCTCATCTGTCTAGTGTGTGTTTTTTTTTCCTACATGAGTTATTTTTTTCACAAGTAAATACCTCATGTTATAGTATGTGCATCCTTCCCCTCTTCCTCCAGTTACCCTTTAGGACACTGCTGTGTAACTTAACGAGCTCTGTTGTTTGCCAAAGAAAAAGGAGGTAAAGGGGCTAAAATCACAAAATTAAATCTTATTGGACTTCAGCGTCAATAGCAGTTTATGTGCCTTCTATGTAATGCAGGGCTCCTACTACTGCCAAGGCCCATTTAATTAATATCTGTTCATGTTTTCATGGATGAAGAATAAAGTTAGTTGTTGACATCGATGATTAAAGTGCCCTAGTCTTGTGAACTTATACTGACACTCAAAGAAATAAAGCTGTAAATAAATTTAACCTTCTTATGTGAGAGCTACATATTCTGAGTATTGCTCAAATTGTAAATTTCTTATTTGGGCAAAATCCCCATTCATCTCAAGGAGGACTGAATCCATAAGCCTAAATGCCTTTGTAGGAAAACAACACAAATTCCCTGATAAATCCATCTGTGAGTCCATGTAGTTCATGGCCTGGGAAGTGAAACCTCTCCCACTACTGATCCTTGACACCACAGTCAATCAGGCGCTCTCTCATTTAAGAAGGGGCCCTTTAAAAGGCATAATAGACTGCATTCAAAATCTTTTAACAGTCATTCCTCTAATGGCACAATGTTTATCTGGTGCATAACAGCAGCTATTTCCAGCATATTGTTCTTCGAAGTGAACATGGGCCTAATCAGGGGGTCAGAGTTATGAGCAAGTTATGATACTGATTATTAGGTTAGGTGGAAACTGTCAAGTTTTTGTAGCTAAAATCAGAACAATGAGGTGATTTTAAAATATTCATTAATCAGCAGGAGCTCCATCCTGCAGCCATTACTGATGTGAAATCAGTGGAACTATTTACAGGAGTAAGGACTGCAAGACTGGGCCCCAGCAATGCAGTGCTCCCCTTTGGCTTTATCAAATCTGTTATATTCTCTCACAGGTTATCATTAGTGAGGAGTAAGTTCAGTCATAACCTCTCCTTTTAAGGCTTATAAGAAGGTACCAATTGGGAGAATGACACTGTCATCTGAATACTTGTCTAGTAGTGGAGCAGGATGACTTACTTTGCACAAACAAGATCAGTGGGCGCGTGGGTGCGCCAAAAAATGACTTTGAATTTTTTGTTTCCCAACAGCTGCCAAAATATATTTTAATCAAATTGTAATAGAAATTTCTGTCAAAATCATTATCAACATTTTTATTAAAAACCAAGTTTTCAGTACATTAAACATTTTGAGTGATTTTCATAAATTCAGTAAAATATTGGTAAAAAAAATAATTTGAAATAAGCAGAAAATGGGTCCATTTCAAACCCTGCATCATCTTAATTTCAAAATTTTTACAGGAATTATTTCCCCATTTTTTTCACCTGCTCTGTCTAATGGCAAATTGACTGGACTTAATTTGCAGTTAGAAAAAACAGTTGTTAAAACACAGTCATTACCAAGCTAGAGTGTATGTCAACTGGGTTTTATAGTGAAAGGTTATGTGGTACATCTTTAATCCAATCTATATACCTAAAAAGGGTCACTGATGGGCACTTTTAGAAGTTTTCACCACAGGTCAACCCCCGCTCCTCCTTCATGTGCATGGAATACTCCGGTTGCAGCAAAACTACTGCAGTTCCATTGCACAGTGAAAAAGGCAGGATTTGGGTAGCCTGAGGGCTCCTCCTCGCATGTAGTAAGAAGAAGATGTGAGAGTGACCAATCCATGACTACAGTAGGAGATGGGTGCCTAGATGCCTTTGAAAATCCCAACCTAAATGTAATTGACAGTGTGGGTTTTCTCCTAGCTTTCTGTTGTGTGCAAATGGTATTTGATTGAATCCTGAATACTAAGGATGCACTGATTCACCACTCCGAGCACATCTCAAAGGTTCACAACCATCCCTGATGTTCTGTCCGAGATGTAGATTTATTATGAAAGAGTGAGGCAACTGATGTAAATGTATTGGTGAAGAATTTCAGCTTCTTGGGGGGAGAGGGGAGGGCGAGGAGGGGAGGAAATCTGAGTGCAACTACAATGAGAGAATGCATGATTGCCATTGTCTTGACCAATGTACCAGAGATTGATCTGAGAACATATGTTTGAAGAGTTTGAGCTAAAAAGCCAAGCTATGTAGCTGGGTCTGCAATTGAATCTCATCCTTTGTGAACAGGGAATAGAGAGGCACATGTAACTCAGATTTGACATGTGGTTTATGAAGACATTATTTTTTCCTGTAGAATGTTAACAAATATCCATTGATTATATTTATATAATCATTATATGTACTATATTAACTATTATAAATGAACTACATTATTCTATTATAACGAATAATTCAGTTGTATGCAGCTGTCATAAGTAGATAGGTAAGGATTAATTTTCTTTTGCCTGTAAAGGGTGAACAAAGGGAACCAAACACCTGACCAGAGGACCAATCAGAGAACTGGATTTTTTAAAAGTCAGGGGAGGGAATTGTGTACTCTAGGTCTCTTGTTTCTCCCAGCTATGGAGGAAACAACTTTCCTGCTAACTCCTATTTCTTTCTAATTTCTCCTACAAAGTGTAAGTACAAAGGCAACAAGGCAAATAGGCTGTTATATGCTTTGTGTTGTATTTACATGTGTGTTGATGTGCTGGACTGGTTTAATTTGGCTATCTTTTAAATCAGACTGTTTATTCATATTTTCTTATAAGCAAGAGCCTGTATTGATAGTGAACCGATCGCTATGTCAACGGGCTTGGGAACTAAAGCCACACCACACCTCTCAGTCCCAGACCGAATGGGAACGGAGCAACCCAGCTACCAGCAAAGCAGATTCAATCCACGACCTTCAACCCAACGCGCAGAAGGGGAGCCATGCGAGCTGACTGGACATAAGTAACAGAAACATACGAGAGAGGCCTCAGGCAGAGCCTGAATACACCGAGTGCAGCCAGCTACAGACATACAACCTCACTCTACACAATCTTCCAGAGGGACCAAGCCAAAGTCCCTAGTCGAAGGAGAACTGGTCCCAGCTTCAAGGAACAGTTCTAGACGTGAGCAGGGAAGCAGATGAAGCTTTGGCAGAAAGCTTGGGGTGGTGCACGGCGAGCAATCCCACGCGCTTTCTCTCTTCTTGACCGAGACCCGTTTGTTAAGAGCCATAGGAGCTTTATACAGGGCAAATCTTTCTGTGGACGCCAGAAGAAGGCAGCCGAACACGAACAGTTGGTGAGTTCCAAACTAAAGTCAGGGGGATAGCTCGTAAAGCGTTTAGCCCATGATCATCTCCAGTGCATTGCTGGGGTGAACAGAACCAAAGACAGGGTTGGGGAAGTCTCTACTGGGAGGATGGGAAGGAAGTTGCCCATATGTCAGTCTTGTGAGTGTTGCCAAAGAGTGGGAGCTCAAGATCTGTCAGGCCCCTCTCCAGCCGTCCCCATATTGAGGTACATTTCAGAGAGTAGCTGTGGATATCTGGGTCTTTTCCGAGAAAGACACCCAGGGGAAAGCAGTACGTACTGACTTCTGATGTCTGTTGTCTACCCGATGGCAGAAGCAGTGCTCAGGTAAACACCAGAGCTAAGCAGTGTGCCAGCCCTAACAAGACATTTTCACCAGGGTAGGTTGGCCCTCCGATATCCTTACCGATCAGATCTAATTTCCTGGCAGGCACATGAAGACCTGTGGGAAAATCATTGGGGTGAATCACTTGTCGCCACCCCCGTAACCACCATCAAACCAATGGCCTGGTCGAAGGTTTAATGGAACTTTGGGGCATGATCCCGTAAATTCGTAAATGAATACTCAATGACTTGGACTAGTGTTGCAGCAGTTGCTCTTTGGTCTACAGGGCTGTACCACACATCCCATTAGGGTTTCGCTCATTGAACTGTGTTGTCATGAGGTTAAGGTCAAGCTTTTTGTAAGCAATGGAGGGTTACACCTGCCAGGAGACTAACATTCGGGTCTTCGGTTGGTCGACTTATGGGGGTTTTTTAGTAGATGGTTCGTAACAACCTACAAACACCCTCCGCCATCTCTAGCCTGCTAGAGAAAACCTAAAGGATACTCAGAAGAGCAAAAGGCCTGTACGGGATAAACATATCAGAGACCGTTCCTTCAAGAGAGGAACCAGGTTGGTCTTGAAGGGCGAACAGGCCCATAAGATGGAAGCATCGATGGAGGGGCATTCACGTCCAAGAGCTCTGGAGCTGTTAATACTCCATAGCATTTCCGATATCCTCACTAAACCCAAAGTGTACATGTTAATTCTCCTCAACCTTTTATTCCAGAGATTACAGGTTGTCTTTACAGTCCAGGGACAAGAGGAAGAGGACGCTGAGTGGCCTGATGGCGTCTACTATGACGGCAAAAAGGACGGCGGCGTGGAAGAGGTGAACCTCTCAACCACCCTGGAACGTCTGCAGCGGCAACAAATCCAGGAGCTGTGCACCAACTTCGCACCATTGTTCTCAGCCACTCCAGGACTGACTGAACGGGCATACCACTCCATTGACACAGGTAATGCTCACCCAATAGAACACACCACCCTACCGGGTGTCCCTCACGCACAAGCTGCTATATAGAGCGCGGAGAGATCCAGAACATGCTACAGATGGGTATAATCCGCTCATCTAACACTGCATGGGCATCTCCAGTAGTTCTGGTACCCAAACCAGATGGGGAAATACGCTTTTGCGTGGACTACCGTAAGCTAAATGCGGTGACTCATCCAGACAACTATCCAATGCCACGCACTGATGAGCTATTGGAAAAGTTGGGATGTGCCCAGTTCATCTCTACAATAGACTTAACCAAGGGGTACTGGCAAGTACCACTAGATGAACCTGCCAAGGAAGGTCAGCATTCGTCACCCATGCAGGGGTGTATGAATTTAATGTACTTCCTTTCGGGCTGCGAAATGCACCCGCCACCTTCCAGAGGCTGGTAGATGGTCTACTAGTAGGACTGGGAGAATATGCAGTTGCCTACCTCGATGATGTGGCCATTTTTTTCAGACTCCTGGCCCAAACACCTAGAACACCTGGAAAAGGTCTTTGACCGTATCAGGCAGGCAGGACTAACTGTTAAGGCCAAAAAGTGTCAAATAGGCCAAAACCAGAGTGACTTACCTGGGACACCAGGTGGGTCGAGGAACCATAAACCCCTACAGGCCAAGGTGGAGGCTATCCAAAAGTGGCCGTCCCAAAGTCAAAGAAACAGGTCCAATCCTTCTTAGGCTTGGCCGGGTACTACAGGCGATTTGTACCACACTACAGCCAAATCGCTGCACCACTGACCGACCTGACCAAGAAGCCCAGCCAACTACAGTTAAATGGACTGATGAGTGTCAGGAAGCTTTACCCAACTTAAGGCGACACTCACGTCTGACCCTGTGCTAAGGGCCCAGACTTTGACAAACCATTCCTAGTAACCACCGATGCATCTGAGCGTGGTATAGGAGCAGTTCTTATGCAGAAGGACCGGATCACAACTTCCATCCTGTCGTGTTTCTCAGCAAGAAACTATCTGAGAGGGAAAGCCACTGGTCAGTCAGTGAAAAGGAATGCTATGCCATTGTGTACGCCCTGGAAAAGCTACGCCCATACGTTTGGGGACGGCGGTTCCAGCTACAAACTGACCATGCTGCGCTAAAGTGGCTTCATACAGCCAAAGGGAACAACAAGAAACTTCTTCGTTGGAGTCTAGCTCTCCAAGATTTTGATTTTCAAATTCAACACATTTCAGGAGCTTCTAACAAAGTAGCTGATGCACTCTCCCGCGAGAGTTTCCCAGAATACACTGGTTAAAACTTTTCCTTAAGATGTAGAAGTCTTGTAGTTTACATGCTTACTAGTATATGTAAACGGTACATGTGTTGTATTACTCTGTTTAGTTTAAAGTTCTAGGTAGAAATCACCTCCAGTGAAATTTACACTGTCTGTGATTTGGGGGCGTGTCATAAGTAGATAGGTAAGGTAAGGGTTAATTTTCTTTTGCCTGTAAAGGGTGAACAAAGGGAACCAACACCTGACCAGAGGACCAATCAGAGAACTGGATTTTTTAAAAGTCAGGGCGGGAATTGTGTACTCTAGGTCTTTTGTTTTTCCCAGCTATGGAGGAACATCTTTTTCTGATAACTCCTATTTCTTTCTAATATTTTCCTACAAAGTGTGAGTACAAAGGCCACAAGCAAATAGGCTGTTATATGCTTTGTGTTGTATTTACAGGTGTGTTGATTTGCTGGACTGGTTTAAAGGGGGCTATCTTTTAAATCAGACTGTTTATTCATATTTTCTTATAAGCAAGAGCCTGTATTGATCCTCTTAATGCAGTATTATTGTTTTGTATTTTCTTTCTTTTATATAAAGTCTTTTTTAAAACCTGGCTGAGGTTTTGGGGTTTCTCCGGTGAGGCTACAGGAAGGGGGGTGGAA
This sequence comes from Chelonoidis abingdonii, assembly GCF_003597395.2. Classification (NCBI taxonomy): domain Eukaryota; kingdom Metazoa; phylum Chordata; order Testudines; family Testudinidae; genus Chelonoidis; species Chelonoidis abingdonii. The sequence goes on from NC_133770.1 coordinate 57,409,438, forward strand.
AATCCCTTATATTAGCTTTACTAGATTTGAAGGCATCGCCTCAGGGAGGGTGATTCCCTCTTTGTTTTGCCTTCAGGAGTTAAGTACTGCATCGCCCAGCTCACCCAGGAAAAGGGAGGGGAAGCGGGGGAAGCAGAATAACGAGGAGACAAGGGGGAGGAGCTTGTTTCCCGTTGAGATAGGGAGACCCAGGGTTCTGGGTCTTGGGGTCCCCAGGGAAGGTTGGGGTGACTCGGGGTAAGGAGGAACCCATAATAAGTCCTAGTGGTGGCAGCGAGATAGTCCAGGCGGGTATAAGCTTGGGGAAGGTTACAGTAAACATCACGATGCTGAACCTAAGTCCAGATTTGAGACAGACGTTACCACATGGAGCAGCGTATTGGGAAGTACGAATCCAAAAGCCACAAGCTACATAATTTTCTTTTTTTCTGCTAAGGGATAGCAGTGAGAAGGGGTTGGTTTTAAAAGTAGCCAGAGAGAGTTTTTTTTCTGCCTGCTTTAGCAGCTTGCATTTTGCAGAATCATTAAGACAACCATTACAGGTTTTGTTAAACAATTGGGACTTAGTAACCTCCAGCCAGCAATCGCACACAGGTAAATACAGTAGCTTTTGTTTGGTTCAATTGCATACAAACAGAGCCAGAGCAAGTCAAGCCAGTTGCTAAGGCAAATGTCAAGAGACAGAAAGCCAGCAATTCAGCAACAACACCAGAGAGGCACTCCAACACAAGAAAAACAGGAACATGAGTTCCAAAGATGAGCAGAAAAAGGGAAAGACGCGGACAACAAGCCCTAGACAACGAAAATAAAATAGAGACAGCTGGAACTAATAAGGCCGAAAAGATGCCAGGAATGCATCACAGAAGAGAACAAGAAGCCAAAACGGCTGATCAAAAGAAAACAACAAGAAGAAGAGGCAGCCTACCGATGACAAATGGAAAACAACAGAAAGAAAGTGAAGAGGGACAAACAGAGAAAGCATGACTGGAATGGCCGGCTAGGCAAATGCTCCAACCATCTAACTCCGGCGCCAGTGCGGGTCTACCGCACAGGAAATTTCCCAACTACAAGCAGGTGATGACCGGAAACCTTCTTAGAAAATTTCGAAAGGGTCTGTATTGGGTACAGCATCCCTGAAGACCAGTACATGCTAGAGCTGCGGGACCAACACAGGACCCTTGGCAGACGTGGCGGCTAAAAGTCCAAGGGGCCAAATGAATGATTATAAACTGTTTCAAACCAAGCCAGATCCAGAATGGGGAAACCCCGGATCACGCCCGTCGGCGGTTCAGAAACAAAGTGGAAACCAGAGGGGTCATTTCCGCGACCACGCTACTATGTGGGAAGCATTGTATGCCTGGATACAGGAACCCAGGTTCAAACCTTTGAAGAACTGCGCCACCTCATATACAGGACAAGTTCTTGGATGGTGTTCCTGAGACATCACAGCGGTACATCTAGATGGAAAACCCACAACTCCTCACCGAGGCGGGGAGATTGGAGCCAAATGGATGGGTCGGCAGAAAGCAAAAGCTACTGTAAAGGGGAGTGAAATCCCGGAGCCACAACCGACAATAGACCCTACAACGAGCGCAACCCGACAATAAACCTACAACCAGGGCAACCAAAAACCCCACCTACAAACCAAGAAGCCACAGACACCTATCCTTCACCTACAGTCTTCCAGTAACTTACTTCAACAGTGACCCGTTATCTGGAAGAGCTAATAAGTGCAATGAAACGGATATATAAGCCAACTGCCCAAAGGCCAACTGCCCGAAAACCGCACCCGGTGCAAGTCATTGCACCCCCAGCAGACCTAAGATCCCCAGGCCCAGAGACCTCTCAAATCCCCTTGGAGCGAATGGAAAATTTGAGAGTGGCGGAAAGAAGGTTACCAGTGCGTGAAGAGACCGGAGCACAAGTGTCGCTATCACCAATCCTTCGTGATCCAAAACGCATAACCCAAGGCCGCTGAGTGGCCTGATGGCATCTACTATGACGGGAAAAAGGACGGCGGCGTGGAAGAGGTGAACCTCTCAACCACCCTGGAACGTCTGCAGCGGCAACAAATCCAGGAGCTGTGCACCAACTTCAAACGTTTACCACAGCAGCAGAGGACAAAATGTTGATTTTTTTTAAAAGCTTTGCTATATGAAATAAAAATAGGTATCAGACTTGTGATTCTAGAACTATTTTAAAAGATGAAAAAATCCTTACAAGTCATAATCTAGCAGATAGAGTTACCATAGTATTTAATCGGGACTGTCAGAAAATGTATGGGACCAAATTCCATTTTGTTTATACATCGAGTGTGACTGAGCTGACTAAGATTGTGTTACTCTGGTATAACATATTTGTCCATACTGTTTATGAATTAGCATGAATGTGTCATCCTCCATCTGAGTGTAAGAGAGTCTGAGATTCCAGGCCATACTAAGTCTCCTTTCAGAGCCTGCTGATTGGTAATTTTAATAGTTTGCGTTTCTCTGACATCAACTGCAGCTCAGCTAAGGCAAAGTAAATGTCATAAAATGTTTTCTTCTTCAGCAGCTATTGGCAAATAATTGGCATCTGTTTTCTGTTGTCTATCTGAAACAGACGTTTCCATTTCTCATCTAATTCCTTGTTGATTCAGGGCCCTTGAGGGATTAAAAAAACTTTTTTAAGGAAAAATATTGAGAACATAGTCTCACTGGAAATGTGAAAAGATTCTAAGCAACTTCCATCCAATTATTGTCCGGACTAGTTGGGATCTCTGAAAACAATTCAAAACAACACTCAGGAAATCCTTACTTTTGTTTAAAAAGTGATTGGCATAAAAACAGGAACCAGTCAACTTCATTTGAATGATTCTGTTTTCATTCATCATCAACTGCTGGGTGGCCCCAACAAAATATTTACCAGAATAAAACATAAGATTTGTGTGTGCCGTGGGTGTACTTTTCCATGGGATCCAATTCAACATTAAATTAAAGCTTATTTAATTATGATTTGTGTTTTGTTTATGATGAGAAAAAAAGCCTCCTTGTTACTAATGTTTAAAAGCAGATAAAATGCCTCTCTGACTTCAGGAATTCTTTTGGCTGAGCATGAGGCCATTAATAGTCATTAACACTCTTTCAAATGTATTGCCAGAGTGGTAATAAAATCAACACCTTCTAATTTTTATATTGAAACTGTGCCAAAGTGCATTTGGTCTTGTCACTACACAGCAATGTGCATGATACTTAAGATATCAACATAAACACTGAATAAAAACATAATTTCTTTATTAAGCAGAGACACATTGCAATGTCGTCATAAACCAATATTATTCAAGTGTATGAGCAAAAGGCATGATAAGGAATATGAGACGGGCAACAGGTTGGCAAAAAAGGTGCAATCAGCTTTTATTTCCATGCTTAAACTTTTTCATGAGATTGTTAAACATTAGCTGCAAAATCATACCCAGAAAACTAATTCTAATGTTTGTATTTTCTATTTGCCGCTTAAATGCAAGTCACAATTGGACAATACCTTGCCTAATCAACACAACATCTCATACATTTTCACTACTTTATTTCAGAACAGACTGACATATTTACATTAGAATCTTTTTACAGCAAATTTGGTTAGAATAAAACGCAGTTTGAAGGGCTGTAGTTCCAAATTCCATCAGTGCCTTGAAATGCAATTCTAGATGCACTGAACCTCTCTGGTCCTATGTTAATCAGGCACTAAATAGCTAAAGGGCTGAAAATAGGATACCAAGACTTTTGTTTCTGGGGCTCAGATCTTCCATCCTGCTCTTTGGGGGCTGAAGGATCTGCTCATCTGGAGTTCATTACAAGATCAGGGACTGGCTCATTGGTTTGGATTTGGCCGACAACATCAGTGTCTGGCTGTTTAGTGACCTGCATGAAATGCTGGTCATCTCAGTCCTGTTCTTAGTGGACAGAAGTCGCCACTATCATTCTAACTATCACACTTGATTATACCATTGTTGGCGGTCTTAATAATGAGGCCAAGGATTGACTTGGACAATGAACATGAGTGAACAGAGATTTTCCCATCTGGATCAAGGTTCAGAGGCCTTGACCTTTACTGGAGAAGCCCACCCTGTTGTAGCTAATGGCTCTACCTATTCTGTGGATATATGGAAATAGCCCCATCGACAGTGCTGTGGATTAACATCAGTATTATTGGCATTATTATAGTCCTCATTAAAGGAATTCCTCCATCCTTCCAGGCTTCATATTTTGCACTGATATTTACAGACCAAGGAGGGATGGATGGGACTCCATTGCAGCCTTGAAGTTCAGTTTGTCTGAGCATCCAAAATTCTGAGGTTTCTTTTGCTCTGCACTTTTTTGCTGCTCATCCTTCACCCCAACTACTCCCAGTCTTCCAAATTCTACTCACTTCCTTCAGCTCCTTCACTAATTCCTTCTTCTCAACCAGCCCACTGCCTCAACAAGTTATTCAGATTTCTCAGCCTCAGAGAAATCCCTGTTAGATATACCCTATATTGCATTTTTGTTATTCTAAGCCAGGAACTCCGAGACTATAAAGGTTTGAGCTGGTTCCATATATTAACAAAAAGATATTCCTATCTCTTACTTTCTTCCCTATTTTCTTTATTCTTCTAGCTTATCTTTGAGAGTTTCAAGAAAAAGAGTCTTATGGAGGGAGACCAGGAGCTACAAATAAGAGCTAGGTGGTATTACCACTACTTCCACTCTTTGTTGACTTTCTCAAATTAGGTAATTTCCAAATGCAGAGAAAATCTTCTATTCTCTTGTGAGTCTAGAAACTGTTTTGCTACATAGTTGGAAACTCTTATCTATCTTAATTTTGCCTTTCAGTTGCTAGCTGTCTTTCTGAGCTATCTTATCACAGCATGAATGCATCCCATTATCATTCTGTCTGACACTCACAGAAATAGCTATAGCCAAGCCTCAGGGAAAGTTTTCCCTTAGCATGGCCATTTTATTCTATAAACACACTGGTTAGTTGCAGATGCAGTTGCCTATCTTTCTGAAAGGTGTGAAATCACACTGAACAGTTACTACCTTGTGACCCAATGGCCAATTAACTACAGCATGTTTAAGATGTGCACCAGTTTGCCTTATTTTCTGTTAAAACTGAGTCCATGAAAAGGAAGCATCATGTAGTTTAGGCAGTTGGGATTGCTGCAGACTACAGTAACAGAACTCTCTTTTTATGGGTTCTGAGGTTGCTATCTCCTTCAGTGTATACTGAACCCTTAAGCACATATGTAGTCTCACTGAAGCCACTTGAAAAATATTGAATTTTAGGAATTCTCCTCTGGGAAAATTTTGATTTTGTCAAGTTAAATATTTTTGTTAGGAAAATCAAAATGAAATATCTTGACCCAAATCAGAATATTTCATTTTTGAACTAGTCCAAAATGTTTTATATTGAATCAGTGCAATAAAACATTAAATTGTATTTCCCTATTGTGGTACATTGCCTTGTGGGAGCTGTAGTTCCAACCCAATTCTCTTTTATGAACCAGGCTTCCCGGAGAATTACATCTCCCATAAGGCAATGTGCTCATGTCCCGCCTATTGAGCTGTGTGGTGTATCATGGAAGTCACACATCTCTGGGTGGATTATGGGAGATGTAGTCTGGTCAGGGAGCCTGGTCCAAAGGGAAGAATGGGCTCATCAGGCTCCCAAATTACAACTCTCATGAGATTATACTCAGTTATAGGGAAAGTGCAATTTAGTGCTTCAGAACAAAACATTTTAGGTCATTTCAATAAACCAAAATGAAACATTTCAATGTTGGGAAATCAATTGTTCTTTCAAAAATATTGAAACATAACATTTTGACATTTCTGAATCAAAACTTTTTAGAATTTCTGTTCCACTGAAAATTTTGAAATTTCAATCAAATATTGAAATGTCAGAATTTCTCATGGGATAGAAATTCTAAAATTCTGTCAAAACTAATTGAAATTAGAGGGACTAGAACTGGCCCAGTGTTTTCAAATTAAGTTTCAATGAAAGTCCGCCACTCCACTGGGTAGGATTTCTGTCTTCCTGATTTGGAATGAAAATAATTTTGGAAATTCAAAATTTCTTGTGGGACAGAAATTCTGCTTCCTGAATAGCTCTAAATAGGCCTACTCACATCCTTAAAGTTAAGTATGTGCTTAAGTCTTTTGCTGGATTTGAAGCTCTAATCATATTTTGTATTGAAAAGGAACCAAACTGAAAGTTGTTTGACTTGAGTATATGCCCTAAACTGAAAACAAATCCAAACTCCAAGATTCAGAGAGTCTTTTCCTTTTTCTATTTCATTTTAATTTCATTCAGTGCAACCATCACAGTTGGACTAGTTTTAATTCTGCATGTGGAAATTTTAGAGAAGTGTCTGTTTCAAAAACGGAATTGTTGTTTTTTAACACACCTCAGTAAAGGTATTTTTAAGGGCAGCATAGAAACATGACAGTAGTTATTTCATCTACCATTTCCTCAGATTACAATCGCTCAGTAACTTTGTTAAGATAAAATTTTACTTGTTGGCAAATGACAGGAGATTTTCATCAGGACTGAGAGCAGAAGTACCAAAATGCTATGAGTGTGGCTATTTGTGACCTGAGTTAAGCCTGGCATTATGTGGAAAAATCTTATAAGAGAGGTTTCTATCTCATTCTCAGACCACAGATGTTCAGGTGAACTTGGACATGCTTTAGCCAATTGTTTGGATGATCATCAAAATTAAAATGAACCTTCCAACTTGTTGACATTTACCCATCACTGATCTGAATCTGGTTGCTTGATATACGCAAGAAGATTCTCTGTTACCATATGAAATGAATGAATGAATATGCAACTTCAAGAGAGGAAGGAATTTGCTATGTGCTGAGCTAATGTCCTTTTCTTGTAGATCAGAGTTCCAATATGGCCATACTGTTCAAATGGAAGCACTAAATACACAGCTCATTTATCAAGCCTGAAGAGTTTAACTCTGACCTGGGCACTTGCTGCTGCTTGTTACTTTAACTGAACTATACAAGGTAACTGACCCTTATTCTGTGATCTAGGTATCTGTCTGATAATGATCTCACTTTGTCCCAAGGTTTAACAAGTGTTTACATTTTAACCAGTGCTCTGATTACATGATTGTTTCTCCCTCCCTTTCTCCTGACTCTCTTCTTTTATTATGTGATGTAGCTTCTTAAGTCCCTGACATTTCAAGTGAGGGTCACTGTATTTATGCAGTGCCAATAACTCGGGAATGTAGTCTTATGTGTTGTGTGCTCTTCACCATTGTTTTGCAAATTAGTCAACATGAAACCAAATAGTGATAATGTGTCGTTATGATTAAGGTTAATAAGCTACTGATTATCTCCATAGAATAAAACTGCAGACACATTATTTAAATGGATTGCTTTGTTGAACTAATTGATAAAGGATCCAAACTTATCTCTGTGGTGTTAAAGATGATGGTGGGTGTGGGGGAAAATATTAAAGAACAAAAGCAATGTGGGTTGTGTATTTGTAGTATCTGTAAGTCATAGCCCCATGCTGTGAGCAGGGCAGGCCCCCTAGGTTTTTTGTCACCCAAGGCAGAAAAACGTTTTGGTGCCCTACCGCAACCCCTGCATGGCTCAGCCAAAAACACCCCCACAGATTTTGTGTCCCCAGAAGTTTGCATCCTGGGCAACCATTCTGATCCCCTACAACAAAGATCAGCCATGGTGTGGGCAGTGTGCCATGCCATACATAGCTCCAGAGCATTCTATCTAGCAGTACATGGCATTGAGGCTACTGGGCTATCCTTGAAAATGGTAATGTCCACTCTCCTCTGCAAAATCCAGTCTTAGAGCAAGAGACATATCAGATAGCTAATCCATGGGCGGCGGGTATAATAGGTCTGAGGAGGTTGAGCCTCCCCTGGCGCAGCTGCTGCTGGACACCTGGGCCATGGTGGCCCTGTCTGTGTTCCACCTCTTTCTCTCCCTGCTCCGCCCCTTCCCCAATGCCCCCATCACACGATACCTGATGAGTCCCTCCTCTCCTCCACCCCACCCCCCAGAGGTCCCCAGTGTCCCTTCTTTCCTCCACACCCTTTCCCCGCAAGATCCCCCCCACCACCACCACATCCCTCCTCACCCCTTTCTCCCATGAGACACCTCCACTTGCTGCATCTCTCTCTCCTCCATCCTCCTGCCCATTGAGACCCCTCCTCCATCTGCCACTCATCATGCCCCTCCTTGCGGCATCCCTTCTGCAAGAGTGGGTGGGTGAAGAAGGGATGTGGTGAAGGGCAGGCCAAGGGGAGAGGTTCATGGGGCGAGGGAGTGGGGAGAGAGGAGGGATACAGCTAGTGGCAGGGGTTTCGCAGGGGAAGGGGTAAGAGGAGTGGCGGCAGGAGGCGCAGCAAGGGAGGGAATGGTATTACCAGAAAATTTAACCCAACTGTCATTTTTAATTTAAAACTCTTTTATTCTCAATTTATCTAGTCCAGTATTAAAGCTTGTGGCCTGCCCTACAGATTTTCCAGAGAAAAGCTGCTAACCAAGGCCAGCTAACTTCCCCTTGAAGGACACAGATACAGCCCTCTGACCAAGAATAGGCAGCCAGCAGTACATTCGTCTAAAACAAACATGGTATTAATTTAGCAGTAAAATGTTACAATAAAAGAGGAGAGAGAGGGGGTAAATAAAAATAATAAAACAGTAATAGTTACAGATACAGTGTAAAGGAAGCAGCGTGAGAAATAAAGACAGTACTACAATTACAACTTATAACAATATAATCATTCACTTAATGCTGTATTCCAGGGTCAGCAACCCTTCAGAAGTGGTGTGCCGATTCTTCATTTATTCACTCTAATGTAAGGTTTCGCGTGCTGGTAATACATTTTAATGTTTTTTAGAAGGTCTGTCTTTGTCTATATTATATAACTAAACTATTGTTGTATGTAAAGTAAACAAGGGTTTTCAAAATGTTTAAGAAGCTTCATTTAAAATTAAAATAAAATGCTGATCTTACACTGCCAGCCCACTCAGTCCGCTGCCGGCCTGGGGTTCCGTTCACCTAGGCCAGAGCAGGCTGAGTGGGACCGGCAGCTGGGACCCCAGACCAGCAGTGGGCTGAGCGGCTCAGCCCATTGCCGCTTAGCTCGCTGCCAGTCTGGGGTCCCAGCCCTGCCCACATTCAGTGGGTACTTACCTTCTCCCTGGTTCGAGCACATTCTCTTCCTCTCTCTCTGCACTGAGCTGAGGGTGGGAGTGCACTGAGCACAGGTCTGGTGGTGAAGGAGCAGGCTGAGGGCTGGGGTATAGAGTCTGGCCAGGAGCTAAAATGAAGGAGGGGGCTCAGGCTTGTGGGAAAAGATTTGGGTGTGGAGTACTTACCTAGGCAGCTCCTACTTGGTGCAAGGAGTGCAGGTGGGAATGTGAGGGGGAGGGGCAGTGCAGGAGCTCCCATTTGGTGCTCAGGGTGGGGGTGGGGATGTGGGGGGTGCAAGTGTTAGGGCATGGGGTGAGTGGGGGCTGGGGATGTGTGGGGATGCAGGAGTCAGGGCAGAGATTGTGGGGGGTGCAGGGGTCAAGGCAGAGGCCTGGGTGTGTGTGAGGGGGATGCAGGGGTCAGGACAGAGGTCTGAGGGGGTGTGAGGGGGTGCAGGGATCAGGTCAGGGACTTAGGGGGTGTGGTGGTCAGGCAGGGGACTGGGTGTGTGTTAGAGGGTGCAAGGGTCAGGGCAGAGGGCTGGGTGTATGCAAGGGGGATGCAGGGGTCAGGGCAAAGGACTGGAGGTGTGTGAGGGGGTACAGGGATCAGGGCAGGGGCTTGGAGGGTGGGGGAGGAAGGGGAGGGAGCAGGGTAGGATTTGGGCTTCCTGGGCTCTGGGAAGGGGTTGGTGTCTGATGCTCGAGGGAGGAGTGCTGGGAGCAAGGACTCTGGATTCCTAGGTTTCTAGCTGGGCTCTAGTTGTTTGAGGGGGTGGGGGACAGATGTAGACTAGGGCTCCGGACTCCTGGGTTCTGCCCTCAGTGCCAGAGGGGAGTGGGGTCCAGTGACGTGGGGTGGGGAAAGAGGCTTGACCTAGCTGTTCCCAGGGTCCAGCAGGCAGCGAGATGCAACCTGCCCCAGTAGAGAGCCAAACTCATCCCGGTACCGGGGCTCCAACCCTGGGGCAGCCTGCCTGAGTCCAGGGAGCAGGGCCAGCTGTGCTCAGGGCGGGCAGAAGCGCGGCGCAGCTGGGACCCAGGACCCTTCCCCATTTACAGGCCTCGAAGGTGCTGCAACTCCTGTGGGGCTGGGTCCCTCTTCCTGCCCCCGCCAGCGGGGCTAATCACACGCCACGGACACCAAGTAACGCTATAGACACGCTAACCCAGAAATACAACCTCCAGCTGGAAGTGATGGAGGTCAGGAAAGCATGTGCAAATGCCAGTGGGGAGGGGTGGAGAAGAGCAAGACGGGCTGGGTCCCGGCCGCCAGCCCCGATTAGCCTGCTGTGTGCCATTAAAAATCGGCTCATTTGCCATCTTTGGCATGCATGCCGTAGGTTGCTGACCCCTGCTGTATACCTTATGCCAATATCTATTACGAATTAAACACATATAACAATATATCAATTAACATTCAGTATTAAATACTTAATACTAACATCCAGTAAGTGTTGGCCTTACTTACGGTCATTGAACGGGTAGGAAGATCTCACTCAAACCACAGGCATTCAGCTTTATTTACATTTGAAACCTAGACACTCTAGGACAGGGGTGGCCAACCTGAGCCTGAGAAGGAACCATCCACAGCATGTCCCTGCATGCCTTGCTGAGTGATAATGTGTATCAGCCATCTCTTAATGGGTCAGTTGTATAGCTGATGGTCCTTAAAGGGCCATCAAGCAGGCTAGGCCATGCTGATGCCAAATTGTTTGGGGTGTCACCCAGAAGCATAGCACAACTTTGAAATACAGACAGTATAGAGGCAATACTTATAACTTTTAATACAAAAATGATACATGCATACAGACACCATAATCATAACCACCAAATCATAACTTTTTCATAGCCACCTCACTTGACCCCCTTTGTACAAAATTTGGTGCAACTATAGGACCTTGGCTGCAACTGTTGGAGCAAAACAGAGTTTTTACTTTTAGGTTGGGTGCAGCAAGTTAGATACTTTATTATTTTTAGCAGTTGCATGGAGGGAGAGAGCTAAATAGTTTTTTTTTTTAGGTAAACAATTACAGCAAGCATTTATACCTTTTGTTACATACAATAATGAGCAACAACTGCATTTTGTTTATACATAGGTCATTGTGATATTTTATTTTTTTTACTTCTATTTAGACTATAGTTTACATTTCATACTTATTTAACACAAGGTCGCAACACTTTTTACACAGTTTTTTTTCCATTTGCCTTACACAATTCTTGCTTTTACAAATTTTGCATTATTAGGGTTACAGCTAGCCTGACTTTTGCTTACAGAGGGGACTGTTTGCATTGCAATTTTTTAAAACTTCCTGTTAGTTTTTGCTTTACCTTCACACACACCCTTTCTGTGCTTTTAGCACAACTAACATTTTTAAACTTTTATTTGCATTGAGGCTTGAGTTTTAGATTTTAGATTAAATGCTTTAACTTTAGGGATTTTGATTGGATGCAATGACAATGCATGATTAGCATGGACATGAAAGATATTATGTTTTTTACAACAATAACATAATTTAAAACTAAATAACAATAAAAGCAGTAACATTTTTACAGTAATAACATGATGGGGTTGTTGTACAGTCTTAGTTACAAAGCACAATACATTATACTTGGTACATAAAGTAGACACTTTATAAGCTGTATGAAAAGAGTACTTTTTAACTTGAGATATATTTTGAAGCATATGACTTTGCCCTTGTAATTTAGAGATTTTTTTGAACCTTGGTAACAGTGAAAACAAATTTTGAAATTGATTAGGTACTAAACTCGTTTAATTAAAGGGTATTTGAAACCTCAGTACTACTTCTAAAATTTTATTCACAGGCCAGTAAATAATATGACTGCCTGCAGCTGTAGTGGGATTAAAATGTATATTTTGCAACATGGTGGCTTTAACATACACACAGCTATTATTAGCTTGAAAAAGTGCGTACAGACAGCATAATAATAACCAGCAAATCATAACTTTTTCATAGCCTCCTTTGTACAAAATTTGGTGCAACTATAGGACCTTGGTTGCAACAATGACCTATACAGTCACAGTTAATGAGAATAATGTCACCTTTGGGTTCTCAATCTAGGTGGTCATGAGTAGGTTCCAGTGGGTCATGACCACTTTTCCTTTTCTCATGGCTAGATGGGAGTGGGGTTCTGAAACTTTTTGTTGCTTTGTAATCAGTGTCACACAGTATGGAAGTTGTGAGTTACACATAGTTTCTTTGCCCTAATGTCTCTTATTTGTGTATTAATTTTAGAATCATAGAACATCAGGGTTGGAAGGGACCTTAGGAGGTCATCTAGTCCAACCACCTGCTCAAGCCAGGACCAATCCCCAACTAAATCTTCCCAGCCGGGGCTTTGTCAAGCCTGACCTTAAAAACCTCTAATGAAGGATATTCCACCACCTCCCTAGGTAACACATTCCAGTGCTTCACCACCCTCCTAGTGAAAAAGTTTTTCCTAATATCCAACCTAAACCTCTCCCATTAATCCTTGTTCTATCATCTGGTACCACTGAGAACAGTTTAGATCCATCTGCTTTGGAACCCCCTTTCAGGTAGCTGAAAGCAGCTATCAAATTCCCCCTCATTCTTCTCTTCTGCAGACTAAAGAAGCCCAGTTTCCTCAGCCTCTCCTCATAAGTCATCTGCTCCAGCCCTCTAATCATTTTTGTTGCCCTCTGCTGGACTCTTTCCAATTTTTCCACGCCCTTCTCATAGTGTGGAGCCCAAAACTGGACCCAGTACTCCATATGAGGTCTCAACAATGCCAAATAGAGGAGAATGATCACGTCCCTCAATCTGCTGCCAGTGTTCCTACTAATACAGACCAAAATGCCGTTAGCCTTTTTGGCAATGAGGGCCCACTGTTCACTCATAACCAGCTTCTCATCCACTGTAACCCCTAGGTCCTTTTCTGCAGAACTGCTGCCTAGCCATTCGGTCCCTAGTCTGTATCCGTGCATGAGATTCTTCCATCTTAACTGCACTTGTCCTTGTTGAACCTCATCAGATTTTTTTGGCCCAGTCCTCTCATTTGTCTAGGTCCCTCTGTATCCTATCGCTACCCTCCAGCATATCTACCATTCCTCCCAGTTTAGTGTCATTTGCAAACTTGCTGAGGGTGCAATCCACGCCATCCTCCATTCAGGAAGATATTGAACAAAACCAGCCCCAGCCCAGAACTGACCCTTGGAACACTCCTCTTGATACCAGCTGTCAACTAGACATGGAGCCATTGATCACTACCCTTTGAGCCCGACGATCTAGCCAGCTTTCTATCCACCTTATAGTCCATCCATCCAGCCAATACTTCTTTAACTTGCTGGCAAGAATACTGTGGGAGACCATATCAAAAGCTTTGCTGAAGTCAAGAAATAACAAGTCCACTGCTTTCCTCTCATCCACAGAGACAGATATCTCACCATAGAAAGCAATTAGGTTAGTCAGGCATGACTTGCCCTTAGTGAATCCATACTGACTGTTGCTGATCACTTTCCTTTCCTCTAAGTACTTCAAACTTGATTGCTTGAGGAACTGCTCCATGGTTTTTCCAGGGACTGAGGTGAGGCTGACTGGCCTATATTTCCCTGGATCCTCCTCCTTCCCTTTTTTAAAGATGGACACTACATTAGCCTTTTTCCAGTCATCCGGGACCTGCCCTGGTTTTGGAACTCACCATGAGTTTTCAAAGATAATGACCAATGGCTCTGCAATCATATCCGCCAACTCCTTTAGCACCTTTGGATGCAGTGCATCTGGCCCGATGGACTTGTGCTTGTCCAGCTTTTCTAAATAGTCCTGAACCATGTTTTTCTCTACAGAGGCCTGGTCACCTCCTCCCCATGCTGTGCTGCCCAGTGCAATATTCTGGGAGCTGATCTTGTCTTGAAGACAGAATTGAAAAAAGCATTGAGTACATTAGCTTTTTCCACATCCTCTGTCACTAGGTTGCCTCCCCCATTCATTAAGGGGCCCACACTTTCCGTGACCACCTTCTTGTTGCTAACATACCTGTAGAAACCCTTTTTGTGACTCTTAACATCCCTTGCTAGCTGCAACTCCAAGTGTGATTTGGCCTTCCTGATTTCACTCCTGTATGCCTGAGCAATATTTTAATACTCTGCCCTGGTCGTTTGTCCTGTTTTCCACTTCTTGTAAGCTTCTTTTTTGTGTTTAAGATCAGCAAGGATTTCACTGTTCAGCTAAGCTGGTCGCCTGCCATATTTGCTATTCTTTCTACACATCAGGATGGTTTGTTCCTGCAACCTCAATAAGGAGTCTTTAAAATACAGTCAGCTCTCCTGGACTCCTTTCCCGCTCATGTTGTTCTCCCAGGGGATCCTGCCCATCAGTTCCCTGAGGGAGTCAAAGTCTGCTTTTCTGAAGTCCAGGGCCCATATTCTGCTGCTCTCCTTTCTTCCTTGTGTCAGTAGGCCTTGCTTGCCTCTAAGCTTTGTGTGAATAACGCTTCATTTTGAATACAGAAAGGAATACAAAAGGCTTATGCTCTTATTTGCAGCATTGTTGTAGCCATGTCGGTCCCAGGCTATTAGGGAGACAAGGTGAGTGAGGTGATATCTTTTATTGGACCATCTTCTGTTGGTGAGAAAGACAAGCTTTCGAGCTTACACAATGACCCGAAGAAGAACTCGGTATAAGCGCAAAAGCTTGTCTCTCTCACCAATAGAAGATGATCCAGTAAAAGATATTACCTCATCCACCTTGTTTCTTACATGCAGATGGCTCTTTCTCAAAGTATACTTGCTGTCATGGTCTTTTGGTTTCCATTCCAAGCCCAATGTGTATGAGGTTATTCAAACAACAGCAAAAGGGAGCCTGATCTTTAGCTCACAAGCTGTGAGAAATATTTCTAATATAAAGGAAAACCGCTTACATGCCAATTTTATAAGAGTGGGAAAAATACAAAGGAATTACTTCTCTCCTAGTACCCTTTTGGAGACTTTGTGAAAAACTGCTTTTTGCCAAGTGAAATTGGAAGCTGAGTATCTCACTGCTGGGGGTGGAAGGTGAAAGGTAAAAGTCAGCTTGTATCATTTAGACCCAAATTTTCAAATTTAGTTGCTTAAAGCTAGGCACCTAACTCCATATTTAGGCACCTAAATAAAAGTGGTTTTATTTTCATAAAATCGGCAGAAGCTCAGCATTTCTGACCACCTGGTTACTTTTATTTGATGTCTAAATATGGAGTTAGGTGCCAAGTTTTAGGCACCCAAGGTTGAAAATTTTTTTGGCCTTTGTCTTGATCCAAAACTATGGGAACAACAATGCTTGTTATGTCACTCACATTTGAGATTTAAAATTATTTAACTGAAATAAAAGATTGATTTTCTAAAAGTGTGCTCACAAATGCATATACCAGAGTTCATTGTGGAAATGGTATACAGATTTCTTCTATACTGGTACTTCTTTGAAAATGGAGCCCATCATTATTATATTAACTACATTAGGAGAGTCACAGATTCCAAGACCAGAAAGGACCACTGTGATAATCTAGTCTGACCTCCTGTGTAGCACAGGCCATAGAACATCTTTCCCCCACCCACCCCAATAATACTAGAGCAGATCTTTTTGAAAACCATCCAGTCTAGATTTTAAAATTGCCAGTGATAGAAAACACACCTTGGGAAATTGTTCCAGTGGTTAATTACCTTCACTGTTAAACTGTGCTTTTATTTCCGGTTAGAATTGGTTTAGCTTCAACTTCTAGCCATAGCTTAGTGCACAGGGTGGGGGGGGGGGGGGGGGATGAGAGAAACCAGGCATGTTGAGGCCCCATAAGTGTTTGAACTAGGATCAATAGATTCAGAGTGCTGACCATGGAACCTGCTACAGGTTTAGAGGGCTGCTAAAGCCCAGGATTGAATTTATGGACTTTTAGATCTTCACTCTAATGATCTTCCAACTGAACTTCTTTGACAGCTAAATTGAATCAGACCCTTAAAATATACAGACCAATACAAGCCAATCTGTCTTTTTTCGGTCTAAGATCAGTATTTGTCCTCCTCTGAAAGAAGTAGAGTTGTGGATTTCGCAGGGGAAATGTGAAAAGCAGTTAAAAATCTCATAGGAAGAGGGCAAAGAAAACACAGGTATGTATTGTTATAATCTGGCTCTGTCACCTACAAAAACAAAAAAAGATTGTTTTTTAAAAAGAGAAACAGAAATGAGGAATGGCGGTAGAAGATTAAAGAAGATAGCTATTGTGTGTTTGTTATGTCATTGTCATGTTTTATTGTTTTAAGGAGGCCATATACAATATACCCTAGAACAATGGGGGAGAAGGGGAAGGATGGTGACTTTTGCCATTATCATTAGTTCTCTGGTCTACTTGTGGGATGGGACAGCTACATGCTACTCTTTGGGGAAAAAATAATAGATTTTAAGGCCAGAAGAGACCGTTATAATCATCTAGTCTGATCTCCTGCACAATGCTCGCCACATAATTTCATCCAGTAAAGTTACAGACTAGCCCATTATGGTTCTGTTTATGTATCACAACAATTATCTGTGCCTTTAATAATTCATCAGTATAATAATAAATAACACCATATTATTCCACATTCATAGTCATGAATACTGCAACTTACTTGAGTACTACTGGAGTGCATAGAAAACAGTGTTTTTTTTTTAATACAAGTAATGAACTAGCTAACAAGGAAGAAAAATAGACAGAATCCATCAAAGGCTCCAAACTTAACATGTGTAATAGGAAATGGACAGGGGTGGGGGACACTTGGTAGCGTTATCCTCTTCCATTTTCTCCTTATTTGAGGGAAGTATCTTCATTCCCTCATGGGAGTTGGCAGAGCCCTTTGCTGAGTTAGTGCCACACGTATATGCAAAGGCGCACTAAAGAGAAGCAGAAGTGGTAGTATCATTGTGGAATTTGAATGTAGTGGCACTTCTAATTTATTTAGTATTCAGTGTTTTGACTTTAATTAGAATTCTTTTGTCACATCATTCATCAAATGTACTTGAAAGAAATGGAAATTAACACCAAAGTTTTGGTTGCCTGCAGCATGCTTGTAATACTTTTACTCATTTTAGTTTATTGTTGTTCAGTTCAGTTTACTTGCGATGGTTCACTTAGCTGTGACTGTATTAAAAAAACAAAGGTTAGAATGAATATACACTCTTTAAACGTGTTGTTTTGTGAGGGACTCATAGCTCTCAACACCCTCTTAATCAGCCACCAGTTCTTTTCTGATTCTTTCGTTTGCTGTGGCATATAGAAAAATAGTACAGAAGCTTCTCCATAAAAATTAATTGTGCAGTTGTCCAGGACACACAAGCTTCAGGATGCTATTGCAACACTGGGAAGTCATAGATGTTTGTGTATTGGCTGAAACTCAAAGTGTACAGAGAGTGGACTATCGCCAAGTTGCTGAAAGCTTTTGAGGTGAAACAAAATAATTTTATGAAAATATTGTCTGCAAGGGGGAAATGTCCACAGATATCACTTCAACTGCATGATTATTTACCCACCAAGATGGCAGTATTGCCAACCTCAAGTGCTCAAAGTTCATTAGTTTAGGCCCCAGAAAATCATGCAATTGGTTTAAAAATCTAAAGAGTCTTCAAAAAACCCACCAATAATAAATTGGGAGTTGTTTTAATTTGGTTTCTGACCCTTTAGGATACACTTAGAGTTTGTTTTCCAGCTTTTCTCTGGATCAATGGGGCTAGATTTTTGGGGGTTTTAATGGAAATCAAGATTCTCTCACAATCTCATGACTCCTTATGATAAATAAAGAGGGGGATCATTCCCTTTAATGGACACTCAACCAGCCAGTTAGCTGTAAAATCCCTCTTGGTAGATGTTCTTTACAGGTAAAACAAGTAAAGGGTTAAAAAGTCCCCCAGATAAAGAAAAAAAAAGTGAGCACCTGACCAAAAGAGCCAATGGGAAGACAGAACTTTTTAAAATTGGGAAAGAAACTTCCCCTTCATCTGTTGTTCTCTGGGTTGCAGGGACACGGGCAGTAATGCTGTGACCAGCTTTAAGCCAGATATGATTATTAAGTTATACCTCGAACCTACTTATGTGGAGCCTCAGATATGTAAATAAAGTTAGGGAATGTCTAAAAAGACGCTATCAGGGTTATTTCTTTTATTTCTTATTGGCTTGTGGACTCTTCTGTGCTAACCCCAGACGCTTTTGTTTGCTTGTAACCTTTAAGCTGAACCCCCAAGAAAGCTATTTTGGGTGCTTGATATTTGGAATTGCTCTTTTAGAATCTAGCAAAGCCTAAGTTCCAGGTGTATTTTCTTTCTTTTTGTTTATAATAAAATGTACCTTTTTAAAGAATGGGGTTGGATTTTTAGTGTCCTAAGAGGTTTGTGCATGTGTTGTTTGATTAGCTGGTAGCCACAGTTAATTTCCTTTGTTTTCTTTCTCATCTCTTCCCCGTGGGGGGGGGGGGGTGAAAGGGCTTGAGGGTACCCCACAGGGAGGAATTACCAAGTGCTCTTTCCTGGGTTCAACGAGGGGTGGGTTTTTTTGTTTGTTTTTTGCATTGGGTGGTGGCAGTGTTTACCAAGCCAAGGTCAGAGCAAAGCTGTAACCTTGGTAGTTAAATACAAGCCTGGAGTGGCCAGTATTAATTTTTAAAATCCTTGTGAGCCCCACTTCTGCACTCGGAGTGACAGAGTGGAATTCAGCCTTGACACTCCTGGAACTGAAGGTTTAAGAAAAAAGTGAAATATCACAAGACTCGTTATAAAATTACGAAAGCAGGCAGCCTGAGTTGCACGCATCTACATTGAGTAACAGGGTCCTTTCTTGCCCCATCTCCTCCTTGCTATTTGTCATCCCCCTTCACTGTGTCACACTGCAGATGTACACTGTAAAGTCTTCGGGGCAAGGGCAGTGGCTACTTTTTGATAAAGGGCTTAGTGTAACTTTGGTGGCTATAAAATATTTAATTATAATACAAGACCATGTTAATCAAACTAGTTTATGCCCTGATCCAACTCCCATGGAAATCAATTAATTGATTCCTTGTGATGTCGGTGAGAACTGGATCAGACCCTTAATGGCTGTTTGAACACTTATGAAGACGTAGGATGTCTTTTTACACTATAATTCAGGACCATATACTTTAAGCATCATAGTACCCTTTCTTCATGCTTACTGAATTCTGAAGTATGTCTGTTTTGCATTTTAATATAAGTACACATTTTAATAAAGTCTATATTTAAGCATGTTGTGATCAATATAATACAGTGTCAAAGCATTCACTAATGCTTTGCATCCCCTTGTTTTAATATAACAGTGGTTTCAGATAACTGGCACATCTGAACAATAATAGGGTGCTCTGGTTTAATCATTATGGAAACATAGCACGTAAGAAAATGCAATAATGGCTAAAGGATCCCCATTATAGTGGTATATCACACATATACATTTTGTGGGTGCCTAATGCCAGCTCGGAGAGTAAATAAATTGCCGCTCTGGGAATATTATCTGTGCCTTGTACTTCAGAGCTGTCAGTCAGTATTTTTGATCATTAGCCATCTGTGATTATTTTAATTTTTGCCAGCAGGAGAAGGAACTCTTTTCCACCAGGGAGCTCTGCTATTACAATATAATTTATATGTAAAGAGCTCATTTCATTAGCGCAAAAAATCTTTTTACATAGTTTTGGTTTTTTAGTTTAAAAGAAACTCCTGGCACTTTTAAAAACATCCACTGAAATATTTATTACATAGCTTATTCTTTTCTATTGATACTTTTATATGTTCTCTCTACAGAAAAGACAATTACCACCCTGCTGGACTGGGTGGCAGTAACCCTGCCATTGTAACACCTTTACTTGTGAGCAAGCAATATAGTACTTTTCTTTGTTCAGTTCCACTTGAAGCTACCACATTTTTAGGCTTTTTTCTTCATTCAAAAGCAGGTTTTAACCAGCATGTGGTAATACCCTAATGAAGACAAGGCAGGTGTTGTTTTAACACGTGTTAACAGGTTCACATAAAGGCTTTACAACTGTCTTTATCTCTACTAGGATTTTACCATGTTCGCTGGCACACCACATTAACGAAATTGTGGTTAAAAAAAAACAAAACACTTACTTCCTAGTATAGATGCACCCCTTAGTGAGAGACATACGGGCATACCTCACTAACCTGCCATTGTGGAGACACTTCTTTATGCAAGTGGTTGAAATAAAAGGGTTCCATCTGCTTGATTTATCGAACTAAAACTACACCCAGCCCTACAGTAAAAAAGCCTTATTTTTTATCAAGGTTATAAACTACTGACATAAATTGAGTTGGTGAAGTTCAAGTTGCTCATATAGATACTTAGAGTAAAAATAACGTCTTATATTTAAAAATCATTTTGCTTATCCTGATTTTTTGTAAAAAAGCACAAACACCTGATTTTCAAAAGTGCTGAGCTACTGTTTTTGCCTTGTGCTCACTGGATTTCAGGTTCTTAGTGCTTTTTAAAATCCAGGTCTCCTATGTTGACCTTAAAGTCTTCATTCAACAATTTACATGGCTGAGAGATCTGCCTTTTTCTATATACTTCATGTGTGTTTAATGCCCTAAACATGATTTGGAGTCATGTGCATACAGACGAGAGAAGAATAGATCTTATACTTTGATTTTGTAAGCACATCTTTTGTTTCATGCACTATAATTATAGCATAGATAATGTTAACAGTTTTTAATGTTTCTATCCTGTAGCAAATAATGTGTAAGATACAGCACTACTTACTTTTCTCCTTCTTATACAACTCGTAGTTGCATTTCATTCCATAATCCAGTTTTTATGCCACCATAGCATGTAATTTACGCTAATTAATGACCGGTTGTTGATGTGTAATTCACGTCATCGTGTGCCTGACTTCTGAATTTGGCCCAACGAATCATAATTTCTATTGCTGAAATATAAGGGCCAGATCTGCAGCTGGTGTAAATCAGGGCCGCCCAGAGGATTCAGGGGGCCTGAGGCAAAGCAATTTCGGGGATCCCTTCCATAAAAAAATTGCAATACTATAGTCTCGTGGAGGCCCCTGCAGGGCCCAGGCAAATTCCCCCACTTGCTCCTCCCCACGGGCGGCCCTGGGAAAAATAAACCTTCCACATCTCGGCACAAACCCAGTTTTGAGAAAACTTCTTTAAAAGGTATCACTGGTTCTTAGAATCACCTAGTGCTAAAAGGCACTAAAGCTCATTAAAAGGGTTGGAAAAATATTTTCTGTCAAAACTTTTTTTGGATCAAAAACTAGGGGTTTTTAAAAAGCAGAAAAAAATCATGGACAATATCTGCTTTCCTTCAAAATTTGTTGTGTTTTTTTTTTAATTGAAAAGCTGAAATTAGTCTGCCAGAACCTCAATAGGGTTTGGAGTTTCAGAAGTGTGTGGCCAAATATTTGCTGCTTGCTGTGTTTGATTGTTTAAAGAAACAATAAAAAATTCTGCTTAAAAGAATCCAAAACTTTTGAACCACCTCAGCTTGTGACCAAACGCCTGTGCCCATCCAGTCACAGATTTTTCCAGGTTTCTGATACTCTGCTGAATTCCTTGACTCATATCTGTCTCCATAACTTTCCCAACTGCTACCAAGGAGACCCCACTCCCCTGCATTCCCTGAGGCTTCAGAGGGGCTTAAGTCAGTGGTTCTCAAACTTTTGTCCTGCTTACCTCTTTCACATAGCAAAGCTCTGAGTGTGACCCCCGACCTTATAAAATTGAAAACACTTTTTTTTTATATGTAACCACTATTTAAATGTGGAGGCAAAGTGGGGTTGAGGTGGGCTGACAGTTGCAACCCCAGTAATTAACCTTATGACACCCACTGAGGGGTCCCGACCCCCAATTTGAGAACCCCTGCTGTTATTTTAATTTTAGCACCCTGTGGTCCATTCACATGGCATGTGCTATTTTGAACATGTCAGTTTTCACAACATAGGCTAACACCCCAGATTCTGGAACAAGCTCAATACGCAGTTTGTGGAGTATGTCACATAAAGCTTATACTAAAGACAAACCCACAGTAACTGTCTTCAGTGTTGTGAGGGACCCATGGAGCCAGTCTCTTAGGGAAACAGATAAAAATGCATGGAGGTTAAGTCCATTAATGGCTAGCTTGCCAGATGCGGTAAACAAATGGTGTTACCTAGCCTCTGTTGTCAGAGGGTAGAGATGGATGCAGGGAAGAGATCACTTGATCATTACCTGTTAGGTTCACTCCTCTTCGCTGCACTTGCATTGGCCATTGTCAGTAGACAGATACATGGGCTGGATGGACCTTTGGTTTGGACCCAGATGGCTGTTCTTATGTTACTAACCTGAAATGGAACCCCAAAGTGATTTGATAGGATATTGCCTCTTCTCATGTGATCCCTCCCCCAGGCTGGCTTAATCACTAATTTTTTAAAATGAAGCTACCTTCTCCCTGACATGAATCTCCCTATGCACTGAAATTAAATGTAGACTAGTATTTGGCTTCTTGAGAAGAAGTGAACAGGGATGGTAGCTCCTAATGAAAAGCTAACAGCTTGGCTCTATCTGCAAGCCTCAAAACTGCCTGAATGAGCTTTAGAATAGGGTAGGGAAGGCTGTGCCCCCTCCCAAACAGCCTGGCCTCCTGCCCCCTATCCGACTACCCACCACTTCCTGTTCCCTGACTGCCTGCCCCCACCTCAGAATCCCTGGGGAAAACCCAATTTTTTCGGTTTTTGCCTTGTTGCCGCCCCCCTTTTTCCCCCCCACCCGGTTTTCCCCCAGAGACCCGTATGGACCACCACCCCAGGACCCCACCCGCTGCTCCGGCCTGTCCACCTGACTGCCTCAAACCTCTATCCATCTCCGCCAACCCGCCGCTGCAGAGTGCCTGACAGACCCTTGAACACCCACCGATCCAACCCCCCCAGTTTTCCTTGTCGCCCTGACTGCCCCCCGCCAACCGTTATCTTCCCCCTCCCTACCCGACGTATCCCCTCGGACTCCCTGCCCCTTAAGCTAGCCCCCCCCCCCCCCCCGGCCTCTTACCCCCGGCTCCCCACTCACCCAGATCCTCAGCGCATTCAGGACTGTGCCTGAACAGCGGCACAGCGTGGCTCCGGAGAGGGCCCTGAGCTCCGCCCCACTCAGAGCCACATGGTAAAGGGGTGGGGCTGCGAGCTCCAGGCCTAGCGGAGCTCAGCCTGAGCTTGCAACCCCGCCCCTTTACCACGCAGCTCTGAGTGGGGCGGAGCTCAGGCCCCGCTGGAGCCACACTGCAGCGCTGTTCAGGAACGATCCTGGATGTGCTGAGGCTCCGGGTGAGGTCGGAGGCGGGGTCGGGCCGGGGCTGGGAGCCTCACCCATTTTCTTGGGGGCCCCTGAGGAGCCCGGGCCTGGTGCAAATTGCCACACTTGCCCCCCACCCCCCGGGCTGCCCTGGTGTAAATTACATAGATGCTTTGAATGTACATGTTTAATGAACATATGCTGATTCACAATAGCTGAGATCTGGCCCTTTACTACACAATTATACACTGTACTGCACTTGTTGCAGTGATAGTTCCAATTACACTCATCACCATGATGTGGGGATATTGATAAGCAGTGTAGTTCTGGTGGATCCTCTCCAGTTCTGAACTCAGCCCATGTCCACTTCTAGTTCAAAACCTGAACTTAATTTGATTGTTGAAGACTCAGATTTGAAAATAAACATTATGATAAAAAGGAGTAATGTTGATCATGTGATAGAAATCATTCCAAAGGCATGATAAGTTTTGCACAAAACCACACTAGAGCTAGTAGAAGATTGCTATACACAGTAAACAACTTAAACAGGAAAACGTATTGTATTTAGGTTTTTAGGTCTTCCAGCAAACTGAATTAATAAATGACTGTTTCCATTTTAAAAAAATCCTTGGGCTATATTAAGTACAATTTAATTTTTACTTCTCTATTGCCAAACTTTGATTTGATTGAATCTATCTTTATCCTCATGTGGCTGCTGGAGCACTCACTTTGCAGCACTCACTACCTTTCATAATTCCAGACTATCAAGCCAAATCTGCAAGTAAAACACCTCACTTTTATCAGCAGGCATTCAGAGAATGACAGGTGGCAAATAAAGCACTTAGTGGATTGTTCTAATTACATTTTTCTCCTGTCTCCCAGAACTTGAGAAAGTTTCAGGAAAATCATATCAGAGAGGTGGATATATTTGCTGCTTTCTTTTCCGTCAAACACCACTTAATTTCTGTAAGGATTCATAAGAACAGTTTCAGCCCTGATGTTATACAGTCATAGAATTTAAGATCCAAAGGGGCCACCAAATCATTTAAACTGACCTGCTATATATCACAATCCACTAACACCGCTCAGTAATTTTATTGTCTTCCATGAAGTTACTCCAAGAATGAAGCTGTCCCAACTAAGAACAAAAGAGACAATAATAAATACAAAAAAGTGAGATATTCTAAAAGAGCTAGACTCACTTGGATTTATGTAAACCTAGAGAGGAAGTGAATTTAATCCAAGATCTCTTTCACTTGAGAATTAAGAGAGAGACCATGTTAAATAGTGCTCTCAAGTTTGCTTCTAGTTCTGTGTTCCACCCTGGGGTCACTTCACTGGAGTTATTATGGATATATACCCAGTGATAATCCAGTATTACAAAAGTCATTAGGTTGAGTGCTTATATTGACTGACTTTTCAGCTCAAAGGAGAAGTTGAATTCAGTGGGTGCTCAATACCTTGGAAAAACCTAGTGAAAACTTGACCATGTGAGTGAGGTACACAATGGCTTCTGTGGGTTCACATGGTTGGTGCTGGAGTATGTTGCATTGCTTTCACTACCCCACTTCTGCAGATTGTTCTGACTCCTTTTTGCTCCCTTCTGTGCAACACAGCTGAGTGACAAATACATACTCCAAATAATAAAAGATCATGTAAGATTGGACTGAAATGCTTTAGCAGACCTGAGTGAGCAAACCTGTAGAATACCTCAATGTGTTATCCCTATCTTCAGCCAGTGCTATTAGTGTTTCACTTCCATGAGCACCTTGTTTCATGATGACCATCTGTAATTATTTTTTAAAGCCTTTGACTATAATCTCTAGTCTGGTAGGGCCCCTCAGAAGCAGGTGGATCTGGCTACTGGAAGATTTCCCATCTGTAGGGGATTTCCAGAGTGGTGTAAAGCTGCTTTAGAGGCTCCTGCACCAACTGCATCATGATC
This sequence comes from Chelonoidis abingdonii, assembly GCF_003597395.2. NCBI lineage: Eukaryota > Metazoa > Chordata > Testudines > Testudinidae > Chelonoidis > Chelonoidis abingdonii. The sequence continues at coordinate 57,434,844 of NC_133770.1, forward strand.
CCTGATTCAAGGGGCATATCTAGGAGGCATCTATATAACTGGCAATTGATGGGTGCTGGGGTACCCTGCTGGGGCCATTAGCAGCTGGTATAGTTCAGAAAGCTAAGCTGGTTGAGGATCAGGGGTCTGTGATTCTATTCCCAGCTCTGCAAGAAGTAACCTGGTACAATTTCTCAGCTGTCTTATGTGTAAAATGGGAGAATGGTAGTTGCTTGGTAAGCATGTGAGGCCTTGAGCAGTAAGAATGGTTGTGAAGAGCATAGAAAAAATAACAATAGTAGTAGAAAAGGTGAAAATGGAACTTGAATTCTCATGGCTTCCAAGCCAGACCACGTTCCCCCAAACTAAAAAGGTACTTGGATTTGGATCATGAGTGCTCTCTTTTCTAAAAATAAGAGTGCACCAGCATGCCTGTACAACTGTGCAGGACAATCTGCCCAATTTAGGGATCATCCCATAACAATGAGGATGGTTGGAAACCTTAATTTTTCACTTCCCCACACAATCTATATCCATCACAGCATCAACTCAGACCATTCAGACTTTGTCATAAAGTTGGAAACAATGTAAGAGACTAAATGTGAGTGTTTTAAGCTCTATTTTAATATTACTTTTAGCGATTCCACTAAAGGACTAATCAGGGTTTGGACTCTGAAATAATAACCTTGGGAAGTCAGGGAAACTCCTTCACTGAAGAATTTCAAAAGAAGTCTGGAAGCCACCTGGCTTGGTGGTTTAGACACAACAAATCCTGCATCTTAAGAACATAAGAAAGCCGTACTGGGTCAGAATGAAGATCCATCAAGCCCAGTATCCTGTCTTCCAACAGTGGCCAATGCCAGGTGCCCCAGAAGGAATGAACAGAACAGGTAATCATCAAGTGATCCATTCCCTGTCGCCCATTCCCAGCTTCTGGCACAGGTTAGACTAGATGACCCTTGCAGTCTTTTCTGACCCTACGATTCTATGGAACATCTTATACAAATTCTGTTGAAGAATATAGTCCCTGCGCTGAGTCTGGAGAGGGGCAGACCATACCCGCTTGGAGGCTCCAAAACTGAATTTCATTGTGACATTTGCAGTAACTCAGAATAACGAAATAATATTTAACTCAAAGAGAGAAGGGCTGTGCATGAATAGCTCTGGTATTAGCATTTTCTTTATACTTCCAGGTGGGAGTGTAATTAAAAATGGAGATCTGTTTACCATGTGAAAACAAATGGATGGTCTAGGGATTAGGACACCAGCTTGGATCTCAGGAGTTTGGGGTTCAATTCTTTGCTCTGCCAAAGACTTCTTGTGTGACCTTGGGCAAGTCATTCACCTCTCTTTGTGCTTTGGTGTCTCAGTTGTGAAATGGGGTTAATAGCTAATAGTGCTTTCCTACCTCATGGGCTTACTGTGAGGATAAATCCATTAAAAATTGAGGTGTATCAATTGGAGGTATAGCATTTTAGGGTCCCTTTATGGTCTTATTCTGTAGCCTATACTTAAGCTAAATGTGTTTTGCCTAAGAATGCAAGATTTTCATCCTTTGCTGATAATTTTGAAGATAGTTTGGTTCCAACTTCATAGTAAGTTTAGGAATTTTGCTACAAAGAAGACAAATAGAAGCCAAGCATACACATCAGAAGAAAAAATCTTGGCTGTTGGAAGTTTAGTTGCTTGAAAGGTGGTCTTTTTATTTTCACCTACAGATTAATAAAACATATTCCTCATAAATCACTTAGGTAAATACTTTCAAGTGTGCAACATGCCTTATTCCCATTGCTCACAAGAAAACTGATACAACCTACGATATGTGTGTGGTATGATTGCTCACAAGAGAACTGATACAACCAACAATAAGCCTCAGTGTGTATGTGCCACTAGTTCTTGATGACTTGATCTAATTTGCAATAATTCTATTAATTGCTTTGCCCCCTAGCACCATCAAATCTTTATATTCTAGAAAAAATTCCCTCCCCCTGCCTTTTTGCTAATAAATTCACCTCTTTAGGGCACTGTGCAATCCCATTTCTCACAGATATGTGAGTCTCTAGATAGGAGAATAAGAATGGCATATGGTGTGGGGGGTTTTCGGGAGAGGGCAATATATTGGGGAGGGTTAGGCTTTTAAAATATCTCAGGTTGCTCCATTCTCATCATTATGAGCAACAACAAAGAAAATGTTTACAATCTACTATACATGCTTTTGCACATTTCCATTTTTCAGTGTTTCCTCAGCAAAACCACAATTCTCCAGTCAGCTTTCCTAATAGAGTCCTCCTTACTATGCTGGACAAATGTCATGTCCCCTGGCTCTCTCCATCCTGTAATGAAAATAGACCTATTGCCAGCTACACCTTGCTGATTGCTGCCTACCTGCTGTTAAGGATAATTTGTGCAGTGTAAATGAAGACTTCAGCAGTTGCTGAAGGGGGAAAAAGGTACAAAAAGATATGTGCCATATCTACATAAAACAGCCCCTACAGAAACAGTTCTGATTAGTCAAAAATGTGTAAAGTGTATAAAAGATCTTTACGTTTTCGCAATACTAATTACACTAGATATCATAAACAAGTGTTTCACCCTGAAAAATGAATCAGATCTGTTGTGTTTTTATTTTTTAATGTGCTCAGACCTGGACCAAGCGTGCATATGTTCTTGCAGCCCTGATTTTGCACATACTTACTATTAGCTCTTCTGCTAGGTGTAGTGCTTGAACACTACGCCCAGTATTACATGATTGCAGGACCGAGCACATAAACCAGAACCAAGGCCTTTGAACATCCGCCAGGTACCACAGTTTAGTTTGTCAGCATTATTTATCTCTAGAAAGGGCTCTACAGATCCTAAACTTAACAGCGTAACAGATCAGTGGGGCTCCCCAGGAACTTTGCAGTTGCTTGCTATGCTGCACACTATGGACATTCAGGATGTCACCTTCTCAATAAATGTTGCTCTGAGCAGCATTAACTGCCCTTAAACACTATCTGACAAACCCCTTCCCTCACCAGAGAGAGAATGAGTCGATGGCAGGATGGCAAAAGAACCAGCTTGGATCTGGGATCTCAGAGGTGCACGCAGTTAACTATTATGTGTGTCTGGCTTGGGATGCATGTGGGTTGCCTCACATCTACCATTAAATAGGTCACATGCCTTCTTGTTACATGGTAAGAGAACCAGATGGCACGTAACTTCAATGGTTGAAGCACTGATCTTGTATTTTTTTTTTCCTTTCTTATCATTTTGATGCAGAAGAGGACCAGAGAGGCCCTGGTTGTTACAGTACCGATATTGTACTTGGTCTCCGTTTCTCTATACATCTTGGATTCAGCTGGGAAATATTGGGACCAGGGGAGGAAATAGTGAAATACCACAAGAAAAATGATTCCCAGTATAACGCTGATCCAACTAACGAGTCTGATTTCTAGACCAAAGCAATCCAGATATGTTTAAACAATTAAGCTTTTATCTGTATATTATCCAGCTTCCTCTCACAACTTTTCCCCTTTTCCTCTTCTGTAAATATATCACAAAAGAACTACTTAACAAATCAACATATTTTTATATAGCCTGTCTCCAGTTCTCTTTATTGTTTGCTAGCGGATCAGGGTTCTCTTCCCCGCTCCTCCCTTTGTCTATTCTGAATAATATTTGAAGAATCTGTTATCATTAGTTTAAAATATTCTTTGCAGGTTTGACAGTTAGTATCTCTTTTTGATCCTCTCTAATTATCCTTCTAAACTTGCTTCTCTTTCTTTTCGCAGCTCTCGCAGTCCTTCTCAACGAATTGTAAATCCTGCTGCTTCTCACTAATACTGCGCTTTCCATCTCTCTCTTCTCTCTTTCCTTCTCCATTTACTTTAGCTTGTGTTGCTCTTTTCACCTCCAAAGATCCAATAATACTCTTAATGCTTTCTGTCTGTCTATTTATACAATTTAAACATAGATTCACAGAAGCCCAAAAAGTGTTTCCAAACAATGAAGCTGGATTGTGAACCCTTTACTTACCTGAATATGGGGGTGGGTAACTACTCACCAGGGTGAGTAAGGGATTCACATTATGACCCTATCTGACTAAGCCTTACAGCATTCATATAAGGCAGTTTACAGATGGGGGGAAATGAGGCAGCAAGGGGTTCATTTAGCGTCTGATCCTGTAAGGTGCTAAGCAATGCCTGGTGGGGGTTCCTTTTAGATCAATGAGAGTTCTTATGCCTATCATTTTTCAGGATTGAGCCCACACATACAGTCCGGGGCATAAGTGGGAATGACACACAGAGCTCCTGGCTCCCAGCCCCTCTGCCTTACCCACAATACCATCTTAAACCAGGCCGAGTGTAATGTTCTGTACTTTCAGCTTCTTCTTGGTTCTTTTCAGGAAATTTTCCATGTGTGTTAGAACTCCTGTAAAGGCATTTTTAATTTTCAGATTAATCAGCTTTGTTACTATATGTTTGAATCACCCAGAATTTGTGCTATCATGCTCCAGTGAGCAAGCTCTGCCTGAAATTTCCAACGAACAGAAAATGTTTAGGGTTTTCTGGGGTGGGGTGGGGAGAGAGGGGGGATTATCTTAATTTGGGAGAAAAGCTTCAACATTTTTTGTGGAACAGAAATTCTGAAAAATTCCATTTCAGGAGAACTGAAATAGAATATTTCAGTTTACGAGCTGCCCATCTTGGAAGGCTCTTGTCTATTTCACTTTTTTCTTTCAGGCAGAACTTAAAACTGATGAGTTGTCCAGGTGGACAGCTAGGGACCTTTCATTTTGCTTATTCATAAGATAATCAAAATTTTCCAGCAAAATTGAATTTCCCACAGAAAATTTTGATTTTGCAAAAATGCCAGAAAATCATTTCTGTCAAAAAACCATTGTGGTGGAAATTTCCTGATGAGCACCAGATAATATGTCTCTGTGCTGCATGTTTCTTCTGAAGCATAGGGTGCTGGTCACTACTGAAAACAAATCCTGGAGTAGATGAATCACAGGTGTTATCCATTTTGGCAAATCCTGTGTTCCTATGAAAAGGAATCTGGTGAGATTTGCAGTTCAATATTACAGATTTCAGAGATTCAGACAGTTAGACACTTCTCCACATTTTTCCCCGAGTCTCATTTATAAGAGTGATTTAGGCACTTAGGTGTAAAATTCCATTAAAAGTGAATGGCAATTGGACTCTGAAGTGCCTAATGGCCAGATTTACAAAGGTATTTAGGTGCTCAAAGATGCAGATATGGAGCTTTGAAAATCCTACTAGATGCCTAAGTGGTTTAGGTGCCTAGATCCTATTGTAAGTCAATGGGAGTTATATGCCTAATTCACATAGGTGTGTAATGGGATTTACAAAGTGTCTATCTGCATATTTGGGAACCTAAATACTTTCATAAATCTGGACCTAAGTCCCTGTTGAAAACAAAGCTTACGCCTTTGGAAAAAAATTCGTTTTGAATAAGGCCTGAATAAGCATCCAAAATCCTTGGGATGTTTATACTTTCTGAACTGCATTTGCAAGCCTTTTCAGGCTCCGCTCTCAGTATGCACATTTTTTTAAAACCTTCACCTCACTTCCACCTTATCTGCTAATTTTATGTCATCACTCTAATCATTGTAATTATCCACATCACCCTTTATTTTTATAAATATGGGACACTGAGTTGAAAAGATCAAAGAAAATATACAAATAAGATGGTATAATCCAGCATTGAGCACATGAGGAACCAAAATGATTTCAGGCAAAATAAAATGTAAGGTACAATAATTCCATAATGAAGATACTGACATGGTATATTGTGGAAGAAAGATACAGAATTAGCTTCTAATCAAAGGGAGGGCAAAGTTAGGAAAATAAAGTGAAAAGATATTGATGTATTTCCCCCCCCGCCCCCAGGGCTTAGTGATCCTTCTTGTGTAGACATGTGAAAATACATTGTGGACCCATCTGCAATTAATGCTGAACAACAAGAGCTTTGAATATATAGACCCTGACTGAGGAAAGCATGTAAGCACGTGCTTGCTTGAACCCCATTGATTTCAATGCAGTTTAGCATGTACTTAAGTGTTGTCCTGAATAGGGATGGACCCTCAAGTGTCCCAAATAGGGATATTTCTTGAATCAGGGCCTTGAATCAGTTTAGAAGAGAAAGAGCCAAAGGGAAAGCTCTGTAGAAATTTTGATGATAGTTTTGGAGGCAAATTTTTACCCCTTCCTTAACCAGACTTCCAGTGCTTTGCAGCTGCAATTTAGCAGATTCTCTGAAGTCAACGAAAATTACTCCTGCAGAGAATTTGGCTCATAGACTTAGAGCAAGCTAAAAGAAAGCTGATTAAATCTGATTTTTCTGATTGCTGGAGCCGATTAAAAAAAAATGGTGTTGAAACATTTTCTGTGGAAAATGGCTTTTGAACAAAACTAAAGTTTTTGTGTAAAAAATTGTTTTTGTCTGAAAGTTTTTGGTTTTACACTAAAAATCTGAAAAATTATCATTTTCACTTTTTTGCAATTGTTTTTAACAAAATCCCCAAGAAGGTTAAAGAAAATGTTTGACAATCATTGAAACAAAATTGAATCAAAACTTCTCATGGAGAAAAAAATAATTTCCTGAGCAGCTTTACTGATTGGCTTTTTGAGTCAGGAAGGAATTCTTATTCTGATAAAAAAGTACTTCAGAATTGACAGGGTGCGCTATATGGGATGGGGGATCATCTATATCAGGTACTGGTCACTGGGAGGTGCAAGATATTGGATCAATGGGCTGATCTAGCACAGCAGGTACTGTGTTTCTAGTAATATTAGTTTAGGCTATTCTACCTCTTGTTATGATTATCTTTGAAGTACTTGAACAAAATTACAAAAGGTGTCATGAAATTTAGTTGTAATAGTTACCTAAAAACATGAAATTAAATGGAATGATTCCATATAATGATGTGATTTGTGAAAGCAGAGTAGTATTAATTGTCTGATCTGTAGTTTAGTATAGGAGAGTTACTCCGATATGTTTAGAAAGATGGACCAATTGAAATACCTACAGAGTTATAACATATAATTAAATGGGAAGAATGTCAAAGTTGCAAAACAGAGAAAGATTGTAACCATTTTTTTGTATCTCAAAAAAGTAAAATTATATTTATGTTATGCATTGTCCCATAATTCCATAGTCTTGTCTAAATTGATATAATTATTATCCTAAACTAAGGACAGTGTTTAAATATTTTCCTTGTCTAATTCTCCATATTTATCTTGCCTTAACTTTATACGGAAGCACACTATAAAGACAAAACTTTGACACCTGCATGGTTACATTGGATTACAATTTGCAAACAATGCGGAGAATTGTTACAACTATATTTAAATATGATTGGATGCTTTTAATTACATCTGACTGAAAATAAATCACTCAATGCCATTGATAGTTGCAAAAGAAACCATTGTCGTTGCTTACAAATCCAGACATGCATATTCCCTTCATATAGTTCTATTTCTAAAAAAGGTGGAAAGTCCTAAGTTACTTGTCAGCAGCATCCTTGATTTAACTGGAGAATATCAGTGTGCAAGGAGAATTCTGTAATAAAAATGTGGTTGTTGATAATGATAAAAATACATCAATTCTGAGCTGTCTGAAAATGTGCCCTGTCACTTTGCCAATGTTTTTTTTTTTTTCAATTGCTAAAATAATGAAAAAGACCTGTAAGGATGAGTTCCCCACTTAAATATCTGATCTATTGCAAGTTTTTTCAGTTTAGAGCTGATGGTCTGAACCAGCAGATTCTTAATCCTCGTGTGAGTAAGGGTTTTCTGAATTAGGCCCATATTTTGTACAAAAACATGCATAAGTAGCCTCTCTGGTTTGCATTGATTTGCATCATATTTGCAATTTGTAATTAAGTTTGTAGTCTTTTTTCCCCCAAGTACTTCTTAGTTTATTATTATTATTTAATATAGCCCATGGAACGTTGAACACTGATTAAGTGTTGTATGCTTTCTTTTATCTTTGAAGCATAAACTATCAAGTATTGTGAATTTGGCACTGTGTAATGTAACATTTTGCTTGCTGTGCAGCACTAACAAACAACACATCAGTAGTCATGCCTGTCTCTCATTTAAATGCAACCTCACAGTCACACTGCATGTTACAAATATCTGGGAGCTGTGTGATTAGTTAACATCTTGTGGATAACCCTTAAAATTATAGCAAGTTCTCAGGAGATAATTAGCTCACTGTGTACCTCTAGTGAAATGAACTATGGCTCGGCAATGGTAAGCATTGTATGTTCTGTGACTCGGAGGAACGGTGGCAAGGAAGTGCCTTTAAAGCAGAGCTCAAGTGACTCCTACATTTAGAAGAAAATCAAATAGCTATCTGTGTCTTATCATGCCCATTATTGTCTTTGCCTGGTACAGTCTCGCAAGCATACTGCTATTTAACAGGCAGCTCCAAGCAGATAGCACATTTATTTTTATTGCTTGTTATCCAGTTCCAGTTTGCCTCACAATTTTCTCTTTCCATTTTTGTCTTATATTCTTGTCATTTCTAGCTGTTTCACTACTGTATATAATAGGTGTCCAGTTAACACTGGGCTTCTCTCACTGGAGTCAACTCTCAGAGCCTCTTTAGAGTTTATATATCATGTTGATGTGATGTAAGTGGACAGATGAAAAGCATCATAATGGAATAATCAGTCTGTAGAAAGGATACGTAGCAACCAAAAGGAGGCACATTAAAAAAAAAAAGAAGAAAGACATGCCCTACTGTTTTAGTGTCTGGATTTGTGACTGGGAAATCCAGGCATGGTCTTTGTGCTTTCTGTTTCCAGTTAGACTGAAGTGCTGTTATTATTTTATTTTAGGTTTGCTATTTCTTCTGTACACTAGTTTCCCTTCAAAATATAACCCCTGTTGTAAATGGATCTTGTGCACTCTGGTCTGACTTGTGATCTATGCAAAGTCCCTGCTGAAGATTTTTGAAGGCCCTTCTGTGTGTGACTGTAGCTAAGCTGTCTTGCTGCCCACTAGCTATCATATCATTATCAATGATAGTGTAATGCACTGTTTGAGATAAAGAGCTATGTGATGTTTGTAACCTATTTCGTACAGGGAGATATGCTTTCCCTCCAAATTAAATAAATAAACAAGGTTTAAATTGCAAAAAACATTAAGACTTCGAACTTCAAACATGTACAAGTGGCAGTGAGGCAAGCTAAATAAATTCAAAAAGCAAAGAGAGAGCACTCAAATGAGATCTAGAAATGGAAAAGAAATAGATTTACCTTTTATGCATTTTACATGCCCTTGTCTAATACACTCTTACAAGCTATATTCATTGCACGTGTCATGTACCTTTGGCAGCCTCACCTGTACTCTGCATACTGATCTTTCTCTGCTAACTACATAAATATTTCTATTGACACAAAGCGGAATTACTTCAGAAATTTCATTTTACACAAAATTTCAAAATCTGTTATTTTCATTCCAATTCAGAATGTTGGAATTTCCTCCAGAACAGACATTCCGAGTTTTTATCAGTTCTATAGCCTTTCTCTGTTACAAAATCTTGCACAATTGGGTTGATGGGAGCTGACCTTGCAAAGACTTAAGAACATGAATATCTTTACTCACATGAGGCCTTATCCGAAGCCTGCTTGTCAAAGGAAGAACTCTCGTTGGTCAGGTTGTGGCTTTGGATCAGGCCCCTGAATAGTGCCGCTCTCTTTCAAAGGATGGCAAGGTCAATAATAAGCTCATGCACATCCACCTGGTTCAGTTAAACTTTAGTCAATTACCTTTTATATCCATTATTTCTTGTAAATGAGATGCTGAAAGAGTTTTTAGAAATAATTTCAGTACTGAGGGAAGTAGCTTTATGGACAGGTTTGAGTAGAGCGTTGAAAGCACAAAGTACATCAAAGGCACAGAGGCATTTGTGAGAGATGAAGGAAAGGGTAATGAAGCTAGTAACACTGAAAGAGTGGAACTCATGTAATAAATATAAGACAAATATTATATATACATATTGAGTACATCCAAAAAGATAGATATATAGAAGTGCAAATGTCAATGCAACATCGATTAGTGCTTCATGTGAATTCTGCTGCAATACTGTATCCAGTTCTGGTGTCCACAATTCAAGAAGGATGTTGATAAATTGGAGAGGCTCTAGAGAAGAGTCATGAGAAGGGTTAAAGGACTAGAATACCTGCCTTCTAGTGATAGACTCAAAGAGCTAGAATGATTTAGCTTAATAAAGAGAAGGTTCAAGGGGTGAGTTGATCAGAATCTATAAGTACCTACGTGGGGAACAAATATTTGATAATGGGCTCTTCAGTCTATCAGGTAAATGTATAACAAGATCCAATGGTTGGATGGTGGAGCCAGACTGGAAATAAGATTTTTTTTTTTTTTTTTTTTTTTTTTAACAGTAAGGGTAATCAATAATAGGAACAAAGATTATGGTAGATTCTCCATCACTGGCAATTTTTAAATCAAGATTGGATATTTTTCTAAAAGATACACTATAGGGCAGACAGGAATTATTTTGGGGAAGTTCCATGGCCTGGGTTATACAGGACATCAGACTAGATGACCACAATATCCCCTTCTAGCCTTGGAATCTATGAATCTATAAATACTCCTGTTTTTTAAAAATATACCTTGCTTTGAGCCATATTGTGACCTCGGTTTTTAAGCAGACCTCCCACTGAAATCAATAGGGAGTTCTGTTTAATTCTCAGTGGCCTAATATGGCCCACTGTTTTTCCATGCACAGCAGTTGGGTTGTTCTTTGATTAGATTTTTATTGTACTGAATGTTGTTTTCCCCCATAATTGTAATACTGATGTATTGAAGACATACAGTTTTTTCAGTCCCCTCCTGTGTAAAAAAATAGAATGCTCAAGAAGAAAAGTTATACTTAATTGACAAGCATTTGAAAAACAGAAATGGAGTCCAAGAGATATATCATGGTTTTACAGCTGCATCTTTCTGGTCTTGCATACTCTTGGTTGCTCTAGAATTCAGTCTGAACACAGCAATAATTGGAAAAGATAGACCGATGGGAAGGGATAGGACAGCAAGGAAATTTTTCAGTAATAACTTACCTCTTTGACTTAAAAAAAACATGATTTCACTGCTTGTTAAAGGTGCTGAATTGACAGCTCTGGAACTGAATCTTCTGTTAGGGAAAGATGGGATTGTCCAGTGGTTAGGACACTGCCTGGGATGTGGGAGACTTAGGTTCAATTCCCTGCTCTGCCTGAGAGTTAGACAAATCACTTAGTCTCTCTGTGCTTCAGTTCCCTAATGGGGAACATGAGTATCATAGCTCTTCCTTACCTCACCAGGGAATTGTGGAGATAAAAGATCACAAGGTGCTCAGACAATATGGTCACTGGGCCATGTAAGTACCCTAAGTAGAGTATTCCCCAGAACAAGGAATAGCAATGAAGGCTTCAGCACAGTGCACTGCCAATATGCCTAAAACCCAGAGGGCACGCCTCCAAGGCCAAGATGGTTGTTCAGTCTCCATGTTTATTCAAAACTTGATCTCTCTGTTGAGCTGCGAACAAGGGTACTGGTTAGAGTGGTGGAGCTTTTGGGATGTACCCAGTATCAGCTGATCTGAGATCAGCAAACCTATTTCCCATAGGCCAAGAAGGAGCCATGGAACAATGCAATTGTTTTGCTCAGTATTGGCTAGGTGACCAGATGTCCCAATTTTGTAGGGACGGTCCTGATTTTGGGGTCTTTTTCTTATATAGGCTCCTATTACCCCCTACTCCCTGTCCCGATTTTTCACATTTGCTGTCTGGTCATCCTAGTATTAGTCTGGGTTGGAACTGAACTGCTAAGCTAAAGGCTCTATAGTCCATTACCATCCAGTCCTCCCTATTTTGTATTTACATATAAACACAGGGTGAAATTCACCCCTGTGCAGAGGGCCACTGTGAAGACTGCCTCACCTAACCACCTGGGACAGAATATCAACCTAAAAGAATGTACAGTGTTAACATTTAGAATATGTGACATTCTGAGCCTAGATGTCAAATATTTAGGGCCAGGTTCTTGACCCTCGCTCTGCCAGCTTTGAATGACTGAAGCAGCACAAAGCAGACAGAAAGCTACCTTAATGAAGCAACTGATGATTCATTCCCCTAATAGAGATGGCAGAGTTGTAGGCAGCTGGCTCCTCTGACCAAAATCACCTCTGCATTCACATCCTACACAGTATTGTTGTAATCTTTGTTTAAAATATGCTTTGTGGGATATCATTTGACAACTGCTAACTCACTGGTCAATAATATCATGGTGAGATGTATGTAGCAACATTACATGTCAAGTTATTTAATCCCCCTGTGTGAGGTTGTTAGCACATGTTCAAATCCACACAGCCCTGACTGGACAAAAGTTGTTAAACAGGTCTATCCTAAACAAAGGTAAACACATGCTTACCTCAATTTACATATGAGTAGTAAAAAGGGTCCTCAAGACAGTAGGGGGAGGAGATGGCACAGACAAAGCAAATGTCCGTTTCAGCAAACGCAGAGGAGAAAGACCATGGAGCCTCCTTCACCATTAGACTCCATGTTGCCTTCTTTACTGCTTGAATAACTTTACTTTGAGGGATAACTCTGAGAAGAATCCATTTCAAAGGTTCACTGACCTATAAAAGAAAGGGCAAAGAGCCCCGAGTTCTCTCCTTTTATCTAAGAAGACAAAGGCATCAGCACCTTTGGGCCTCTGGGAGAGATCCTGACCAAGGAAAGGGTCAGTAACCATCTTGCTGGAAAACTGGGGGTGAGAAAGGCCATCTTAAGCAAAGCCTTGAACCAAAACTTGACAGATTAAATTTTAGACTTTTAGATGCATGTTTTCACTTTTATTTGTTGGTAATCATTTCTAACATTTGAATTCACTTAAAATCCTATCTTCTTGTGTTAATAAGCTTGTTTTATTTTTTGATCTAAACCAACCCAGTGCTGTGTTTAAACTGAACTGTTTGATAACTCCAGTTTAAGTAGCACACACTTTTGAATGTTGACTCCTTGTGGGAGTAACGGATCTTAATAACTGAACTGCCCAGGAAAGGGCTGGACAGTGCAGAACACACATTTTTGGGGAAAATTCGGGACTGGAAGTGTGTTAGGGTCACCCTTCAAGGTGTATCCAATGCTGGTGGAAGTCAGCATGTGACTGGTGCATTGCTGACAGACCACTGAGGTCAGAGCTGTTGGACCAGAGCTGCAGCTATACATAGGACATTCAGGACGGGCTGACAGGCTGTTTGTGAACAACCCAGGTTGGGAGCTTCAACAGCAAAGCATTCAATGGCACCCAAGGTTGCTGGGCAGGTAGTGACACAATATAATCCACTGGTCTGGATTGCACCCCAGCGTGTGACAGCTGCCCATATGGGAAAATGTGGCTGCCTGTTTGTATTTTCCCTTACTTAAAGTGTCTGGTCCAGTAAGGTACTGAATGACTCCACTACAGTTACACTTTCAGGTGTTGAATTCCTTCAGCCTGCATTAATGTCTTGACTCCAAGACAGTTACCAACTTTCATTATATAAAAGTCAAATCACACATTAAATCTGAAGAAGAATCCTGGTTGGATTCCTAAAGAATCATTTTTCAAAATGACGGGAAATGGGGGAAACCAAAGTTTTAACAGAACTTTTAGAAACTGGGACTGATAGTTGGCTTCTGAATAGGAAGTCAGGCAGAGAGGGATGTGCCCCACTATTCTCTGTGGGAGTCCTAGTGGGGCCATAGTCAGCTGGTATGGTTTAGCTTAGCCCCAAGATTGCTTTCATCAGAGCAGATAGGAAGCCGTGTCCATCTACCTGACAACTCCTGTCTTTGCTGCTCCTATTATAAGTTTTACATGGCAGAGAATCTGGCCCATAAACAACATTCTGTGGGCCAGGTTTTCATTTACATGGAGGCCCCATTACACCATGCTGGCAGTATAAAATATGTTTTAATATAGTTGGTCCTTGTCTGTCTAATATTCAGTAAGTTATAAGGTAGGCATTAGTAAGCAGCATTCTTGTGTGAGCCAGAGCTTTCAGCCACTTAAAGACATAATGTATGACATTTTTAAACTCAAAGACCTTGCAATACATTAAATTACAGCTTGAGTGGGCTTTTGGGATAGTTATGATTGCTACAGGATGCCTTGTCTCACAGCAAAAAATAGTAGTGTGCCAGGTATTCCAAACTGGTCACCAGCTGCTACTCCTGAACAACACTTGTGCTGCTGCAATGGAGATGATGTTCTGGCCAATTATGTAGGAGATGTTTCACTGCAAAGTAGCATTTGTAGCTAATGATCACCTGCAGGGTTAGTGTTAAAAATAAATAAATAACGGAAGAGAAAAAGAAATTCCATGCTGGAATTAAAATCCTCAATGTTTTCAACTTTAAATCTGTTTGACTTTCAGGGATAGAAGATTGTGTGTGTGTGTGTGTACACGCTTTTTTACTCTGGCAATTCAGAAAGCCACATGGCTGAACTGGGAACTATAATAATTGACACAGTTCAAGCTGCTAGAGGAATTTATAAAGGAGTTCTCAAAAGTGATCTTCCCCTTGCAGATCTCAGCTGTTTGAAAATTGGGCCCCATAAGTCTTCCTTCTACAATGATTTTGTTTTTGTAAATTAATGATCTAAGTGACTTATTATTCAGTTCTTCCACTGCTGCTTTATTTCTGTTGATCTTTGTTTTTCTGCTTAATTTCTATAAATTACTGTACAGTTTCCCATAAGGTATAATTAAACAGAATTGCTAAAGTTTTAATTATTGTGTATTATAGATGTTGAAAGCAACATTAGCACTTAGCTTTTTAAAATGTGATAGTATATTTATAAGAGAGCATTTATAAACACATTTACATATAGTTAAGATGAAAAAAGTATTTGAATTGTAGTCATTAGCATTTCTTCAAACATATGGCATACCAGCAGAGGCCATGGGCCATGCCTTCATTAACTGAACACTGTTTCATCAGTATCTCAGCTTCCTGCTGTGCTACCCTGTGGCGTACCCTTCTGTCCCTGAGGTTTCAGTGACAAGGGACAATATGTCCCCAAGGTGAAAATCTGGAAAATAACTCAGATTAGCCCTTAGAGGAGTTATGATTATTTAATCATATTTAGGAAAGAAATAGACAGTGCCACTAAAGGATTTTTAATGTTTTTTCTATCAGCCTATTACTTTCTATATTGCTGTGCGTGACAGTGTCTTCACGGAACCATGAATGTAGCTACAGTAGAACATGACAGCTTTATGCTACACGTTATAAGGCTGACCTGTTTCAAATTTGCTAGTATAATGGGCAAAGCCTACATTGGAACTAATAGGTATCAAGGGTCAATTATCATTCATTGGCTATCATGTTTTTCAGATGATAGATCAAGATGAAACTTTTCTTAATGATGGTAATGTAGCCATTTAATTTTATTCCCTAATAAAAAATGGAAAAGGAATAAAAACATTGTCTTATAAATGTCATGGTCATATTTTATTTGTGCATTTCTCAGGTATATAAAGAGAGCTTAATATGACAGGCAATGACATTTGTCTTAAGGCATTAGTCTCTCTTGTATTGTGCCTGCCGTATTCATCACTGTAATTTAAGATCCTTTGCTAGAAAACATGTATTTTGAAAAAAATTAAATGCCATGAGATATGGATTTTAAAAACAATTGTCTTATTTTATCAAGATGATACTCTAGAAGGTTTGTAGTTTTTCACACTGTTATGATGGGTGATAAAGTGCGGGGAAAATCTCATCAGAAAATATTGTTGTTGTTTTGTTTTAGACAATGGGCCTGTATGTTCTCTCACTTATTAGTTTAAGAACAGTTAGAGTGCCACTGGTGTCACTAGAGTTATTCTTTATACCCCAGTTCAATACTAAGTTCAATACTAAGTAGTTGCTGAACAGAGATGGCCTTAAGCATTGCCTGGTGTGACGGTAGAATCAGGCCTTTATTTTCCATTGCTCCTTTGGAAGCAGTCACACGTGAATCTCGTATGGCAGATGTCAGTGAAATTTAAAACTGAACTATGAGCCCTACCATTCTAGCACTGGAAGCGCTGAGTCTGATTCTGTACTTATATCGATTTTGCCCTAGCATAATTACACTGACTTCAGTGAAGTTACTGCCAGTTTAAACCAACACAAGTCAGATCAATCCCAAAGAATCCTCCTCCAATTTCTACATTCCAGAATTTTATATCTGGTTCTGCCACTGACTTGCTACATTACCTTAGGCCAATCACTTAAACTTCTTATGTTTCAACCATGTCTTTATAATGGGTATCATAATACTTACTTCATGAGTGTACCATTCACTGAGAGTCGTGTATTCTCAGTGCTCAGACTCCAGCTGTGGAACTCCTTGCTGGAAGAGATAAGACTTAGCCCATACTCGAAATCTTGGCTCCATTCAAGTCAGTGCGAGCTGTGAATTGGTTGAATGGGCCCAAGATTTCACCTAAATATTATATAGGACATTTTGAGAAAGTTTTTCCCCCAACAATAATTAACGTAAAACACACCTGGTGGCACTCTGAGAGAGAGAAAGAGAGAGAGAGAGTGCATCTGTCTATCTATAAAACGCACTTAAATTCACAAATCACTGCATATGAAGGAAGAGAAAGACATAACATTTTTTCTGTGGTCTTTATCCAAATTTTCATCTGCTCTTAGATGCCAAGTGACAGAAGCTGTAGAGATCCCTTGGATGGATAGATAGCCAAGTGGAGAAAATTAAAAAACAAAACAAAAAAATCTAAGGATTGAATCCAACCCTCCAGCTACTGTAACTCCACACATAACTAATCAGTGGTAACATGGAACACCCTCGTTAACTATATCCCACAGACCCTGATATTATTCCAGTGTTTACAATACTTATGAGCAAAGTCTAAAACCATCAACCAGGATATCTACATTTTAATAGCGTTAATGCTTTCACTTTATTGTACGCAAATGTCAAACATGACAAAAATCGCTCATCTTCAGATATATACATAACAGATTTTGATACAGTTTTTGTTATTCTCACGCGACAGCAAAATTAAAGATGCAGAGCCAAGGGGGCCCATACCGTTTGCAATCTGTAGCATTTCAATGTATTTTCAACACTACTGTAAATATTTATGGAATTTTAAATGGACTCTATGCTTGCTTCTGTTTGTGATGCATCGACAAGACATGGTAGGCTATCATAGGGAGATATTTACTTTGGGGAATTCCCTTTTGGGCTTCTTTTGGGTTGAAAACTGCTTCGTGACATACAGTACTGCAAATCCCCAGAAATGCACCATGCTATTATTGCCAGCTGAGTTCTTCCAAGCAAAGATGACATCAGCCATCTGTCATGTTATACTAATCCTGGGAAGGAAAGCCAACTGTAGAGAAAATAAATACCTTTTGTATCTATTAGACAAATATTTATGTTAGAAATGAAATGATTAAAATCTCACTAATCAAGCTAATTATTGTAAGTGAATAGTCCTTTCCAAGTAACCTTCACATCAAAAATGTATTTGTCTTTTTACTTACCTAAAAGCAAAATGTATTATGAACATGTTTTAAATGATGGGATCCTACTACATATTGGTAGGTGATGAAATATGCTATCGAATAGTGATTTTCTTGCCTGTGGATTCTTCCCTTCTGCCCTTTGCTAGACCTATTCACAAGGGTTTGCCAAGTACTATATAGCGATTATGATTTTTCAGTATCTCTCTGTAATGCGATGAGTGGAACCTACATGGGATCTCGTAGAGAAGAAGCTACTTCCTTCCCTCTTCTCCTCATCACAGACATCTCTATACTTCACTAACGAGAATTGGTAGATTAGCAGGAGCTTCATGAGGAAATGTTAAGAAAAGATTAATTGGCAGCAGGCACCTGATTCCCTAGAGGGCAGGGAAATAAACTAGCTTCAGTGAATAAGGGTGTGTCTACACTTAAAACACTGCAGTGGCGTGGCTGCACCACTTCAGTGTAGACACTACTTACGCCTGAGGGAAGCTTCTCCCATTGGCAAAAGTAATCCACCTTTTCAAGAGGCGGTAACTACATTAATTTCTTCCATCCACCTAGCACCGTCAACTCTGGTGGTTAGGTCATTATAGCTTTTTAGTGTGATTTTTTTCACACTCCTGAAAGATGTAGTTATACTGAAGTAAATTCCTAGAGTAGACCAAGCCTAAGACTTACTTTTATGGTAAGTCTCAGGCTGCGGGATGCCTTTAGATTATATGAAGATCAACCTCTGGTGTGCTATTTCTATTTTCCTTTTGCTACCATGCCCTATGGAGGCATACCCCCAGAAGTTTTTAAAATATGGTGCTGATAGAAACCATTTATAGTGTACCCTCATCACAAAGCAATTAAGCACTGTACAATAGAAATCACAGTGCAAAACATTAAAAGCCAATCAAAAAGAGCCAACCAGCGTACTCCATGACAACTCAGTAAGCTTGCATGGGAAAGAAAACTAAACATAGTGACCAAAAATATTCCATGTAATAAGCAAATATTGCAAAAGAAAGTTGACAAATATATATCCATATTTTTGTTGGTCATTACCTCCTCTGTGTTTGCTTTCTCCATATTCTAGCAAATAAGTTTACTGTTAAGTAGAACTGGTCAAGATTTTTTTGATGAAAAATGGCTTTTTAACAAAATGCAAATTTTTACAAGAATTTTGTTTATGAATTTTTTTTGGTTTTCCAAAAAGAACAAAAAATTGAACTTTTCCAGTTTGGTTGGAAAAATCCTATTTCTTTTCACTTTCTTGCACGTTTTTACTTTCCCTGTTCTTTTTTCATTTGGGGAAGAAAGGGCAGAAGGAAGTAGCAAAGAGAAGATTTTTCCAACTAAAAAAAATTAGAAATTGTTCATCAAAAATGGAAAAATTAATAAAACATTTTGAATGAAATGGAAGCTTTCCAGGAAACATGCTCCTTATTTTTTTTACAAGCTGTACCATAAAATAATTTTGAATAACAAATAAGACAATCTGATCACATAATCATGAACAGAAAAAGAGGGGAAACTAAGCAAATAATTAGTTACAAATTATTACCCCGTGCTACTAAGAAAGTCAGACCTTCGTTAATTCCAGAGGAGCTACACTGATTTACAGCCTCTGAGGAAGGGATGAAGCACATTTATTTTCCTGTTGCTTTGGCCTGTTTCTTTGTTTTTCAGCTTGAATGGATGTTTTGGCATATGTCTTTCAGGCAGAAGCTTAAATTTGTCACCCTTCTATCACATTTACAATTTTTATTGGACAGTCAAGGTTTATATTCTCACTGAGGGCACTGTTGCCTCTAGTATGTGTTGTAACAGCTTACCAAGTCTTAATTCCGGATTTTGTGACAATTATTTAAGTATACTAGCAGCTTTGAGAAACACACTTGCAAATATGAATAGCTAAATATTTACATAAACTACATTGATTTAAATATTAAACTAGGTGAACCCATGACTATTTACTCAGAATACAAAAAGCTTTATCTACTTGTAATGGGGTTCAAAGTTACATATAATTTTGCTTTCCTTACAGTCTACTGCAGGCAGTAGAATAACATGCATGAGTAAAACATTGGCAGTTTGGGCTCTACTTTCAGATGGTGAATCATCTGTCAAATCCCAGTTTCCAATTCAGATTTTATTATTATCCTGCTAAATCCCTAAAAATCCTAAGTCTCTACCTTTCAGTGGATTTTTCACCAAAACCAAAGTGCTTTACCTGCCTGCACCAGGAAAAATGTACTCTACCTCTGAAGTTATGAAAAAATTCAGCAGAAAATTTTTGCTTTCTTAGCAGCACTTTAATAATGCCACAATCAATGATGAAATCACACAGTGCATTTCTAAATTCTACGATTCACTTTGTCATCACCTGTGGAATGTGAGAGGCATTCAACCTCATACCTAGATTAATATCTATCATGAAATTGTGTTAAGCACTTTTCTGTCTGGCTCTCGAACATGGACACTATAGCAGACACTTGAAGCAACTAGAACATTTTCACATGCAGTATCTGCAACTCATCCCTAACATCACGTGGTTGGACAGGATACCAAACACTGAAGACCTCACTGGTGTTGCATGACTAGCATTGAATCCCTAAACATATAGGACCAACTTTGCTGGGCTGATCACCTTGTCTTTATGGATGAAACATGACTCCCCAAAACCATATTTTTATGGTCAATTGAAAAAAGGAGCATGTACACTGGGACACCAATATAAGGAAACTCTCAAATTTCACCTTAAAAATGGTCAAATTGACCTTAACACATTGAAAGCTCTTGCTGCTGATGATGAATAAGAATGGCAGCAGACATGTTGGTCTGCAGTTGAAGGCATTGAGAATAGCAGACCAGAAAAAGCCAAAGAGAAGCATGAGTGGTGAAAGCAGGCTGTGGCAAAAATATGCGGCCATGTCTGTCTGATGTGTGGATGCATCTGCAAGTCGCCCATTGACTTACGTTCACACAAGAAGACACACCAAAACAAACTCTCTCTCACACATCGACCATGATGGGAAACTCCAGCAACAATAATAGATTTTTCACCATCTCTAATTTTGACTGTACAACAGCACTTTCTTCAAGGGAGAGAATGAATACTATAAAGTTCAAATTTAATATGTTCACAATATGTATTCATAACGAGAAGTCCCCCTTCTGTTTGTTCCAAATATGTCTTTAAATTAGAGGCTGAGAGAAAATAGTACTCTTAAAAATCAAACCTCTACTTTACTGTCTTTATAGTAAGCGTATAGTTCTGAAAGCATTTCTGCCCATAAGGAATCTTCAGAAAGTAATGCAACAGAGCACAGGAGACACTTTTGAGTTCCTATGGGTGACTTCCAAGAGAGGTTTCCTCCCTCATTAACCAGAAGTTAAACCTAAAAATAAAATTCTAGTGGCTTCTGCTTCTTCAAGAACCACCACAAGATCCTAGCTTTTTACAGTAACAGAATGACATTATAGAAGTTAGAAAACGTCCAGGAGGAAACGTGTGTGCATTTCCTGTTAACATGCCTTACTTTACTCATGACAGGAGTAAGGCATAGGCTTGTGCCTAGGGCCCCTGTTCCCCAGGGGAGGGATAGCTCAGTGGTTTGAGCATTGGCCTGCTAAACCCAGGGGGAAGGTAGGGTTTGGTGGGAGAGGAAAGCAGCATTCCAGCATGCAAGGCCCCCACAGCGCAGGCTTCCAGCAACCAGGCAATAGCCTGGCTCGGGGGTAAGGAGACAGGGTTCCAGTGACTGGCAAGGGGGGACTCAATAGCAGTTTTCAGGTATCTAAAAGGGTGTCATATGGAGGAGGGAGAAAATTTGTTCACCTTAGCCTCTAAGGATAGAAAAAGAAGCAATGGGCTTAAACTGCAGCAAGGGAGGTTTAGGTTGGACATTAGGAAAAAGTTCCTAACTGTCAGGGTGGTTAAACGCTGCAATAAATTGCTTAGGGAGGTTGTGGAATCTCCATCTCTGGAGATATTTAAGAGTAGGTTAGATAAATGTCTATCAGGGATGGTCTAGATAGTATTTGGTCCTGCCATGAGGGCAGGGAACTAGACTCGATGACCTCTCGAGGTCCCTTCCAGTCCTAGAATCTATGAATCTATAAGAGCATGGGGTAGGTGCTCTCAGGTGAGTGGCTGTGAGTGTCCTGTTTTTTCTTTGAGAAATATGGTAACTCTACTTATTGGTCAACTGCTTCATAGTTCTGCTGGAACTGTAGCTATTATAGGAGCTCATGGTCATGGAAAGAGAGATGATCTTTCAGGGACAATCCCATGGAAGACTGGCTATCAGAACAGACACTGGACTCTCTATTCATTAAGGAGCTGGTACGGTATTTACATTAAACCTTCTTTTCAGTGTATAAGTATCTCAGTGTCTGAGTCTTCTGATACAGAAAATTTCTACACTTCAGGCCCCACCATAAACCCTTAATAACCTTTAGAATTTTGGAGGCCTGTTTCTTTTGGCCTTGAAACCATCTCCTGTAGTTATCGGTACCCAGGACATTCATTGTTCGTCCATTTAACTAACTTAATGGGGAAAACCCAGAAAACAGCACATATCACTTTTGAAAAAACAATTAAATTCAAAGGACCAAAGCAATATTGTAAAACAACCTAGGTGAAAATTCATAAATTTAATCCAAGTTTTTGATTATTCTGCAATCAACCCTTGAGACTGGGCTTTACCAAAATATCTCTATAGTAGTTTTGTGATGTTGTAGTCATGATCCTGGAACCCTGCGCTGTGGGAGCCTTGCATGCTGGAACACTGCTTTCCCCTCCCCACTGAACCCTACCTCCCCCCCGCTCACCACTCCAAACCTCCCTTTTACACACACCCTTTTGACAAAAGTGGGCATTTGTCATGTTTGCTTTTGCCAACTGATCAAGTCAGCAAGAGAAAATGGGAGAAATGCCTCCTTTTGGCGGGGTGGATGGGTGGGAGTCAGGATGCCCAGGACTGTCCTGGCCAAAATGGGACGTATGGTCACCTACCAATAAGGGAGGCTGCCAAATGCTAGAAACAGTACTTTCAGACTATGCAGCTCATACAGCTCACTCCCACAAATGCTAAGAATGACTGTGAGACTAATAATTTTCATAAAGACTTACGTGGTATCCATACACAAGCACAAACATAAACAAGCAAATAAACAAAAATGTATTAATCAAGCTATTTCTCCTACAGGCTGAGAAAGAAGATCATTATTAATATTTGTGTATGTATGAAAGCACTACAGTGACATGAATCTTATCAGTACCTAATAGATAACAGCAAATACTACTAATAAAATTTTGCCTGTACACACTAGGACACTCTTTGGTCCAAATTTTCACCCCAGTTATCTCTCTACACAAAATCATGTTCCTTTTTTTTTTTATGCTGGCAACTTGAATTGTGAGCATGAGTATTAGCAACTGAATAGCTTGCTACCTGATTTACACATACAATCAGTTATACTACTTAGTGATGCTTCTAAGACTAAAACTTAAATTCAGCAAGTTACAATCTTTTCCTAAGCAGGTTTCTTACCTATATTCAATGTTCTATGATTTCAAGAGCTCCAACTCCTTGAACCAACCAAGCGATGGCTAACTATGGGGTTCTCACCTTTTCTTCTTATATTCTAGTAATCCCTTCAACTGTATTCTTCAAAAAGTAGGCCCAGATCTGTCTTCACTCTCCTGCTCGGGGGTAGACACAGTGCTGCCTTCCCAAAATTCATCAACTCTGCTTCAAGAAGCAGGAAGGCTTTCAGGAGGTGAAGTCTCCATCTTCTGCTGATATAAATGAGGCTTCCATGATTTTGATTTCACACTGCTTAATTTACATTGGAGACAAGTAGATAGCTGCCTTCCCTCATGTCTGGGGAAAAAACCTGTTTCTTCTTATGTTTGGTCACCGACTTTAAAGCATTATGTCAGTGAATATCTATAATTCCTTGTATAGTGTTAATAAATGCATTTCATAATGCTATGAATCACCAGCGTGTCACAGGCTTTCATAAAAGACTTTACTTGATACACTTTTATAATACAGTAATATTGTATATAATCAATAGATTCAATTACTTATCATTTGAGGTTCCCTTGTCTTTATAGTTAAGAGGCTACCTCCCCCACTTGCTAGTTTGATGTCTTCGTTTATCTTTCATGTAAATGTTCCTTCATTGTCTCTGCCTGATGACCGGGCTTGTCAGATAAGCAAATACACATTCCTTTGGCTAAGGCAGACTGGGCTTATGCACTGCTTGGCAAACACATTTTAAGAACGTAATTCTAGCACATATTTATAACTCTTTTTACACACCCTGTACATACATCTTTGAAGACTATTACTGATCAGTGAGTTATTAGTCTATATTACATAACATCTTTTGGGTATATATCATGAGAACAGTGTATTAGGTGTAATGAGTACACCAGGCCTGACGAGTTGTTGACACAGAGTAATGAACCACCAATGGGCCTCTATGTCACAGTGAGATTTTTCAAATGTGTTCAGCATAGTCCTGACTCTGCTGCCATTGAAGTCTATGGGAGTTTTGCCATTGGCTCCAATTAGAGCAAGGCTAGGCCAATGCTGAGCACTTTCAGAAATACCCGCCTGTGAAATGCACATTAAGGAGGACTGTGCGATATGTATGTCTGTTGCCAGCTTTGTTGTGCAGTGAATAATGTACTGAAGGTGAAACTGGGCAAAGGATGCAGAGGAGATGGGCTCTAAGGAGTTCCCAATAATACAGTGCCCTCCACCTCTATTTGTGATGTGTGTCCTTCCATGTTCATGCAGCAGGAGTTGCTGGTCAAGTGGAGTGCACAGATATCCAGAGAGATCAGTCGTTGCTGACCTATTGTCAGAGAGGTTGTTTGAGACAGAGATTGAGTTAAATATGAATAAGTTTTTGCGCACAGGTTCTGTGTAGTTCCACTCAAAGAATGTGGTGAA
This sequence comes from Chelonoidis abingdonii, assembly GCF_003597395.2. Classification (NCBI taxonomy): domain Eukaryota; kingdom Metazoa; phylum Chordata; order Testudines; family Testudinidae; genus Chelonoidis; species Chelonoidis abingdonii. The sequence continues at coordinate 57,459,345 of NC_133770.1, forward strand.
GAAGGCGTTAGCTGGCCAGGGACAACTGAACTAAGTGTATTGCATCCGACGAAGTGGGTGTTCACCCACAAAAGCTCATGCTCCAATATGTATGTTAGTCTATAAGGTGCCACAGGACTCTTTGTTGCTTTTACAGATCCAGACTAACACGGCTACCCCTCTGATACTAAAGTGTATATGGAGGCACTGGAACCTACCATATATTTACTGTTATAGGGATTGGGTGGAAAATCAGCCAATGAGAGGACAGAAAGCCTAGTCACAGGCTAACAGCCATAAACATTTTGGCCAGAGAGTCAGAAAGAAATGATTTGATGCCATCTTCAAGGACTACAGTAGTGTCCAGGAACTTGGTATTATCCCTTTAAATAGCTTGTGAGCCCTCCAGTGTCCCCCTCTCTTCTCCATTTCACAAGCTACCAAAACCCTGTTAGAAGTTGGGGTGGGGGAGGGATATCACAGTGGTTTGAGCATTGGCCTGCTAAACCTTGAGTTGTGAGTTCAGCCATTAAGGGGGCCCCCAAGGGATCTGGGGCAAAAATCAGTACTTGGTTCTGCTAGTGTAAGCAGTCAGGATGAGCTCTACCCTCACATCAGATGGTGAATTATGGAAAGTGCAGAAAGAATTTCAGGAATTGTGAATTCTCAGATATTTGCATGGGCACACTCAGCATAGCCCAATGCAGCCTGGGATGGTCATTTTGACAGTTCTGGGATCCCCAATTTCTTTGTTATTGGGCAGGATAAATAAAGTGTTGCCAGCTGGTTATGTGAATGAGGAACTACGAGACTGCTGTATGACAGAGATGTCTCAATATAACTTAAGTGACACTTGCTAAACAAGGGACATGGGTTCCAATACCCAGTAAATTGAGAGAGGTTGGGGACTGGTGTGTGTACCTGATGGTATGGGCCCCTTCTGAGGGCCTGGAACACCAATTGCACAGCCTCCTCTCTCCACTGTAAAAGAGTAGAACTAATTTTGGATCCATTAGGAGTCCATCTAGAGACTGCTGATCTGAGTTCATGTTGGGCCAATGATGCACCAGCATCAGGGCTCCTTTACTAAGAGCTGAAATCTCTGAAAGAGCTGAGTTGAGATCACTGAGT